>NC_031495.1:53419578-53539868 GCF_000237925.1 Schistosoma mansoni
TAATGTTAATTTGATTATTTATTTTCCGAAGAAGTGGCTTACACTGAGTCACGAAACGTCAGAAAATCTAATTCTTCTACTCATTGGGATATTACAAATCTATTATTTATTTATAACAATCTACCCAATGCTCAGTTTATTCAAAATTATCATATCAAAACTTGGTAATGATACCTACAAACTCATTAAGTTTGAGTAGGTTTAGCCTACGTCAAAGTTAATAAAAATCTTGAATCTATGAGGACATCTTAGCCCAGTGGTAGTTTGTACTCTTCTTTGTCATCCAAAGTTTCCAAATAACAGTCAAATCGCTGTATTTTTATTTTAGAAAAACTAATGTAATAATATGATATTTTCTAATATATTATCATGACAATAACGTGATATTGTTTCCACTATTTGTAAATAAACATATGACTGTTAAGTTTCTAAGTTTATTTGCTTTGAGTTCGATCTCTGAATTTTTTTTGCCCATTAGTTACAATCAGACTTAATTCGGAAGTTTTGAAATTTTACTGCTAGAAATGAGTTAATTTGAAATATATGATGTATTTGTCTAAAACAACCTGATAGCACACAAACTCGTCAAAACAATTTTATATTAGCACCAAGGAAATCCATTTAGACAAAAGATAAACTCTAATAATAATTCTATTTAAAACAATGAAGTAGCCAATGCTTTCCATGCATAGTTAAAGTTTATGTGACCATAGTCTTGTTAAAACAAGTGTTTGCCAAGCTCTATAAACTGTGATTTGTTTAAAATAAGGGTTAGAATTAATAATGAAACTTATCAGTCGTGCATAGACTTGAGCATGAGACCTTGAGTCACATTGTAGTTATATGAGTTCTAATGATACTTCCTGGGTTTCATATACTGAAGTAGCTGAAACTGGTTTCGAACCTGTGATTAATTACTTTGGAGTGAACTGCCCCAACCGCTAAGCTACCGCCTCATATTTTTGATTTCAATGTTAAATAAGATAACTACATGCATAAATTCTTATGACTGTTTATCATTTGTATGTTTATTGGTGTAAAATGTTTTGTAATTAAGTGATTGAGTATGATGAAACTTGTACTAAAATATGTACTAGTTTAAATTCACTTAGTATTGTTTGTTTGAATCTTCCCATTGATGTTTTAGGACTGCAACTAGTCAGTCTCTAATTGGCATATGTGCATACTGTGCGTATCGCCTCGATATGGCCTAAATTCACAAGCATGGTAAGCAAAGATGGATAGTGGCTAGTAGTGGAAACGAGCGTCCTGGATTCCACTGCTAGCCATTATCCATCTTTGCTTACTATGTACTAGTTGCTTTCTTAATCATTTTTATTTCTCAACAAAACAAATTTGACGAAATTCGATAAATTTTAATTTCTAACCAAAAAAATATTCTATTGTAAACTTATTTCATATACTTATAAATGTAGTTTTAAGAATTCGGTAAATTTTTATCATTTTCCCCAACCGAACAAGGCGGTGGTTTTGTAATTAGAGTGAAACGTTTATCTCATAAAAGCTTATCACTTGTATACATATGACTGAATCAAATTTTATGGGTTTTGTCTGAACTTATTATCCTTTTTTTATAATGATGAATTGATTCATAATTTTTACTATAAACTTAAATGAACCGAACGTTACAAATGTTATCTTTTGGCAAATTCACATTGATTATAGCGAACGATAAACGTCTCGTTATTTGAACGAATTATTGAGCCGTGGGTAAGTGCGTACCTAGAAACTCACTAGTTGCTTGGAGGTTAATTCAGCAAACCAGTTGTTTTCGGATACAAGGTCGTTTGTCTCACTCAACTCTAATCAAATAACAATGCAGCAATGGTAGATTTTATTATAAGCAATGATAAATACTTATAGAGGATCACTATATAAATTATGTATCATTATAATTGCTTACTGGAACACCTGTTAATTTCTTCAGTACAAACTTCAGTATGTTTATCAGGCCCATGACATTTATATGTATTCCCAACTGGACTTGGATTAGAACACCAACGGTATCTTGTACGTATTGGTGTTACATTGAATTTATGATGTACAGAGTAACAAACAGGTTCACATCCAGACCATGCAGACCACCCAGTCCAACCACCACTATAAGAACAACTGCTAATTTCAACTGATGATCCATTTGAACATTCATTTTCATTGAGTTCAGATGAAATTGGTGAGTAACAAGATCGAAAACGACAATTACATCCAGTCAATTTAAATTGTTCATTTGAATATTGTGTCAGTGATATGCTATTTTTGCGTGTCCCTGATGACTGTTCACAACTGCTCCATTCGCTCCAGCTACCCCATTCACTCTTAATCTTCATATTTGAGATTAATTCACTTTGAACACAGGTATCTGAATGGTATGTTACAATATTATTAAGTATTCCTTCTTCGGTACTTAAGTCAACACATTTTTGTTTTGCTTCATTCCATCCACAATAAGGATCTCGTAAAAGTTTACATCCCATTCTTTCATCGCCAAATCGTTTACATCTTGCAATAGGTAAACGTAGCAGACGATTTTCTATTGCTATTAAAATGTATGAGTCTTTGGATATCTAAACATTTTCAAAGTGAAAATTTAAAAATAATTTAGCATAAAAACATTTGTTGTTTAAATGGTAACATCATACTTATTGATTAATACTATGTGATTAGCATCAGGCTCTAAGATTTAAACCTAGTTATTGTCTGACAACAATGATGAGTTTGACTTAAATATGATCTTTTTCACCATAGTGATAAATCCGCACCTGCTGGGAACGCTTAAAAACTATCTGGTAATTTTTATTTGGTTGAAAAATTGTAGAATAGACAAGACCTCAACAGCATGTATTTAATATTAGCATGCTGACCTTAGCTGTCCACCGATTGGTTACTTTCTCTTTTATTTTGGTATTTTATTGTATGCTCCGAAGGTAATTATTGGTATGCTGTAAACAGAGCTGTTATGTAGGCTTCTTTAGAGAATTAAAATGGCATCTTTCCAAGAACCTCCTCTTCTCTGTTATTAAGATTTTAGCAGGATGTATCGGTTGAAGTGGTGTGACTATGTATCAAAACAAACTTCGTTTGAGGCTTAATCGATTACGAATAAGACACTTCAATGCCTCACTATCGTGTGGTTCGAACAACAATCAATAAATTTCTTTTATGATTAACTAGTTTATACTTTATTCAAATACCATTAGTAGATTTTTATTTGACGAAGCTATTTTCTATCCTCCTATCTAAAAATTGTATTTGGATAATCATTTGGTTTATTGCTTAAAATTCTTGTTCATACTCTCAGTACAATTCAGTAAACCTGTATTGATTTTTTTTGATAGTTTAAAGGCTTCAAAAATGGTATCGTAGCAATAACAATGTACTTCGCCGTAAATTATTTATTTATATTTTAAGTTTGATGTATGTAAATGATCATACAATTCGGTTAGCCCTAGAAATAAAGATAATATGAAAGTTCCTGAAAAGTTATAGGTAAATTTATTTTAAAAAATGTCTAGTTGAAACAACTTTATTGAAAGCAAAGATGGATACTGGCTAGCAGTGGAATCCAGGACGCGCGTTTCATCCTATTTAGGACTCGTCAGCTGGATGTACCTGCATCTCAGAGTTGATTTTCACTCTGGGACTCGAACCCAGTACCGTTCGCTTCAAACGCCATCGCGTTATCCACTCAGCTATTGAGTTCTGATAGCCACTTGACCAGTTGCAGTCCTAAGCATCAATGGGAAGATTCAAACATACAAAGTTACACATATGCCATGTATTACCGAAACTATGCTGTCAGTGATCATTTTTCTTTTTGGAAAAAAGGATAAATAACATGTTTTGAATTGACTTATGATCCTTACGATGTAAATACCTTCATTTACTACATCGTAATCTAACTAATAACTATACTCAAACTATTAAATTTATACTATCGATTGCTTAAAGTGTTATCCAATAAGCTATTCACTCCAAATATTCTTAACATTTGCAAAGATAACCTTACTTCAATTTCACTAGTACAGTTTTCAAATGCAGGATGTATGAAAGTGAAATATAGTAATACTGACTTGGATCACTGTTAATTTCAGTTAAACTACGAAGCTTCTAAGAACGTGACAATTTCATTTGAATTCTATCAATATTTCACTTGAAATTATTGTTGACTTAACAGTTGACTATTATTATTATTATTATTTAAACATATAAATATTAGTACAAGGGGGCACCAGATATATATACGCCACACAAAAAATTGTCATTTCATTTAATTGTGTGAGGGCTATGATACTGCCCAGGTGCCCAGACTGAAGCAGGTGGTTTTCTTGAGGGGCCACACCCGGAGCCTTTGACCTAAAGATCTGATCCACAAGGCAGTGGCGCATCGTGAAGGGATGCAGTCCCATGGTAGCCGGTGACCAACGATTGATTCATACGCCATTTGTTCCCTCAGGATATTGGAGCCCATGTGCACCATTGGTTTGGAATCAGGGTTTTCCAACTTCCCTAGGTGGAGTCGCCGTGTCCACCAACCCGGTTAAAGCGCTGGACATTCGATTTTCGTCCTCTCACTTTCGTGAACAACACCGGTGCCACGAGAAGGCAGTGAGTAGGACTTCCCTGTCAGAGACTATATACGCGTGGCCATGTGTCTATTGAATCAGCCTAATGAAGTTATTTTAACAGTTTAAACTTACAATATTTGCAAATAAAGTCAAACTATAAATAGTAACATACTCACTTTTTTATTTTGACTATTATAAATAATTTGCATTTGAACGTTCTTGGTTGATAAACTTTTTGAAAATCTCGGCACTAGATAAATTTGTTCTATAAGGCATAACTGGAATTCTTTTATGTGCCATTTATATAATATTCCTTCAGAGTTAGTTACAAAAATAACCATATTCATATCACTTCTTAATGTTCCTGGGACTTTACTGACCACAATTTGTGTATATCTAAAAATATGTAAATGGAATAAACGTATTCATCTAAATGAACATGATGTAACCAGAGATTTAAATACAATGCAAAAAACATTTGACTACTAAGTATAAAAAATATGTTTCACATCCGAAAACATTCAGCAGAAGAATATATTCCTTTCATGTACTCGACAGGGAGCTGTAAGATATGTTAGAAGTAAAATTTATCTGTTAGGTCAGATCAAATGGATACGATGGATGAAGTCTTATATTCAAACTATCGGCTGCATAATCCTACGTACTTGAACGTAGTACTTTACGAAAGGAGTCGCATGGGTGAACTGTATTCACTAACCTACGTTCAGTGTTGTCTAATTCATCGGGAAATAGAACGAACTACTTTAGTCATTGGAAACATTCGTTAATGGTTGAATTCCTTTTATGATTATCTTGTTACCTGGTCACTTTTATATTGCTAAACATTCTAATCCACTTACGGCACTTCATTCAATTATGCATGCTTAACTTCAGTTTCTTTGTTAGTTGGTTACTGTAAGTACTGTGTTAGTTAAACGTTAATCAAAAGTCAAAAAAATAACAAGTCTAAAGCATTACAGTTTGTTCAGTAGCTAAAAGTTTCAATCTCTAGACATAATCTATTTATATATTTATATGTTACTAACTGGTCTTCCATAAAACAATTAGAAGTTAGTTTGAAAGTGTACTATGAAGACCAACTACAACGTTTTGATTAGTAGTGCTTTAAACATATTCATGATACTGATTTAAAACTAGAAGTAATAAATTACTTTCTATGTTATCAAAAGTATAGAATTATTAAAAGCTTTATTTTAAAATGTAATTGAAACTTACATTTCACCTTGCTGTACTAGAATTGGTCTGTCATATCGTGGTCGGACAGTTTTAAACATAAGATGATAGTCACTTTTCAAATATGGATTTGATGTAACTTTATCACACTAAATTTAGTGAAGAGAAAACATTATATATTACTTAACTGGTTGTATTGTTACGGTATAGCTGAAAAATTATACACACTGAACGTCATGTAAATATTTTTTAAGATTTCTGAACGTCACCAACTGTCTGATGATTGGCGAGCCAAGATTTGAATGTTTTCCGTCCTTACATTTAGCATAACAAGTCTTGACTGTCAGATGCAGTACTGTTAAAGCTTAATGACGGACTAAATTTAACTAGCAATCTTATATGTTAGGAAGTTAATCCTTTAGTAATTAGATTTAAAGATCTAACTTGCTATCAGTTATTGGGTTTTTACTGACCTCCCTGAGTATGGAAAATCTAGAATTACTATCAGGATGAGGTTTATAGAGATTGTGGTAATTTTAACGGTTGAATTCATGAGTTGTGACCAGTGGAGTCTAACCCGCGTCCGGTAGAGAAAAGTATCAATCTCAAACAATGGATGAAAGGTTGCGCAAGACCATGGATCAAGCGAAGTTCAACATTAACACCTTTGGAAGCCGGCTCAATGGTTTAGAGGCTAAGCGTTCGCGTGCGAAACTGAAGGTCTTATGTTCGAGTCCCACGAGCGGGATCGTGCGTGAGCACCACTGAGGAGTACCATACTAGAGCGAAACGACCGCCAAATACTTCCAGGTTTTTAATGTGGTCTAGCTTAGATCGACTCATAAATTCAACTATGATAATCTAGAATCGTTTAATTTTTGACTAAATCTAATAAATGAATTTGTGAATCGTAGACGAGCTAATAAATAATCAGACTGTATGCTATTTCTGCTTAATATTCTACGATAAGAATATTAAAATCCAAAGACATTATTTGCTCGACAACTAATCATTTATTTACTGAATATTAACGTAGATTCTCAAAATACTTTGACAATAAAGGATAATGAGACTTGTTTTAATGATCAAATTTTATAATAAGTGTACCGGTAACTTTCTCTTTAACACTTTCGAATTCAAATCACTGAATTACAAATTCAAACTCTTTATTCGGTTTATTCGGTCGTATAATGTTATTGACTGTAACAAAAAATATGTTACTTAAACTCTAGCACGTAAACTCGAACGTTATTTATCAAGTCTTATAAAATTTAAGCCTTACAGTTCAGTAACGAGATAAAGTTCGAAAACACTGAAATTCTTTATAAAAACTATTTAGTTTAAGTGTTCCTTGAGTTGTTGTGATCATTTGAGCATCAGATAAACTTTTAGGAAAAAATAAATTTTCCTTACATTATAATCATTTCTAGTTGCTGTGGCAACTCCATCATTTTTATAAAATTCTCCATTAAATACTGACTCAATCTCTACCAAACTGTATTCACAGATAGCTGATGCAGTTGGCATTGATCTACAATAGAAGAAAAAGGAGCATAGATGAACCATAGAACGCGAAGAAAACAAATTGTAAGGATATAAACCATATAATTTACATACCATAAAATATACTGCGTTGTACTTAAGAGACAGCACTCAATACAACTGAAGTTGATATTCACATTACTCATCTTAATAAGTTATATAGTAAATTAAACTATTCAGTTCCGCTATCTATAAACATAGATGTGAACTGTGTTTATAAAGCAATCGTGTGGTGACTTCGGATCAAAATAGTAATTACTTAACATCAGGATACACATGTTATATTGCTATTTGAGGATTCAACAATTTCACACAGATTCTCAACATTACAAATGGCTTTTCGTCGTTTACAATAATCTAATTCTTTTTTAGCAGAAATGCATGAATAACCCGAGTCGATCTAAGTTAGACCAACATTGAAAACCTTTAAGAATCGGAAGGTTATTTCGTTATAATGTAGGACTCCTTAGCAGTGCGCATCCATAACCCCACATGCGGGACTCGACACAGGACCTCCAGTCTTGCGCACTAACGCCTACCCTCTAGACCACTGAGCCAGCATCCAACGGTGTTAATGTCTAACTTTAATCGATCCATTATCTTGAGCAACTATTTATCCATGATCTGAGGTGGGTAACTGTCTCACATCTGAATTCAACTGTAAAAATACTAAAATATCCACAAATCCGCATGAATAACAGTTTGAGGCAAGTGCTTTATCTGATTTGAAATGAGAATTTCTTGTATGTAAACAAATCTGTATATTTATATGAACAAATATACGGTGAAAAGCTCGGATAAAAACAAGAGAATCGATCAATTATGTAACTGAGCTCAGGTTCAATAGTTTATTCCTGTTTTTATATGATATCCAATCAAACCAAATTACCGAACTCACGATGAAGTTTGGAACGTTCCAAATAAAGTCTTAGTTGATTGATCCACATATACAGCTTGAATTTCAGTAAATACCAGGCTGTTAGAACCGTCTTCAGGTGTTGATGGGCAAGTAATTGTTGCTTTGAGAAAGTTATTGAAAACACCGAACATATTTCCATCATCGGACTGGATTATGAAATTTAAAAGTTACGGATAGTCTGACTACTTACTAAAATAAGAGTAGTTTACTGATTTTGATTAACAAAAGGTGTGTGAAAAGTAATAATCTTAGTATGTAGAGGTTGTATATGACACGAAAAACTCCAAGTTGAAGTGTAATGCTTATTAAGTGAAAGCATCTGCCAGAAACATAGTCGCATCATATCTGATTGATCCAATCCGGATATAGTTACGTATGTGAGATACTACTCATGAATGTAAGCACCCGAACCATAGTTGGTTAACCGTTTATTTCGAAGAGTGTTATGACTTCGGTAAGCACCCTCGAACACAAGTGTTCATGTGCCTAGAACTTTCAAAGGAAACGAGAAATGTTTTAGTCTTACCGAGAGTATAAACAACATCATAACATTGTATTCCGGTAGTTATGAGTGGTTTATAAAAAAAAATCATTATTGCGATGAATATCTAACATTCCAGTGAATCTAGAGGCACACAGTTTGTTACCTCATGTTTACAGAATTACTACAATAACATTATCATGGTCATCAAACTATTGAGAATGAAATGTGTTTCTGACAATTGTGTAGCGAATTCGGTAGGAATAACTAAGCGTACTGATCCATTTAAGACTAAATTAGTGAAAATTGAACGTCATTTACGTTTAACGTGGTCATGCATTGTCGTTTTGTTCTATACCTTAAAAGAATCGAGGCTGTTAAAAATACATAGATTTATGTCCTGAAGTCTTATATATTATTTAGATTACTGATCTATTTTGATTGCAAAGATATATTAATTACCTGATTCATACGTATTCAGAAATGTGCCTCTCAAGTTTATGAATATTTATACGATTACCAAACATTTCATAGCACGATCAGAATACGTAACTCAAGTCAGACATCGATTACATTCATTTCTAACTTTGTTTGAATCACAAAGTTTAATGAACAGTTGTTGTTATTGAATTACTCTGGTTTACACAAAATAGTCTTCCATGTAATATATGAAAATAAAGACTTACACTACACAATCGGCCGATTCGTGACACAACAATCTGCAATCATAAAAAAGGTATATAGATTTATCTCATTGGATTAAAGACCTTTGGTTTGATAATGACTAACTAAATAAGTGTGACTCTTACTGAACAGAAAACATTCACTTTCATTTTATGTTCTTAGTTGCTATATATAATTTATCTTAGACTTGTTTACTGTTATGATTTCTGTTGTTTTATGGTAATGAACCAATTGTCTAACTACTCTCGACTCCATTTTTTAATCCATTTCTTTTACTTTTGATAGCATCTCTTCCTACTTTCTTCGCGTTACCTTTCTATTGTGTGAAATTCTCTTGGAAAATCTGTTGATTGAGAATGTCTTGAAATGCCTAGAAATCTGTCTCTTAATGTATTTTCATTTATTATTGTCATTATCATTTTACACTGCTATGTTACATTTTCCTGATATACATTAAGTATTGAAATTCAATTATTTGAAGGGAGCACTTTATTTCTAACTGTGCTGTTTATGGAGTAATTTATAGGTGGGTAACTCAGTTTCTTGTTTTTATAGCTTCAGTATTTTTTGCACTTTCAAACAACTTTCATTTTTTGGTTTCAAAATTGTATGTGCAACTAGGTTGTTGGGATAAATTTCCTGACTAATCCATAAGATCGAATATTTCCAGTACTACATCATAAGTAGTCAAATCTCATTTACTGATAAATATTCCAGTTTTGTTCCTTAAATATCAAACAGAATTATGGAATTAGACTTTTTTCATTTCCAACCGGTTATTACATAAGTATTTATTACAAAATGAATTAACTAAAGTGGTAAAATCCGCTTTCTAAAAGATATTTCAATAGTTTACAAGATTATTATATATCGTTCATCACATTTTAACGCTTGAACAAATTAATGTACTTCCTATTGTAGCGTGTTCTACTTATATCCATATAAGTAGTATATGGTGATGGTCGGACATAGAAGGTATTTTGGCAGAAGACCGATAAGGAAAGAACTGAAATGAAGCGCAATTGGTAGGAAAATGCATGAACAATGGATTTAGAGAAGATGAACTGATATTTGCAGAAAGAACAGTTAGGATTGAGACAATTGATTGTTAATTTGCAAATTAACCGTTCACTGTATGGTTATCGGAATTTAGTTAGATAGTCTGTAATTTGTACTTAAATGCATTCGATTGTCCACAGTCGTGTTCTGTTCACTACACTATTACAAATCTTTATATCTTTGTTATAGACTACCTTCCCTTATTGTCAAAGAGGTTTCTCTGTTCAGTGAAATTCTTGTATTTATTCTTTTTTAAAAAAAAAGAAACACTTACCGATTTATCACAACTTTCAACCGTCTCATCAGCTAATTCTCGAAACAAAAAGTATACAGCATTGTGGAATTCGAAACTATGTACAAATATTGTATTGTCTGAAAAAAGAATTATAAACATTTAGTTTGGTCAATTAAGAAAGGTTTGATTCAGGTCTCAATACTCTTGTTTTAAGTATTGGTTGGAAAGATATCTAACTTTAACAGAACGTTGATTTTTCAGAAGGCACCTTCAATTCTTTAGGCTAAATGTATGAAGACACAACATTTTAGAATTAGGATTGTATATTTTAGAACTCGTATTATGTTCCCAACTATTTATAATTTTATTTAGTCCTTTTTTTCTACATTTTCACATAGGCTTTTGTAACAAATAGTTGAAATCATGAGTCAATTGAAGTTAGACCACCATGGAAAACCTGGAAGTACTGGACGGCCGTTTTGTTTTATTATAGGACTCCTCAACAGTACGCATCCACGATCCCGCCTCACGAGATTAAACCCAGGACCTACCAGTCTCGCGCCAGAGCACTTAACCGATAGAACATTGTGGTCTAGCTTCAATTGACTCATCATTTCAACTACGAAAATACTGAAATCTCCACAAAACCCCTTCTGATTTGTAATAAATATCAATTAGAATAACCTATTGTGTCATTGAATAAAAATGAAGGGAATTCAACGAGAGAAATTTTCTTTTCGATGAAATCATTTACTTAAGTGTACATTAGTATTTATAGTTATGTGGTAAATATATGTCTATAGAAGGATAGAAAAGATTGCATCATAAGGCGATTGGAGACTCCAATTGCAAAGGGGTTAGAGAAAAATAAGAGAATGAAAATAATTTACGGGTCAGAATTATGACAGATATGAAGAAAAACGACAAACATAAAGGTTATAATGATAACTGGTCGCGGTTTAAAATTACAAAGTAATTTTTTCGAAAAAAAAAACCCAAAACATATTAGAGAAAGGAATTAGGGCCGAATAAGGATGAGAGATTGGACGTATCATTTTTGCATACAGAGTTCAGGCTTGAGTTGGTGGACTGCCAATGCCTCATCATTGGACAAGTTTTTAATTCGACCTCCCTTCGAACCGGTCCCTTTGATTGTGTAGATTGTTTCAACAGAAGACTCCTTCGGAGCGACTTGTCCAGAATTGATTAAATGCTCTTGTATTGTTTCGGTAATTGTTTTGCATTTTCCTTTTAAAAGCCACACGAGGCAGCGTTCTGAGATGAGTTCAGAAAGTGATCACTTTGCGCGGCCACTGGCTGAATTCTCTTTATTTTTATTCAATAAATATGAATTATCTGTTAAGGTGACTAGTAGAATGTTGATTTGAATACCCCTATCACTTTCATTGAAAAAAAGTAGTTAAGGAGATATCTAATTTCACCTTTTTTTCATTAGATTTATGATTAGAAGTATAAATATTCATCTGAAATAGCTAAACTGTTACTGCCAAAAGAAAATTCGAATACCTATATTCGAAACAGATGTGTAATGACGATAATAAAGACATGTAACTATTTGTATAGGATGATAAGAATTTGTGTTCAAGTATGTATACGAGGTAGAGAAAGAGTTTAATTATTTAGATAGAAACATAGATAATTAACCAATAAATTATTTGAAAAAATGTGTAAAATGAGGCTGGCAGTAGCAACTGTAAAAGTGGTAACTACCAGTAGTTCGTAATTGGTACAAATTTTCAAATGACAACGATGTACAAAAAGGTGATTTGCCTCAATCAATGGCTCATTAATTATCTTCAAACTGAGGAGCATTTAAAAAGGATTAAACAACTAGGTATAGACCTATTATGTTATTCTTTGATCAGCATATATAATGCACCCACTCTTTTTATATACAAAAGAGCAATTTAAAATTACATGATTTAATACAAGTTATTAATGATTAACTGTTTATAACTTGGGAGACTACTTAAAAACTTGTCATTTCATTATATAAAGTATAAAATTATTTCACAATTGTTAATGCACTTAAGTAAATACATAATGAAGTCAAGTATCTGTGATTTATGTGGTAAGTTGTTTTTACTCTTCTAGTACCTAAAGACCAATTCTTGATTCCATGAATAGATACCTTTTTATACCATCTCATACGAAGTTAGTAAACCCAATTAAACATGCTACGTAAACCTTTTATATAGATTTAAATGAGAAATTTACCTATGGATGCAAACAGGTTTATTGTCCTTTAGCTTGCACAATTATGGGTAAGACGTACTATTTATTTCATGAAAGATCAATACGGCGCTTGGTCACAATATACTTGATCTAATATTCAGTGGAGATATCATCCCACTATCTGTACACGTATACAATCAATTTGAAAGCAGTGACCATAAAATAGCAGTTTGTGCTCTCCCTATCTGTTCCTGTTATAACCAACCCATACAACAAAAACCGTCAATATACAGACTATAAGCATGATGAGTGTGACCTCCTGATCTCACTGGTTCAATTTTCAGACTGGGATAACTTCTCATGTAATAGTCTCGTGGATGCCATTGAAACATTTTATCTGATCGTTAACTATTATTTAGATTGCTGAACACCTCTTAAAATCTAAGATCATGTGTCTGTTCTCTACATTTTATGTTACTATTTATATCAAACTGATCGTCCCTGTAAATTAACAAGAATCCTGTAATTATTATTTTCAGAGTATATATGTTATTATTTGTTGACCCTTAATGTTTTTTCAGTGGAATGTTTTCTTTGTATGAAAACCCTGAAGAACATGAGGCAAAGTTTCTGTTGTTTGATTCAATTGGAAATTCAATAAGCGCATTATTTATGACTAACTTTTGACAAAGAATGATAAATTTAACCATGATTTTGACTGTAACAACATATCAAAATAACATTCCTGTGTAAATAGCATCAAGAATTCATTATCCATTAAAGTAACTTGATCAACTTACTATTTTGTTTTATCATTCTGTCATCAAGTGATGTGCGAACAGGATATTTGAATGGTTGGATTGAATTCAGATTTTCTACAGAATTTATTTTCATAATACGTATTTCGGTATTTTTTAATGACCCCGTTTTGGTACCTATGTACAAATTTTGTGTACTTGCAACAAAACCAACTGCTGGTTGACCAGGATCTATTGGACAGTGACCCACACTTTTCCAGTGTATTTTCGATGGAGCACGTAAATTGTTAGCCTACAAAAGATGATATTTTAAAATTATATTTCATACCACCAAATATAAGGAATGATATTTATTCACTTACTTTTATTGGGAGTTATGAATATAAAAACAGCCTCGTGTTTCAATTTGGCTTAAGTTCTAACCAAAGTGTTCCACTTCGCATATTAAGTTAATATGTTACTACAAGCGCATACAGATACACATAGGATAATTGCGTTAAACAGTGGTGCTTTGTCATAAGACTAAATCAGTTTGAATATGAAACATTCTTCATAAATTTATATTTGAGTTTATCAGCTGTATTCCAAGTTATTTTAAGCTTTATAAACAATCAAAAGAGATTATTCTAACAGAACTATAAAGTAATGAAAACGGACAATAATTACTGATATTCAAATATCTTGATGAATCGAAAATTGCCGAGTAAAATTTCACTACTCATTTTTGTTTAAGATCTTATTGTTGATTAGCTTTGTTGAAGAAGTCGGTTATTTTTAGGGTCGAAATTCATCATAATTAGTTTTTGTTCTCGCTTAAAGTTAATGCTCAATGTTAATGATTTTAGGTTAGATCATATTGATAAAATGAAAAAAATATATATTGGTCTTTATTTTTGTTGACAGATTGATTCATCGATGACTGAATGCGGGTTTCTTTGTATATGGTATTTAAGTAAATTAAAAACAAAATGGAATGTAAGGTATGCATATTTGATATTCATTTATATCAGTCTGATAAAATTCCCAGCTAAACTAATAAATAAACTGTTTTTAACAATAAGTAAAATAATAGTTCACACCACTAACCATCTTATGAAATATATAACTAAATATTTCATCTAAACGATACGTTACTCAAATTCACTTGGTGTTATTTACTCGCATCTTCATATTGTTATTTAGGATTGCAGTTGATCAGTCTCTTGTTGGCATATGTTCATCCTGTGCGGACTGCCTCGTTATTGCCTGAAGTCACAAACTTTATGAGCAAAGATGGATGGTGGCTAGCAGTGGAATCCAGGACGCGTGTTTCTTTATATTCGGGACTCGTCAGCTGGATGTACCTGCATCTCAGAGTTGATGTTCACTCTGGGACTCGAACCCAGTACCGTCCGCTTCAAATGCCATCGCGTTATCCACTTACCTACTGAATCCTGATAGCTACCTGCTTATGCAATGGGGTGAGGTTTAAATTCACATGGTGTTGTTTACTTGTATCTTCCCATTGTTATGGGAACATTAATTCTGTAATGTAGGTACATCCCGCTGACGGGTCCCAAATAGGACGAAACGCGCGTCCTGGATTCCACTGCTAGCCACGATACACTACTCATTTTAAGTATTTAATTAAGAATACATACAATCAAGTTAAAAAAAATATTCTCTATTAAACAATTTACGCTATGGCAATAAAGAGTCTATCGGTGATGATTTCATATTTTAAGAGCTAAATAGAGAAAAGAACAAAACTATGTTAATTAAATAGAAGGATAAAACGACAACTATTCACTTTTTTTGAACGGGACTTTGTCTTCTAACTTGAAAATACTATATAATAATTATTTCTCAACGCTAAGGGTACAAATGAACTTCAACTGTAGTTATATTTCAGCCGGCAAACTACTTTTAAAAAATTCTATGATTTACAGGAATTATGAGACAATCAATAAATTTAATTATACATGTTCAATGGATCATTGGGTTTAACTACATTATCACTATTGGATCCTAATAATGTTACTATTCATAAATCTCCTTATATTAATCAAATTAATCCATTTAAACAAAAAAATCTGTAATATGAATTAAATTTTAGTTCAGCTAGAAAAGAACCATAATTTGATAATACTTTTGTATAATTTCTGTCCTATAAGATAATTCTATGCTGTGTTAATTCGTAACCGATTATACATTCAATTTACAAGCAAACCACATTTAAATCACTCCATGAATAAATGTGAAAAATCAATTTTGTCCCAATTTGTCATTCATAATAACACAGAAGTTTTCTAGTATGTGTATTTACTGAATACACGCATAATGCTTGCATGATTCAAATCGCAATAACCATTATAATTACCACTGGAAGTCATCTCAAAATTAATTTACCTGCCTAAATTGATATAAGATTTATGTATTAGGATAATATGTAAAAAAAAACTAACCTGACGAAGTGAACATTCAGCCACTAACCCATTGGATAAACATACATAAACTCCAGTTTGGTGTAAAGGTGAATCATTTAGTCCAGGAAATATTTTATCTACAACTTTTACCAAAGTCACAGCATATTGATTACATGGTATCTATAATGAATACAATAAAATTATTTTAGAAGTATTTATATTTCAGGTGATTATTTATGACAGAGAAATTTTAAGTGAAATATCATGCGAAGAAATCATATCTGAAGGGGTTTTGTGGAGATTTAGTATTTCCATAGTTGAAAGCATGAGTCAATTGAAGCTAGACCACCATAGAAAACCTGGAAACACTGGAAGGCCGTTTCGTCCTATTGTGGGACTCCTCACTAGCGCGTATCCACGACTTCGCCTCGCGAAATTCGAACCCAGGATCTACCAGTCTCGCGCCAGAGCACTTAACCGATAGACCACTGAGCCGACATCCGATGGTGTTAATGTCTAACTTCAACCAATCCACGAAGTTGAACAACCGTTCACCAATTGTCTTCAGTGAGTTCCTATCTCACAACAGACGTGGTTTGAACTCCATCTGAAAAGAACTTTTCTTCACTTTCAGTTTTAATTACATATAATCCTGCGGCTGTTGAAAGGGGTTAATGTACTATACAGCTGAAATGTCATCAATATAAATTATTTAGTTGGAAAAATACACAATTTCATTTGTAGTCATTATTTCCTATCAAATTTTTACTTTCAAATAATCTTGGATTGTTTAAAATAAGACCTTTTTGGTTTGCATGGCTGACTTGATATTGTAGATCACATTTCTAATGTTTGATCTACGATAAGTAGTTTAATATCGTCGTGTTCTGCATTCGATTTATACAAATGGCCCTGGAACTTGATTTTCTATTTCTAAGGACTGAGTAGTAAGATTTTTCTGTAATCTGAAGAAAATATTCTCTTCTTCACATAGTTACTGTGCTTCATAGTCGAAGATTTTCCTACTTATCAAACAATATACACCATACAAGCCTAAACCAGACAAGAAAAGTCACTATCTTTAATTCATAGCTTACTGATTTCAATTCATATCCTTCTTTATTATCATTAATCTATTTTCAGTTGCTTCATTACATAATCGTCTAATGTTTGTTAATGAGTTCTGATCATTATTTCAATGTTCTGGAACTTTTCCTCCCAAACTTTGTTTATCCGAAACAAAATCTTTTATGACCTTATTAACTCTATTGAAATCTTCGGTACATCATGATATATATATTCATCTTTAATTATCCACGTATGTATAACCATGTCAATATTTGTAATAACGTTGGTCGTCAAATAATTTAGGTTGTAAGCAGCTGATGAGAACCTAACGAAATAAAATGAATTCATATTATTCTGCACCAATCTTCGTTCTTGCTCTCTGTAAAACAAATTATTTTCTGGATGAAACACTTATCAAACAAAATAATTATCCATCATTTTGTGATTCTTATTGGTTCTTTAGATGATATCATTTTATGAACAAAACTATTTTTCAATGATATAAATTTCTTTTATTTAAAAATACTATATATGAAAATAAAACGTCAAGTAGATTGGAAATGGAGGGTAAGAGGAGACATGGATAATAAATAAATAATGTGAAAACAATTTGAACATGTGAGCACGTACCTAAATGGTTGTAGAAACAAATAGAATAAAATGAACCAATAAGAATAGAGGATAAACATCCATCATCCTCTCTTGCCAAACACATAATTGAAACAAGTCATGAGATTGATCTTAACTCGACTTTTGTGTTGCTGTACAAAAGTTTAAAGGGGCGTATACTAAGGTTTATTGAAGCTTTAGCCATACGAAAATTAAAACCCCCTTTGTGTATTCAAAAACAGTTTGTTCTCACCTCCAACCTACCCTGATAATATTAGCTTATTATCTAGAGTGATGAGGTTCCAATTTTTTTTCACATTATTTCTTTATTATCCGTGTCTCTGCTTACCCACCATTTCTAGTCTAGTTGACCATTTATTTTTAAATATAAATATTCTTAACAAGTATATGTGTGATCAGATTGTTCGAAATGTATTGCGCCAATATATCACATCGTTCTGATAATCTTCGTCTTCTTATTACACTATCGAAATATGACATTATTGTTACAATAAACAGAAATAATAATAACAGCTATGCCAAATAATATGAATTTAAATACATTGACAAAAATATGTTTTATAGTTGAAATCATGAATCAATTGAAGCTAGACCACCATAGAAAACCTGGAAACACTGGACGGCCGTTTCGTCCTATTGTGGGACTCCTCACTAGTGCGCACCTACGATCCTGACACGCGAGATTCGAACCCAGGATCTACCAGTCTCGCGCCAGAGCACTTAACCGATAGACCACTGAGCCGACATCCGATGGTGTTAATGTCTAACTTCAACCAATCCACGAAGTTGAACAACCGTTCACCAATTGTCTTCAGTGAGTTCCTATCTCACAACAGAAGTGGTTTGAACTTCACTGGTCACTGCTTCTCACTAAAACTCCAGGAATTATCTCTTGAAGTCAGTCACTAGTATTTGGAAAATATGTGCCTATAGGAGGCTAGGAAAGATTACATTATAAATTGATTCGAGAATAAATAACAAATGAGGTTATGTACTAATCAAGGGGTGAGGGGGAAAATAATTTATGGTTGTTGTTGTTTCGATAATGCGTTAAGAAGACGAAGTTTATCAGTATTATGTGATATATTTGCGCAATACATTTCGAACAATCTGATCACACATATACTTGTTAAGACATTTTTATGTGAAAATTAAAAGGTCAACTAGACAGGTTAAGGTAAGCCGTAACAAAGAAAGAAAATAAATAAAGTACACAAAAACAATGTGATGACTACTCTGGATAATAAGTCAGCATTACCAGGGTAGGTTAAGGGTAAGAACAAATTGTTGTTGAACACATAAAGGGGGTTTCAATTTCCGTATAGCCAGGGCTTCAATAAACCTTAATATACGTCCTTGAAGGTTTTTGTACAACACTACAAACGCTGACTTGATGTCAACTTTATGACCAGTTTCAACCAAATGTCTCGCAATGGAGGAAGATATTTGTCTATCCTGTGACCTTATTTGACCATTGGAATTCATCTGGTTCTGCAGCCATTTAGGTATGTGTTCCGCCACCCTTAATTGCAGATCACGATTGCTCCTCCCTATGTACATGTTCCGCACATACATGTTAATTGATATACACAATGGGATGTGACACAATCGCTTATGTGCTGTTTAGGTTTTTAGTGAAACACTGACCTTGTCTTTTCAATGATGACAAGTTGAGCTTCATAAAATGTCCTGATTATGGTTAATTTCAGTCTCCGTTTCAACATGAGACTATTTGAGTCATTTCTAAATGGCAACGCAATATAAACTCGCTTTTTGGGTGCTAGAAGAGTCATAGGTCTAATCGTATTGCAACCCTTCCAGCGGTTTATGAACTTTAATGAATAACCATTATTCATTAACGTATCAGTTAAGAGCTTCGTTTCTACTTCAATAGTATCTCTAGTACAAATACGATTGATTCTATTGAGTAAGCCCTTTAATTAAACCACGTTTGTAATGAATTGGGCAGTGACTATGGAAATTAAGATATTGCCCCGTCCATGTTCTGATAAGCTTCGTCTTCTCACTGCATTATCGAAATTTATCAAAGGGACTAATTGTTTTAACTTGTTGTTGTTGTTTATTTTTCCTGCACTTTTATTTGATTATTATCGATTTTTTTTGTTTTTTGAATTAATAAAAAGGTAATTTTTACACTTAAAAATGTTTAGGAATAACACATTTTCAATTGTTTACATCCTGAAATAGTTTAATGAGAACGAAAAGAATTTTAGTAAATAAAGAACGATTAATCAATAAATGAACTAATTCAAAACTGTACTCAGATACTATTAGTAAAAAATAAATAGATTGGAGAAAAATCAGCTAGTTTTTATCAGTAAACAATAGTACCAAATAAGACGAAACGCGCGTCCTGGATTCCACTGCTAGCCACTATCCATCTTTGCTTATTAGACAATAGTAACTAGTTTATTACTGAGACAGAAATAAGTTCACAGTTAGCCAGAAAAAGTCGATATGAACTTTGGATAGAGTTTCTAAAGAGACCAGGTACACAGAATCTCACGAAGTAAAAGAAGCAAACAAGTATATAACTGACAAATATTTCCTTGTCAATTTAATAGTAAAGAATATTTGAGTAAATAATTGTTTTCAATAATTGCATCAGGCTCAGTATCATTGCATTATAATAATCAATCATAATGTATCGAAAAAGGTTATGTTGATTTGATTGGAATGATAGTAATGAGAAAATAATGTATTATGAAACAGATAATTACACATCTATGAATAATTTTTGGAAAAAAAGGATGTAGATAAAAGGTAGTTGATAATAATAGTTTATAATAAATCGGTTGGGAAGTTTTGCCAAGATAAGCAGAACGAATGTATAGAGTGCTTTTGGTTAGTCAGTCAGTCAGCTACAACGTAGGACCAGGCACATATATGCATCGGTCCAAGTTGCCATACCTCAATTAGCACAACAAGATGAACACCAAATTCATAGTGGTAGTTACTTCAATGGTAGTAATATAAAAAAGGTTATATATAAGGATACAATATAGGAAGAAAGTTATGAAGCAATTTTAATCTCAAGGTTTAAGGGAAGATAAAGAGTGTATACACCTGCATTATTGTGATCGATTCTGAGCCATGTCACCCAGAGTCTCCAACCATTGGTTACGATAGTCACGCGGACCCCAACCAGGTAGTCTGCATCTGCCAACATGGCTCAGACCAGAAGCTAGTGACTTCATGCTCTGATGCCACGTTTCGCTTTAGCCTCCCCTAACTCTCTTCCAACCATGTCCAACACTAGTCAGCATAGCGCGTCGAGGCAATCGGTGTTCAGGCATACGTAACAGCTTTTGGTTAGTTAAATTTGGTTTTCGTAATTTGATCTTAATGACTTTACTAACGTCAATTGTTCTGAACTTGATATGAAGCTGAAAAGGATATCCTCTTGACTAAGTGTTTATTATCGGTCAGTTAGGAAAGGACGTTGCTAGTTTTAGATCTATCAACCTGTTTTCCTAGCCATCCTGATAAATGTTCATCAGAATAAAAGATATGGCTATTAGAGTGTAACTCAAGTACCAGGTTCTACAGAAGCAATTAAACTGGTATACACATTATAAAAAGACAATTATTACAAACTTCTATGGTTTCTTTTGTAAGTACTAGTTTTACCATTTCTTTGGCGTTCTTTGAGAGTTGATATGAAATTATTTATCATATTTAAATTAAACCATAAGAAACAAAAGGCAATGCCTTTACGTTACTCCAGATAAAGAAATATATAGAGTAAGACTACAAATTGTAAAATTTATTACAAATATTATTATCATTATGTCATAAAGTATATTAAAATTTAACAGAAATGCATATTAGATTATTATTCACTCTATTTGTTAAATAACTAAGAAACAAAATTTTATGGAAAAAACCTATAAAACCTATTATAAGCAAAGATGGATAGTAGCTAGCAGTGGAATTCAGGACATGCGTTTTGTCTTATTTGGATAACGCGATGGCGTTTGAAGTGAAAGGTACTGGGTTCGAGTCCCAGAGTGAATATCAACCCTGAGATGCAGGTACATCCAGCTGACGAGTCCCAAATAGGACGAAACGCGCGTCCTAGGTTCCATTGCTTGCCACTATCCATCTTTGCTTATAATGCTTGTGCATTAAGGCTATATCGAGGCAATACGCGCAGTATGCACATATGCCAATAAGAGATCGATCAACTGCAGTCCTAAACATCAATGGGAAGATTCAAACAAATAATACCAAGTGAATACAAAACTTATTATTAAAATTGTTTAATTCAATGTGTTTTTCGGAAAATGTTAAATTAATCAAACAAATCTTTAAATAATATTCAAAATAACGTCCATAATCTCTAATGCATATCGATTTCATCTCATTGATCTTGACGTACACTGTGGCATTAAACCTGAATAGCATGGTGATGAATACCAATAAGACATATTATATGGATTTAGGTTATTCTACAGACTCTTTCTTATTATCTAAATCATAAAAAACTGTTTAAATCTTAACGAGTTGAATATAACAGTGAGATAATAGTTATGTTATATCCTAGGGAAGATATGAGTACGGGTAACTTCCGGGACCTATTAATGAACTATTATTCTATACATATTCTTACTGTTTAACTACTGAGTAATTAGATTGTGTATATCTATATTCATCTTATTACAAGCTTCATTTTGACCTATGGATTATTATTATACGAATCACTGTTCCTAAATTATATTCAGTTTATTGATTACTGTCTCCCACGTTCACAGCCACATTTCGGCTTGATCTTGTACAAATATTATTTTCTATTTTATGGTGTCATGTGGTCTGTCTGTCTGGTATATAAACCGAGTATGCTTGAAATAAATGATTCACATAGCGGTGTTCTGGATTCAGTTGGACGGGCTATGCGGACAAGAGACTAATAAGGAAGCTAGACTGCTCATACTGGTCGAACGTCATTGATTTGGCACAGTACTAAGATTAGACAAGTCGTATTCCGATTGGTGGACAAATCACGTGATAAAAGCCGGACACAAAATCACAACAAATTGGCATACGGTCCTTATTTTTAAAAATTCATAACAAGTAACGTATTTTGAAGTCTATTATATACACACTTTCAAAAAATACCCATCAAACCCCATCATATTAAAGAACATAATAGAAAATTTCCATGTCTACAGACGTTCCTTTGATCGATGAAGATTTGTAGCCCAGATGGATTATTTTAGAGGGTTTTTGTTCTCTGAGCTGGATGGATTAGGTGTGAGGCTTTCATCGTTCTTCCGAGCAATATGAGTTCAAACTTCCGGTAGAAGTGACATATTCGAATTTCTCCATCTCTAACTGATATTAAAAAACTAATTCAATTTATCAATCAATTAGAAATGTCAGAAAAATGTACGATCAAGAACCAGGTCAGAGAGCGACAATTAAAATAAGTATGTGGTAACTACAGGTTAAAGGCCTACTTCTCCCTGAAGTTTATTCTGATGATGTTATTCTGGAGAATGCTAAAGGCTTCCAGGTTAAACCATCCAGCTGAGAAAACAAAGTTCCACCAGAGTCCTTTGAAACTACGTATCATTTTTCTAAAACCTTTCCAGCCCAATGACTTTATATTTTTTCACTTGAGATATTTTCCATGATTATTCAAGTGATCTGAAATGAGTGATTAAGTATCGTGATGTTTTATAGATAAAAGCAGTTTATAAATGAATTGCTAAAGCAGATAATCAATATGTCCATTGTAATTGTTTTTAACGTGTATCCAATTAAGATATGATCAATGACTTTGGATATCAATTTCTAATAGTTATTAGCCTCACCTTTCTATTTATATCCTCCTAAATAACAGTCTATAGTATCATAAATCTATGATGACATTATACGTTTAAAAACTTAATTCCAACCTTAGTATTATCATTCAAGGTTGTAAACAGTACTGATTAATTCTTTACCAAGACGTCATGAAATAACACAAAGGAAAATATAAAGTGACAACAGATAAGAAACATGAGTTGTGTAGTTTTATTAACTCAGGATAAGTAGTAACAACTACAATCAGCTATTTATGCTGCAACTTGGATAGACCCGTTTTTTATATTATCATGAGATTGAAAGACTATAAATTACCATTGATGGTATAATAAACTTGAATAGATTACATCTGATATCATTTTCCACAATATAAGAGTTGCAAAGTATGTAAACTCACTTTACTGCAATAAACAAGCTGTTTGACGATGAATGAAGAGATATTTGAGCTATACGACTTTTCTTGGGGAATATAAAACTCTTATGTGTTGACATCCACTTAGGATGAGAAATGAAATCTGTAGGATGAAACCAAAATATAACAATGTAGATAAGTATGGAATTTCTATGGTAAATGAAAAAAAGCACAATAAATTCGAAAACAGTTTTGATTATGCATCCAAATTAGTCAAGTGAACATTCGAATGACAGAGGAAATCCTATTGCATAAAAAGCACAGCATTACACACGCTTATTATCCATACGTTTACAATGAGGGTGATGTTAAATACTTGGTAAACGATCGTTTCATAATTTTGGAATTTATCTTCGTTACTTTAAAGTATAAATTATTAGGCACATATATTTTAATAGTTGAGATCATGAATCAATTGAGGTTAGACCACTATGGAAAACCTAGAAGCACTAGACGACCGTTTCGTCCTGTTATGGAACTCCTCAGCAGTGCGCCCCCATGATCCCGCCTCACAAGATTCGAACCCAGGACCTATCAGTTTCGCACGCGAGCAATTAACCTCTAGACCACTAAGCCGGCATCCAACGGTGTTAATATCACTGACAGTCAATGATATGTTGATTATTCAGACAATCATATTTGATGTGAAATTTGATACCCTGGACCAAATTCCTATACTCTAACGATCGGAAATTCATAAGAGAATAATCAAATCTTCAAGAACGAGAGTTATTGAACCAAAGTAAGGGGATACTGTACAAATTATGTACTGTAAACTTAAGATTAGTATATGAGAGACATCCGTTATTGATTAATCTCTGTAAGGCTTTTGTTCATTTATGATTTACAACTAAGTAAATTCATCAAGAAGTAGATTGTATTGTCTTTACATCTTTAAGTACATGAAGAATAAATCATCTCATTTACGAATACTACTTCAACTTTTCCTGTTAGTTTAGATCAGCTAAGCTTTTGTCACCTGCTAGTATTATCTTCTCAACGTTTTCACAATCCTATTTAAGGAAAAATATGCACAATCGACTTTTAAAATATTTCAGTTGATACAGATTAATAAATGCATCGAAGCACATATTTGAAATATATACAATATTAATAGTATTTACTCAACGAATTTTTATAAAATAGTGTTTTAATTGTGTAATAACATTAATTGTTTTTTTCTGAAATCATGTACTTATAAATGATATGTCAAGCATTGAGTCTGAACAGTTCAGCAATCATTATCAGAAGGGGTTTTTGTGGAGATTTAGTATTTTCATAGTTGAAAGCGTGAGTCAATTGAAGCTAGACCACCATGGAAAACCTGGAAACACTGGACGGCCGTTTCGTCCTATTGTGGGACTCCTCAGCAGCGCGTATCCACGACCTCATCTCACGAAGTTCGAACCTAGGACCTACCAGTTCAGTAATTTGTTATTATCTAATACAATCTTAAATACTCTTTATTTCTAAGATATACAAATCAGAATAAAATATTTGGATTGTGGATTGGTTAAAGTTAGAAATGAACACAGTTAAATGCTGGCCCATTGGTGTGGAGGTTATGCGTTCGTGTGTGAGACCGAAGGTTCTGGGTTTGAATCCCACATGTGTGATCGTGGGTGCGCACTGCTGATGAGTCCCACCCATACTACTAGGACGAAACGGCCATCCGATGCTTCCAGGCTTTCAGTGGTGGTCTATCTTAGATCGACTCATGAATTCAACTATTAAATAAAATATTTCTTAAAAATATCCATGTATCGTACAGTTTATTATTAAAAAGTTATTTTATTGATGATACTGAACATTGGTAAGTGTAACAAATTAGTTGTGAACCAATAATAATAATAATAATAATAATGGTGATTTACAACATAAACAAATCGAATGATTGTTTTACTCTTATGGACTATATCGATAATTATAGTGATCACAATACTTATAAATCAATATTATATTCGCCTTTCTTGTATACACACAGACACAAACACGTGTATATACAGAAATTCACACAGTTAAAATATGAGCTTGGAATTTAATTCTGGTTTATTGATCTATATTGTTACTAACATAATTTTTTAAGCATTGTTACGGTATTCGGTGTAGAATACGATTGGTAATGGTGTAAAACAAAAAAACACAATGTTAGTGATAATTAAACAATTATTGTTTAAACTCCTGAATTACATCAGTCACCATTTGATAATTGTGGATTACTATCCCAGTTGTAAGAGATCATTTATTTATATTGTAAATTTAATTTAAGAGTGCTTAAAATGTCTTTTGTCGCACTTCAAGAGCATATACCTATAATATATTATAGGTTCATACATATTAATCCAATTATTAGAGAATAAAACTGACTTCAGAAGGGTAATGTATATTACCTTGACCAACTTTTATAAAGTTGACTAATTCTTGATACAATATTATTTATCGTCGAATTTGTTGAATACTATTATCATTAAGATGGTGAAGATTTGTAGCTCACGTGAACGATTTTGGTGGAGTTTTATTCTATAAGACAGATGGTTTAATAGTATTACCATTGTATATTGCTGAGGCAACTTAAAGATATCGGATTTTCATTAAAAAGTCATTCAAAAACTGGGGAAGAAACCCCAAATTAACAATAAATATCTTTCAAGAACGAGGTAGTTATGATTATCTAACCTATATATTCTTGTGGTAAAATCTGATTTCCCAAGTCATTTAGATCCTTGTAAGGAATGGGGAATAACAATCGATCACATTAATTGAATATTATTATTATTATATCCCACAGCGTTATGTGACAATAACCAAACTCAATTTCAATTAAATCTAGCCACTCTCAGTTAAAGTCCATTAAATTTAAATGATTTCTCTTTGTTGTACTTTCTTCAAATGGTGACTAAAACGAATTAGTTGTATGAATTTCTGACATGCTCCACAAAGTTACAGCGGAAAATGATTATTAAAATGAAATTGAAATGAAAAGATTTAAAATGTAAAGTTACTTATAAGAAAAGACTGAAATCAAAATATATTCGATGGTGAAAATGAATAAAGTAACAGTTCTCATGATGATATATAAAAAGAAGAGAGTAAATGAAATTAACGGGACATAGAGCCAACATGGAGCAATCTTTCACAATGATATATCGGGTTAACAGAAGTCTACCTAATTCCGTCAGACTGAGAATACTGCAGACGGCTGAGGCAATTGCTATTCGGATCAAAAAACCAGAGCTTTGCATCCAAAAGAAATATGTCCAGCCGCTCCTTTTACCCTGGCCAACTTCAGGGTCAACTTGTTAATAATCAATTTTATAATATGGTGACATTAATTTGAATAATGTTCATTTTTATACCCTAAACTTATTTTATCTACACATCTTACCATTGCCATTATTGTTATTATTACATTTGCTAACCTTTTAGAGAAATTTATTCAGAATCCAGCCCTATCTACTATATCTGACTTAATTCATATTATTCTACATATTACGTAATTTCTGATTTGTAATCCCCTTGTTCTATCTCACCCTATGTCAACTATATTTAGTCTGATCATTTATCTCACAATTTCATTTCACTTATAAATTGATTCAAGTTAACACTACATATTATTCATCCCAACATTAACGATTTTATTTTATTTTATAACACAAACACTCCTTGATTCACATGTTACAGTTTCCGAAATGATGTACTCTGCCTTAAACTTGGTCAGTTTTATATGGATTATTAATTTATAATTGTAGAACCTGATGAGAAATTATTGAAAAGAATATTCTTCTTTCATATAAATGTTTTAATATGATGGGAATTTTTCAGCGATTAAAATGATAATAAAGTGTATAGTCTTGAATGATGGTTTAATTGGAAATGTATGAATGTTTCATTAAGTTTGAACTAAGTTATAGGACATATACCTGAGGTAAATTGATAATGAAAACAATTTATACACCATCGTTACATTCTGAAACAACTTTAAACAAATTAAAAGTTACATTACAACAAGCAAATATGGATTATGGCTAGCAGTGGAGTACAGGACGTGCGTTTCGTCCTATCCGGGACTCGTCAGCTGGATGTACCTGCATCTCAGAGTTGATGTTCACTCTGGGATTCACTGGGAAGATTCAAACGAACAATATTAAGTGAATTTACATTACAATAGTTTGTAGACACTTGATTTATTTCAATTGTAAGATAGGTAAAACTTAGAGTCAGCATGAATTCCGTTAACAGAGTCAGGCATGTAATTGTCATTATTAGTGCCTTAATGAAATAATTCAGTGTTTTTCGTATTTTACCAATTTTTGGGTATGCCAACAATTTCCCCCCATACTTAGGATATTGGGTACCTGGAATTGTTTACGTATCTAACAACCATTTTTTTTGTTATTCTCAACATTTTCAGAAAAGTTAAATTACAGCCTAGATGTCTGTTTAACCATCTTTTATGGAGGATCATAGTAACTCAAGAAAATGTTTCCAATCATCACGATTAAAAAATTTCCGATTATTCATGAATTATTTTCAAGTAAGTTATGATTCAATATTCTAAAGATCTAAATGATAATATAAACTGTTGTTTTAGAAGTAGTCGTGTCCGTAACTTGAGCATAATTTTCTCAATCCCATCAATTTATTAACTGAAAACCAATTCTAGAGAGTTCGCAAACCTTATGGTGAGATCAAAGGACAATATTACTGAGGATGCTTAGGTTCTAACAAAATATGGTCCAATGTTTTTAGATTTCCAATAGTTTCCTAGGAGATACTCATTCAATATAACTAACGGGATACTGACGAACTAAACAACTGGAAATGATCACGGCTCATCACTGGGCAATATGATGTCACAAGTAAAACAGTATATTCTTTTTTGAAGATAAAGGTGTGAACCTGACTACAAAACTGTAAGATGAATTCAGAGATAAAATATATTTGGAATATGATAAGGTGGAATTTTCCTGCCACTTGGAATTTCGGATTAGAAAACATCAGTCGATGTGTGAAAAGGAAATCATCAGGCAGAAATAATGATCAGTAAGGAAATATTTGTGTTGAAGAAGAGATTCAACAGCAATACTATAAAAAATTGAGTATATTATCTCTGTATACAGAACTCAGCGACCAACTGGTAGCATGTTGTTTACTCAGAAATTCAACAAATTTATTGATTATAAACATTTTAATTTAATTTCTATGGATAAACATTGAGAACGTAAATTGATCAATATTAAACCACCACTGAAAAACTGGAAGCAATTGACGGCCATCTTGTCCTACCGTGAAACTCTTCAACAGATAAATGACATTTGATATGACTTTTATTACAGAATCTCTAACAATGCAAAAGTTGTACTATCCTAATAGGATTTTCAGGTAACTTTCACATCTAAAACTAAGGTTAATAGTTTGACGAAAACTGAATAGGCCTTCACTTCTAAAAAATCATTACTATTTCATAAACCAACAATTTTTATCTTTTTGTTTCAATGATAAACATAAGTTTTCAACATTAGACGCTAAAATAAAGATTAAAAATGATTTTTCGAATTTCATTAAAGAAAAATATACATGTAGATGTTTTGTAAATCATAGTCAGTACTTCATACTTCAATGAAAATTTGATCTCATTACTAGTGGCGCTTTCATAATACTTGTCAAATCCATATTTTTCCACAATAAGAATGATCAGTATTTTCAACAGACTTAACAAACATCTAAGGAGTAATCGAAATTGAACAAAGGAATAGTTTTGTTTCTAAAGAAAAACAACAGTTTTTAATTTTACATAGTTGAAATCATGAATCAATTGAAGCTTGACCATCATGGAAAACCTGGAAGCACTGGATGACTGTTTCGACCCATTGTGGGACTCCTCAGAAGTGCGCATTCACGATCTCGCCAAAGCGCTTAACCACTAGACTGGTAGGTCCTGGGTTCGAATCTCGTGAGACGGGATCGTGGATGCACACTGCTGAGGAGTCCCACAATGGGTCGAAACAGTCATCCAGTGCTTCCAGGTTTTCCATGATGGTCAGGCTTCAATTGATTCATGATTTCAACTATGAAAAATACTGAAATCTCCACAAAACTCTTTCTGATTATAATCATTAAATTATTTAATAAAATGAAATAAAATAACTTACCATCAATATAAACAATTTTATAATTTGGTATATTAAAGTTTAATGAGTCTATTTTGAATAAACCAGATTGGATAATTATCAGTATATATATAAAATAAGTAAATAATTTAGTATATTCCATTGGTGAAAAATAATAATTATTTTATATATATATATAGAAATAAATAAATAAAATCTTTTCGATGGTTTTGTTCAACGTTTATAATACTTGAATATGATATTGTTGTTGTTTTGTTTTCATAAATATCCCCATTGTATAATCATTCTATTTCATATTCAATATCTTTATTCAATCCTTTGAAAAAATTACAACACCCTTTGTGTGAACACTCAAAAAGGTGTTCTATAACTATTAAGCATAGATTAATCATTATATATGAAAACAAATATAAATATAAACATACCTAGTGATATATATATATATAAACAAATATCTCAACCAATGAGATTTGAGATTTTGTTTTAGATTCTCTTAGAATTGTTACTTATGTCACGTGCTAATCAACTCATCAAATAAATAAGGAATGTGTATTCAATGGTGTAACTTCAGGTCTATCATTTGTATTAAACGAAAGAGAAACTTGATTCCTTGAAAAGAGTCAAAAAAATAAAATGAAGAATTCATTTGGTTATTAGATTTAGACAATGGTCCCAGTTTCGTCTACATAGGTTTGATGTTTATTGGTATATGGAGAGTAATATCAAATAACTTCTCGAGAGTTCCAACTGGAGCTGAATAAATGAAAAGTAATTTATTTCAATGAAAAGAAAAAATATTCACCTTTGGTGATGACTATTGTTAAACATTAGGAACTCATAAAATCTTAAAGTAATCACCCATTGAATTTTCAATTTATAGATCAGCGACAAATGATTTGATTTAAGTCTTGAAGATTCTCAATGCTGTTATGAAGTGTTACTGAGTAGGAAAAAAATGAAGACATGTATTATCGGATGTACAACTGTCTATTCCAGGTGCTGGCTCACTCGAACATCACAAATTTTCCGACTAATAGAAGAAAAAATGAAGGCGTTCATCAACAGCATACGTTATCTCCTGGCAATTTATCATAAAGTTTGGTTAACGACTATCATTACCGGATTAGTGGAAACCATACGTAATGATCAAACTAGTAGGCTAGTTTCTTTCCTACTCGACGTTCGAAAGCCAATTTTAAAAATATTGCTATCCTTTCAAATTCTGATACTTTGAGAGCCTACAGTAGAGGGTTATGGTCGACGACGATACTCTTTATAGATTTACACATATATCAGTTGTATTTCGAAGTTTATCTTGGAATTGTAAGTATGGGATTTATGTGCTTTGCTTTGATGACCGTGAATTTTGATAATAATATATTATCAATGCCTAAACGAACAAAAGACCAATAATCGTGATATAATCTATGCTTGTTTAAGCATGCATGGCTGATCACGTGCTACTGCCCGCGCATATACTATCCTTACTCGGTTAAGCATTTATCATTTGAAACTCATGACAACTCATTCTTATTCTTGTATAAATGTTCCAGTTGATTTCTACCAATTCATTTTTATTTGCATCCATTTTTGCTTCCTCCTGCTGTTTTTTTGTCTTACATTCAATTATATAGGGCAGTTATGCATCCATATTGCTCTGTCTCTGAACAACCGCCTTACTAAATAAAATTTGCCGTTCATGAAAATTTCTGTTAGACCGACCACAATTCTGTCAAGCTAACGTTGAAAGAACATCCTAGCCCAGCGAACAAGACTACAATGATGTGAGCAGGTGGTGAAATCTTCCTATGGAATATCTTCATGTAGTACATCAGTCAATACATCTTCGCCGGTCATTTACCAAACCCACTGGGTCCTTCTAATTTGGATGTAATACCTTACATATCATCAGGAACAGATGGAATCCCTTTAAACATACAATAGGCTTGTTGATATCTATCGAATACCTATACTATAGCAGTATATGGAAGTTAGGACACACTCAGACAGCCGAAATTCCGTTGTGATTGATAGCGACTGGGCGAAACCGGGACAAGTAGTTAAGGCTTTACCTGTGAAAGCAAATATCAAGGACACAAAGCTATTCTGTGATCGCATTGTAAACTGCATGATCGATCGATCGGCTATCTATAATCGAATATAGAGTATAGCATGTCCGTTCCCATTGAAGATCCTCATCATGGTGCTATCATTTGATCTGGGTAATTTTTGGTATTTTCAGGCTTTATTGGTAACCGCATAAGTGGGAGAAATCACCCAATTTTAAACTTTGTCCGATTGGTTAAATATAATAAACTACGAAAATATCAAATAATATAGAATAGATTATCATTTCTGTTTGATGAGGCAACTGACGATCGGCAGTTAGGCTTTGTATAAATGGAGCACAAATGAGATACATTTAATGCCGAAAATTCCGAATTGTGACTCTGTTGGGGATGCTAGATCCCCAGGACTCACTTGATAAATGTTCTGTTTTTGTAATTTTATTTTAGAAATTTGAATTTCTTGTTTTCGAGCCAAAGTCTTTCATTTTCACCTTCGTATCGTATTTCCTACCTAAGAGGACCCTAAATATTATTGGTTCGTTGTCGCTTTTGATATTGTTATATCCCGTGGAGAATTATGAATGGTAACTTTGAGGACTATCTATGGACCAATATGATATGTATATTTCCTATTGTATAATTGTTAAGTAAGTAAACTATTCATATTCGTGTCCCTCTTATCATAAGCTTTATGTTGACCTATAGACTATTATCATACGATTTACCATTCTTTAGTTATTCCCAGTCTATTGATTACTGTCCCCCCTGTTCACAGCCACTTTTGGCTAAATCTTGTACAAATGTTATTTTCTATTTTATGGTACGATGTGGTCTGTTTGGTTGGTATATAAACCCAGTATGTTTGTGAATAATGATTCATATTGTAGAGGCTGTTATTGGTGTTCTGGACTTAACTGGCTGGGTTAGGCAGATAGCAGGACTGACAAGTAATTAAGACTGCTCATACAGCTTTTGTGTATCATTGCTCTGATCGATAATTCTCCCTTCTCTGATTAGCGAGTATCATCACCTTATTTACCAAACAGGGCACGTACGCACCCACATGTTATAACAATTACTGTTCCACTTTTATTTTACTGAAAACTTGATTTCAGTTGGCTAACCTATTAGTGGATCGTATTCTTTGTTTATCCTATTTGGTTTAGTTGACTGATTCTACCTCTTGAGCTACAGAGGCTTAATTACTTACTTTTTCATACATTTAACTGCTCACCTTGAAGCTACTTGGTTGATGTTGCATCTGTCATTTTTCGACAGGACTCTGCTTATGGGTAGTGTGGATCCTATCTTGTCACTGCCGAGTAATCAATGAACCGTTAGATGACTGATCATATATTCTGTTTACTTTTCATCGATATTTGTCCATTCAATACGACTCGTCTACATTAAGTCGTGTGACTCCACGTCACTGATATGGTAAGCCAACCAAGAGTAGCTAAATGGGATCAGTCGTTGTAAATCATAAGTGACATCAAGGACAATTCCATTTCATCTGCCAAGAAATGGATTAATTTCTTCAGAGGTAGAGTTGTACATACATAAACGAGTACATGGGAATTTATTCGGTAGCCCAATATGCTTTCTCTTCCACTCTTGTGTTTCAGTCCAAGTAGTCAGTTGGTGGGGGGATGAGCGCGTACTACATCGCATATCATTATCAGAATTCAGACACCACTTGTCACAACAGTTTCTATAAAACTTATTATCCATCATCGGCTTTTTGCAAACTTAATCTGAAGTGAGTCACTGAATAACTGCATGGCTCAAGTTTATCGGTTATACTAGAGATACCGGAATTTAAAAACGGCCGTCGAGAAAGTAATTTAGGTTCAATACGTTCCAAACGTTTGCGCAATATCCGAGTATGTTGATCAAGTAAGGAGTTTAACGATACTTCTAAGCATATTTGATAAGCACTCCACTGTTACTGGCCTGGTGCTGTTGTACTTCCATAATGATGCTAAAATTGATCTAACGTTCTAGGAGATCAAGCGAAATGAACTTCATGGTAATGGTAACAGAAAATGAATGGTATATACAATTATTTAAGGATAGAGAAAACTTACTTCATAGCCGGCAAATGAAGATTTCGAGGGACATTGCATAACACTTAACAGATTCACCAAAACTTACTTAATTATGTACCTCCTCCTCAACTTCGTTCACTTATCGATAAACTTGTCCTCAACCAGAGAAGCTTACTCTGTTATGCAGCCTCTCTTCGACAAGCCGAAACCGGAGTTTCCCAAGTGCCAGGTCCTAATGGTCCAACCAGTAACAGCGGTGATACCACTAACCTTTTAGCTGAACAATACTCTCGGACATTTCAACCGACCCAAATCAACTGTACTGATGAAAGCACCATCTGCAACTGCACAGGACTTTACTAAGTGAACCTGAACGTTGACTTGGTGTACCAGAAACTACACCACCCAAACAAGGACACTTCTCCTAGTTCGGATATGGTTCGTTCTGCTTTACTGAGGGAAGCAGCTTCGATCTTGATAACACCTCTTAGCGTGATGTTCTCACACTCTCTAAGCCTAGGCAAACTACGAAAAATTTGGAAGCTGGCTCATATAACACCAATTTTCAAATGAGGTTGACGCAGCGAACCTTCAAACTACCAACCGGTACCACTTCTACCTATACCTCCCAAAATTACGGGATCCCTGACATCCTAGGGTAAACACAACTATTTATTATCCTCAAGCTCTTTTTCACCCCAACAGCATGGTTTCAGGAGAGCTCATTCTTGTATAACCAACCTGTTGACTGTGGTGGACAGATGGACAAGCATCCTTGACCGCAAGGGGAAGGATTATCAATAGGCTAAAACGATTGGGTATCAAACCACCTCCAACCGCTAAATTTTACCCATTAAAGTATAGTCGTCTTAGAGGTGAACTTCTAATGGCTTGCAGTATCATTAACACTTCTGAACATCCTCCTAAACACCTAATTAAGTTTAGTTTCCACACAAACCTTGTGGGTAACACCCAGAAACTGGAGACCCAACACAGCAGAACGAACTGTAGACAACAAGTTCTACTTCTTAAAAGTTATCAAATGCTGGAATTCTCTGCCGGCTGAGCTAGTCTAAACGACTTCCTAGGAGTCCTTTAAGAAGCAACTTGACCTATTTTTAAGGACTAATGGTAACATATGATTATGATTTACCAATTTCTTTTTCCTCTATTATTGTTAATATACCAAGGTTCCTTCCTGAAGGTATTAGTGGTCCACTGTTACTAGACAAAGAAACATGTTAAACGAAAACTTCTCCTATTCCATCCACAACCATTTGAACCATCTGAACTTTGAATGCTGGAGCCCTATCCTGAACATAGTTGTTCAAGGTCAGGCTGGAGAGGAAGATTTGAGCGGTCTTGATTTACATACTGTGCTAATTTTCTCGATCTTCTTGCTTATATGGAATCTCTGATACCAGTCATAAACAAACTACAGGACGTGTTTAACACAGTAGGGTCCGAAACAATACAACTTCCTCAAATCGTTGTTTTAGGAACACAGGTAATTTTCCTCAGTTTATTTTCCCAGTAAATTTAATGAAATTAGATCTAGCTTTAAAGTTAGATTCTGTATCATATGACGTTTAAGAATTCAAATATGCCGGCGGAAAGCTCTTATCTTTCTTTAATGTTTCTATCTTTTCAATGGAGTTATCTCATCAATAACACCGTATATAATTGTAATGTTAAAGATCTTGGATATTGTCTCCTATGTGATCTAATTTTTTCAACTATGCATAACGTTACGATTAGTTGCCCTGTGCGCGTTCATCGTTTTACTTTGATAAGGGTCAGCATGTATCTTTTAAAGGTTCTGGACGGGGTAGACTTTCTCTAAACGGACTTCTGTATCTAGTAGCAGTATATCACCGGTACCTCCATGTAGAAACCTAGGTGTATCTTAGTAATTTAAAGCAGTGCCCTGGATCCTTAAGAATAGGTCAATTGTCTTTCTGACAGACTCCTGGCAAGACGCTTGGACCACTTCAGCCAGCAGTGAATTTCAGAATTTGACTTAAGTCAACAGGTGTTAAATTTATTAATATTAGCATTCTTTGAAGTTCAGTCTGACAGAAAAGAATTCAGAATGTATGGACAAATGGATTTTTAAAGCCTAAAATCACACTTTTATGCAGGTGTCCTGCGTTTGATTGTTGAGCTATATGATTATGTTCAAACTTTTGGTTCTAAGACAAGGTGTGCAGTGTTTCTTTGAACTTTATGGTTTTTCGGTTTTTGCTCAAGTCACTCGGTAGCCTATACGTTTCCGTCGGTTGATTTTTCGGTATGAAACACTTAACGCTTGTCATTGCTCTTTCTTTCCAGCTTTTAAACAAAAATGGATATAGTGGATAACCTTGTCGGACACCACTTGAGGCTGCAAAATCAGATGACAGTTCGCCATAAGCTCTAACTCGGCAGGTAGTGTTTGACTAAAGAGTCTTCATAAGGTTTATGCACTTCTGAGGTACTCCTTTCAATGACAGACACTGCCGAAGAACCTCTCAGTCTATAAAGTCAAATGCTGCTTTTAAGTCAACAAAAACTATCATTGCCACAAACTGATAAGCATGTCTGTGTTATAAAACCTGATGAATAGTGAATATGTGGTCGATGCAGCCATGACCAGGTCTGAAACCAGTCTGATTTTCTCGTGTTTACAGTTCACGAGTCTTTGTGAAGCGTCCGATAATCATTGAGACTAGTATTTTACATACTATATTAATTAAACTAACTCCTCTATGGTTATCACAAAATGATTTTGACCCCTTCTTATATATTGGGACGATCAGTGACTGAGACCAGGCACATAAGATTACATCCAGTTCCCAGATTTTAGCTAAAATATCAGTCAATTTAATCGCTAAAACTGGACCACCATATTTAAAGACATCTGGAGCAAATCTGTCTGGACCAGCTGCTCTTCTTCATTTCTGATTATCTATAGCCTTTCAAACTTCAGATATAGTCGGAGAGCCTACTTCAACATTCCATTCAGACTGTCTGGGAATGGTGGGTAGTTGTAGAGTAGCTGAAAGGCAGCTAAAATGCTCTTCAGTGTTCCACCCATCTTTCTAAACGTCTAGGCTGAGAGCAGATAAGTGTCGTCTTTTTCCGAGATCGTCTCACTTTTACTTGACTTCTTAATTCCAGTTTCTTTTATTAGTCTGAAAAGTTGTCTCGTGTTGCCTACAGCCGCCTCCTTTCTCATTTCTTTTGCTTTCGTTGCCCACCACTGCTCACGATCGTTCGGTAGACTTTAGGTTAACCTAGATCTGATTTGCTTTCGCTTTTCACCATGTTCGGAGCCTGGTGGGATGACTTGACGAGAATTCACCAGTGCAATAGACTTAGCAGAAATCCACTGGTTTTTCATAACCCTTTAGTTCAAATCACTAATGTCGTTGCTGTTTCCACAGCTGTTTGTGTATCTTTCCAAGCAGCATTTGGGTCAGCCTCGTTTACAGAACTGCCGAAATGTGAACTCATTTGTTCCTGGAATTTACATTTGGATTTCTCGTCCCTCAGTTCAATTCTCATTGGTCTTCTTAATTTGACTTTACAATAGGCAGGCCCGGCCATCACGTCGTGGTAACAGCAACGGTCGGGTCAATGTTTGGTGGTGTTAAGTAACGTGGAATAAACCAGTCTTAACGGTTCACTATCTTTTAAATCTTGAGTGGTGTCCGTTCGAACAATTTATTCTTCGATATCACTGGTTCTCTTTTAACTTCATCTCATGTTTAGATTTTTATTACAATTCAAACTTTGTAATCGTCATATTACAAAATGTTCTGTTTCTGCACTTACGTAAAGTGTGGCAACTAAAACCATTACACATTTATTTCAAGCTGTAACAGTGAAAACGGACTCAGCAGTCCGAGTCAAAGTCAGTAGGTTTGTCGATTGGGGTTGTGAAAACATATTTATTGTATCATGTATTACTTATTTTAGTCATTCACTACCCTCAACTTGATATCCTAACCTTAGAAATAGTAAACTACGAATGTGTTGAGGAACAATACTTGTCCATAAACTCACAAACTCTTGGTTTCAACTGTACAGAATAAGTAAGCTGTCTGAGTGATCCTTAAAAGTATAAAAATGACTGTTTTGAGACCAGTTTTTTCTATATTTTACTTCTAAACATCTTGTCAATTTGCTCTTTACATGCTTTTACTCAAATCATTGCTCTTTTAACCTATCCATTCTTACCATACTTACAGTTGCAAATTATCAGAAATCAAACCGACAAACTTTTGTATGAGGTTCCATTCAGTTTTTTATGTTTTACTAAGTATTCGAATTATTTTACGCGAAGAATCCAAGCACTAATAAAGTAAAATTTCGCGTTAGTTTGTTTATGCCACAGTTAGTTTTTACCACTCATAGTTCTATCAGGGAAATCACATGTCTTTCATATCACAGAATAATAACCTCACGGTTTTACTGATACTGTTTTATGGTGACCAAACGTATGTGTGGTTAGGACGAACTACTTAAATAATGACTATACGTAGCAATTGATGGCGGTTCACGACATACTAAGGCAACAATTGATTTCTGCAAGTAAGCAGCAAGCTCTTGTGTTGATTACATTTAGATTGAACTCTGTGGTATTGAACGGTAGGCTCCTGACACTTTTATTAGATATAATCAAATTTTCTCATCCAACATTAGCATTAATTTTGTTTTAGTGTTAGTTATTCGGATTATATAAGTTGTTCATTTATTCTTCAAGTCCTTCGTGGTCTTTACAGTAAAACGGATATTTTTCTCTTCTCTCACCCCCGGGTTTTTAGCCTAATGAAGGGATTAAAGTGATTTTCTCTCTAATTCTTATCTCACATTTAGAGCTCTGGAAAGAGTTCAGTTCTTGAAAACTTAGTTGGTCGGGATTTCCTGCCTAGAGGACATGGAATTGTGACGCGGCGACCACTTGTCTTACAACTTATCCATGTAGATGAGTCAGACCATGCTACACGGGTCGCAGAAGGTGATGGTACTTCAACCGAATGGGCAACATTCTTACACAACAAAAAGATATACCGGGATTTCGATGAAGTTCGTAATGAAATCAAAAGCGAAACAGATCGGGTTGCTGGGGCTGGAAAAGTATGTTTCGTTTAATTTACTTTCAATATAGGATATATTATTTTCACCTTATACTATGTAGTTGTAACATAAGGTGTACTGATAAGTGATTTGAATAAACAGATGGTTATTTCTTGCAAAGCTTATAGTTTCATGTAACGTTTATAGGTGGAGAGAAATCAGTAAGCAAAGCAATCGGTCACCAAGTTTTGTTCTCTTGTAACTTGCTCACAATATTTGAGTTGAATTAAAATTCTAAGCTTAATAAATAAGCGCTATCAAACCAGCTCTTACTCACGTACGCCTGTTAATCCTCGTGGAGGAGCATAGGTTGCCCACTAGGATTCTCCAATCAACTCTATCCTGGACTCTCTTTTCCAACCGTTTCCAATCGCTGTTCATTAATTTGATGTCCGCCTCCTACTCTCGATCCAATATTTTCTTGAGTCTCCATCTTCTTCTTTTCCCTTCAGGATTTGAAGTTAGGGCTTCTTCTCCGAGTAGATCTTGTAAGGCTTGGAACCTTTTCCTGGGAGCTTTATATTGAATTTGTTGAGTTTTTCAGTATCTCGAAGGAAGATAGTATTAAACGTTTGTAATGCCTGTTTCTGCAGTTATCTAGTGCTTCTGTAGCTTTAGTTTCATCTTGGTAACTACCAGGTGGTGATTTGAAGCTATATCAGCCCCTCTCTTTGTACGCACATCTTTCATTGACCTGAATTTTTCACTGATGTAAATATGATTGATCTGATTCTCTGTATTGTGACCCGGTGAGACCCATGTAGCGTTTGTGGGGGAATATAGTAGCACCTATAACTATTTTGTTGAGTGCATATAAATTTGCGAATCACCATTCTTGTTCATTTCTCCCAGTCAGTCCATGTCATTCCATGATATCTCCATACTGGATGTTGTCCATTCCGACTTTGACGTTTAAGTCACCGATCAGGATGGTCAGATCCTAAGCTATTCGCTATGATAGATTGCAGCCTCTCATAGAACTGGTCTTTATCGTTTTCGTTTCAATCATTGGTGGGTGCATAACATTTGCTTGAATTATGTAAGGACTGTTCTTATCCCGGAGTGAATATCACCTTCAAGATGCAGAGACATTCACCACACGTCCCAAGTTGGACAGAACGCGCATCCTGGATCTTTTCGCCAGTCGCTTTATACCTAATCTATGTAAATTGTGTTTATGAGGTTTGTTCTCACCACCTAACTTGCTTGAAATTTAACTACTCGGATCATTGACCTACTATTGTACCCGTAATTTTTGACTTTCAATCTTCGATATATATTGAGCAACCTAAGTCATATTATTATTGAGAAGACACTGAGTGGCTAGAACAAGGTCTGTCTTCAGTCCAAAGGTTTAGTGACTCATTCTAAACTATGTAACGGGAATGAAAACTTCTTTGTCAAGGTTTGCAAGTCAGCCACAGTTTATAATTCAAAACAGTGATCTTGAGTGCTGTTAGAGATACGAGGGCAGTTATCACTTCCCAGTTGCCCACACCGTGGAAGGTTTCTTCCAGAGGTACCTGAAAAGAAAATTTGATTAGAAGTGGTCGTAATGACCTGAGAGCGTGACCGCAGTGCTCAATGGACAACTGCTTGAGGTCGGTCACACACCACCTTTTTGTGGGTAATTTTTGTGTCAGGGCGTACTTGTTGGAACCTTATCGCCGGAGACAGATAACCGTGGGATAAGGCGAGGTGTGCATTTTTAGGGTCGACCTTTCCTAACCCCACCCCTCCTTGTGGGAAGGCAGCATCTCTGTTATGCTGGTTGTCTGAAGTAAACACCTTACTGTCGTCACACCTCTGTACAGTCAGCAGTACGACTTCACCTTCGGACCTTGGGTTTGCTGCATTTAATCTTACCGCTCTTCAACCGACCTGCCTGGCATGGTAGGACCTTGAGGAACGATTGTTCCAGCCAGTATAGCTCGATTGGTTCATCACGGTAGGCAAGCCCGACCACCATGTCAAGGTAGCAGCAACCTTTATTTTATACATAAACACCACTAAATTAACTAATTCTATGAATTCGGTGTTCATCTTGTTGTGCTAACAAGGTATGGCAACTTGGACCGATGCATATTTGTGCCTGATCCTATACTGTAGCTGACTGATAATTCAAAACATGATTGTTTTATTCACAATTAGTTGTAACAACATATATACATCCATTTTGACTACCCGATGAAACTCGTAGGCAAATACCAGTATTCTCGTAAGGACCATGTTTTGTTTCATTTTATGAGTTTCTGCTGCGTTATTACTTAATTTTTATTTCAAATCTCGTATAGACTGCCACGCAGACTTTGCAATTGCAGTCAGTTTCACTAGGCGTCAAATTTTAACAATTCTAATAAAATCCTTACGTTACTTTTAGGCTGTAAGCTCCGAGCCTATCAACTTAAAAATATTCAGCCCATCTGTTCTCAACCTCACTTTGGTTGATCTTCCTGGCATTACAAAGGTTCCTGTTGGTGATCAGCCTGAGGATATTGAAACATTGATCAACGATTTATGTCTTCATTACATTAACAATCCTAACAGTATAATTTTAGCTGTTACACCGGCCAATGCAGATATGGCTACCAGTGAAGGCCTTAAGCTGGCCAAAACAATCGATCCTGACGGTAAGTCGTGTCATATCTACTTGATAGAGCATAACACGTAAAATATGCTATCCATTTGTCGGACAAACTAAGACGGAATAATATTTTATAATGGGCGAAGTTACTTATAAATTTGTTCTTGATAATTTGAGGTTAAATTAACTCAGTTTTCCTTAGATTTTCATGAGATTTCATTGATCATATATTTAATCTAAGCATTTCAGTGATGTATGTTTTTAATGAATGATATTTAGTTTATAATTCAGTTGTTTAATGAATAATGGCATGGCAGTTAAAGTAATCTTCATTGGGATTCAGGTACATGTAGTTATTAACTTAATTAAAACTCAACGTAGAACCTACTACGTATATACATCGGTTCAAGTTGCCATACCCCATTATCACAGTTAGATGAAATTGTTAGGACGAATCCCAGAGTAGTAAAAGTAGTAACAGTATAAGTGGTAATAGAAAAACTTGACATCGGCCTCGTGGCTTCCGAAGGAACTCGGCTTTCACCATGAGGCGTCATAACTGTTCTAAATGAAGACCTTCTGACTCCCATGGTAGAGTTTAAATAGTTTGAGTAATTTTTTCTGGTTAGCTTTTTTAGCGAGTTAGTTTTCTACGGGATGGGGTCACTAACCACTTGCACAACCCTCCTCCTTTATCCGGGCTTGAGACCGGCAGTAACCCCAGAGGGGCTCCAGGCAAAGTTGTAGATGAGCCAAATGCAGTGATAATTACTGATAAGAACAAGTGGTTACATAATTGGCTGACATGTTTAAGAGAAATCAATTTAATAAACGAAAGTTAATGTTTGGTCAGAAATGGAATTATATATTAGGTGTTATTGTTTCTCGATAGTTATTTCTTGCAGAACAACAAATCGTTGGTTCTTCTCTCTCCTTCTCTATACACAGGTTTTAAACGTTTAAAGGAAATGACCTTTCCTAAGTAAATAAATCGTGATGTTTCTCATTGTCAATTATTTTCAAAGTTTTGGGAATATCCACTTTTATCCATTATTCATTAACTGGAGATATTTACGTATTATGGGTTTCTTATTTTATTTATTATGCTTAGGCCGCCGAACTTTATGTATTCTTACTAAGTTGGATCTAATGGACCATGGAACAGATGCCCACGATCTTTTATTGGGGCGTGTGGTTCCAGTTAAACTCGGGATAATTGGTGTTGTCAATCGTTCTCAAGCCGATATTAAGGCGGGTAAAAATATTGACGAGGCTTTACAAGATGAGGCCAGTTTTCTGCAACGGCGTTATCCATCTCTTGCTAGTAGAAATGGCACCCCATTCTTGGCACGGACATTAAATAGGGTATGTTATTACACTATTGTATTAAAATTTTATATATGTAAGAGTTTTAACTACTTTGTGCTAGCTGCTACTGAATAAATTTCTCTCCAATCTGTAAATCATCTGTTATTTAAAATTCTTTTTTACCCCACTTCTGTTGTATGTGGGTTTAGCGTAAATCATAGCAACTAAATGAAACATTTGTGATCAGGTCTTTTAGTTCTGTTCATTCAACTACGAACTGTGCTAACGCGTTTAGGAGGTTGATTAGTCACAAGAGAAGTAAAGGTAGAGAAAGTTAGTATTATAGGTAATGCACTTTTAGAGAAAACACTCAAATGTCCGATACAGAGTTCCTACACCGTTTTTGTAATAAATTTCCAACATTCATAGATAATTAGACGCTGAAAAAGTGAGAAAACTGTAATGCGAATACATGATTTGTTTTAAATTAGTTTGTGTACATAAATCACCATCTATTTATTTCGTTATGATCTGATGTGGTATTTTGTAGACTTCTAGATCAGCTGCATAATTTGTTAACAATTTTTGTGTTTGTCTAATCATATTAGAAAAGAAGTGTGTACCCTTTTAAGAAATTAGTTGTTATTTAGGTATTGATTTGCGGGAAGGTGTTAAGAAGTATTTGGGACTTTGTAGAGATTCAGGATTTGAATCCATCCATCTATTAAGTCGTATTATTGTCTGGCCCTAGACAGTGATTCAAATAAACTCAGTGTTTACTTTCCTAATACTGCATACTTTTCTTTCTATTTTTTAACTCTATGAATTTATCGTTTGTTATAAAGAGGATGTATAGTTTTAATTTCATTAGTCGATGCACATTGTATTCGTGAACTTTAGAGCGACATTGTTACTTAGTCTTAAACTGTCTCAATAGTTGGTGAGTTTCCAACTTAGAAGCCAAAAATTCATAATTTGTATTTGATTTTGTTTTCATCGTATTGTTTTAAGTAGATGAGTTTAATTTTCGTCTTAGTTTGTAAAACCCATGAAACCTCTGATGTTTATTGTGAGCCATTTTAGGTGTTTTTTTCTTAATTACAATACACAAGTCAACTCTAGTTAGTAGTTAGAGACTATAGGGGATGTAAACCTACAATTATTAGTATCATTATTCTCAGTTTTCTTTATCGCTATGTTAGTGCTAAGTGTGACAGCCTGGATTTATAATATTAGTCATAGGTCCTGTATGAAATATGTTTACTTTCTGCGAGATTGTATCTTGAATTTTCAATATCTGCCTCACGTTAAACCACATTGTGAAACCTACAAAAATAAAACCGTACCACAAAATTATAAAAAGTAGCCAGAAATGTCATATTAATTCAGAATCGATCACCAAAACAACCAATATAATCAATTGTCATAAGATTTCACTGTCTAAGGTCAGCTCACTGAAAGCTAAGTCAACCATTTAAAAAAAGGACAGTAAATTAATTTTATCTAAATTATTTGTCGACCATATTTACTAAATGTGGTAAGTCCTATTTTATGGTAAACATTAGTCGATACTATGTGTATTTTGTTCTAAAAAAGATACTTTAATAAATTGGAATTTTGTGTAATAGTAGTCGTAAACATCGATGTTCTAGAAAGTTCTGTTGATTTATTAGAAGTTAATATTATGCTTTTATATTATATTATATTTTTCGAAAGCTTTTAATGCATCATATACGGGATTGTTTGCCGGACTTGAAAACACGTGTAAATGTAATGGCTGCACAATTTCAGAATCTTTTAAATACATTCGGAGATGAAATCGAAGACCGAGTAAGTTTATTGCTTTATGTTTACCCTTCCCTTAGTTTTATTGTTCATGAAGTAAAATACTTTCACTTGAAGTTACCTATTATCATCCATTTTTTAATATCCATTCAGCGTGTATGAAAATATTGTCATGAATTATGCATCAAATGTAAATAATTACATTTTGTTTCGTAGCATGAAACTTTTATTTAAATGTGGCCAATATTTTGGTCAACACCTGGACTAATGGTAGCTTACTTTTGGATTTTTGTTTATTATTCTCGTATTATCCTCTTTACTACTATTTTCTTCTGTTAAATGATTATTTTAGCTTCATAACATCTTTTAAGGTGAGAAAATAGAAATTCCTGATCTTTTTACTATTTTATCGACTTCATTTCTTTATTTCTAATGTGTTTTAGAACACAGTTTTACTAAGATAATATGTTGTCATCAGGATAGGGTTGTGGAGACGGTTAAGTTTTAATTAAGATCACGAACCGATCAATGTTATACCACCATTGAAAACCCGGAAGCACTGGACGGCCGTTTCGTCCTAATATGGGACTCCTCAGCACTGCGCATCCATGATCCCGAACGCGGACTCAAATCAAAAACTTTCGGTCTCGCGCGCGAACGCTCAACCTGCAAATTTTAACTTCAACTAGTGGAAATTTATGCATACTATCTATATTAAATTATCCACTACATGCAAATGTAAGAAGAACATATTACAAATAAATGTACTCGTCTAACGTGCTGATTTAGTCAACAACTTAACAAGTAAAAGAAGTTGAAAAACTGAACGTCAAATTTACGTCAACTAAAATTCCTCCAAACCCATAGAGGGATCAGATTATTTTGGAGTCTATCTAAATATTCCAGTCACATTGTGAAACTCACCATCTTACTTATACAAGGTAGGGTTTAGTGTTTCTAACCTAGCCTTCTGCACTAAGTTTGTTAATCATAATTCTATCAAATGCTGTCTACAGTGTTTGTGATATTAAGTTGGCTGTCATATCCCTATTCATTGAGTTGTATTCGCTTATAATTTCCATTTACAGGTTCAGAAAATACTCCAAATAGATAAATTCATGTACGACTTTTTTAAGCTATCCTTGTTTAATACCAGAGCAACATAATATTTAGGAATTAAAGAAAGCTGTTTCATTTCCTATTTTCAAGCGTTATTTAGTGAGAATAAATATCCTTGCATAAGTACGTTATTAGTTGCTTTTTTAAAATATTATTTATTGTCGTTTGACAAAGATTTAGAAAGCGCTTTAAATACTGGATTATTAAGTACGAACCGGATTTTGTCGAAGTAATCAATGTAATAATATGAATATGTTCATCCATCAGTTCGTCAAAGCCTGTATTATAAACGAACATTTATCACATTTCTTGAAATGAAACCTGTCTTTGTCTTTGATTTTTTGACCAGAATTGTTCTGTAAATTTTTATTGACGAGGTGTACTTAAACTTTCATCTATATATTCATAAATGGTACAATTAGAGTAAGATTATGTAGCTAACAGTACTTGATTTTTAAAATCTAATTACATACATAGTATTCAAAGTGGATTTATCAATGTGGTGATTGCTTTTGCTTTACACCTTGGAATTCTAAAGAAGCTTTATGGAAATCGGTCATTCTACTCACCTTCATTGGTGCATTTTTTAGCTATCTGAAAACCCCATATGTCAGAATACTTATGGTATTACTGTCTCTTCTTGTTGCTGAATCCAACTATAAATAAATCTATTTTTTTAGAAGTTTTCTGGATTATGATTTAAATCTTTTTTAAATCATGAACTTCATTTATTTCGTCATCCCTTACATAAGTCATACAATGCGTTTTTAGTCTACTTGTAATTTCTCTAACAGGTTGGCTGGGAAAATTTCATTAATTAGAAAAACAAACGATGTCTAAAGTTTTATCTATCACATAAACGTGACGACAGTTTGATTGTATTTACGGGTCAATACGAATGTCAAATTAAAACTTTAAATGTTCAACTACTGATTTTCTGCTGCTCACGTTGCTGACTGTATGTATGTCAGTTTAACAAGTTCCTCTTAGAACGTTTTCAGACTAGTCGGCCTGGTTTAGCAGTATTGCATTTTGTCAACATTTATAATGGCCTTTGGAATCGACAATTTAATTCGATGAGCGTGTTAGTTTACTTCACATGCAATATGTGGAGTTAAGTGTCATTATATCAGATTGTCGTTTGTCTATTCATCACACTTCCTGGTATAATGTGACATGAGTTAAAGTATCATGGCCCAAAACCGGTTGCAGTAACTCAGATTTTTAACTTACGATTAGATTTTGTAGCTATTACGCTGTAATTTTGTTTTCTGTTTAGATAGTGATAACTATCCAGGTGCTTCTTTTCCGGACAATTTGTTTTGTTTCCTATGTTCTTCTTTTTCCAATACTTTTATAATGTTTTTATGTATTTTCTGTGCGGTGTATCTTGATACGTATCCCGTATTATATAGCGTTATTGAAATTAGAACAAACTAGAATACTTAGGTTTAAAAGTCCGAATTTTAGGGTGATAGTTATTTAACATATGAATCTTAACCTGTTTGTTTGCAAACCTAAAGGCTGAAGTGGGAATTCTTTTTTTAAAGTGAATATAACGACAGTGATCGTTCATAATTTATACGAATCCTAATGGTTGGACAGACTTTCAAAGTCATAACAATTACTGAAGATTCCGTCAGTGGTCTAGAGGTTAAGCGTTCGCGTGCGAGACCGATAGGTCCTGGGTTCGAATCTCGCGGGGCGGGATCGTGGATGCGCACTGCTGAGGAGTTCCACACTAGGACGAAACGGACGTCCAGTGTTTCCAGGTTTTCCATGGTAGTCTAACTCCAATTGACTCATAATTTCAACTAGATAGTCAGGATTTGCAAAAAAACAAATCTACACGAGTGAAATCGACCGACACTATTTGATATTGTTTTGTTTGAACACAAATAATAACTAAGCCTTCCAACTGATAGACTGTATTTTTGAAGCAATTCGTAACTCATTAATTCGTGAAGCTGGGAACAGTTATGAGAGCTAGCATATGGAACATTAGCAGTCCTCATTTTAAATCAATCAATTCAATTTAAAAGTAACTGTAGTTATTTCCGGCTACAGTTAATTAGAAGAAGATTAATCTGTTGCTCCTTATTTTTAGGGAATGTAACATACTATATACCTAATATTTTAATTTATAAGAAACCTTTCATGTATGTAAAAATTCAAATCCACTCAATTGAATCCTATGTGGTTAGTTGCAGATGTCTATGTCAGTGGGGAATTAACTTGTGAATATATTAAAACCTAACTTTTTGTTACATCGTTACAAAGATTCAGAAACTCAACTCTTCTCTCTAAGCTTATTTATTAGAACATCACTTACAGTGTACTTTATCCTTTTAGGGACAACTTTTGCTGCAGATTATTACAAAGTTTAATACTGCTTATTGTAATACAATTGACGGAGTTGCGAAAGATATTGAAACGACTGAGTTGTGTGGTGGAGCTCGTATTTGTTATATATTCCATGAAACCTTCTATCGAACGTTGAGTAAAATCGATCCTTTGGGTGGTTTATCAACTCTTGATATTCTAACTGCAATACGAAATGCTACCGGACCAAGACCTGCTCTATTTGTGCCAGAGGTTTCTTTCGAATTGTTGGTAAAACGACAAATCAGGCGCTTAGAAGAACCGAGTTTACGATGTGTTGAATTAGTCCATGAAGAAATGCAACGCATCATTCAGCATTGTGGTGCTCAAGTGAGCAATATATTGAATCTAGATATTTTTCGGCGTTATTGCATTTTTGTGTAACCATTCTATATATTTGGAAAAGATATTGTAAAACCATAATTGTATACGTTTCCTACCTTTTTGTGCGACGATCGTTGGCTTATAGTTGTAGTATTTTTGACAGCCCACATTAAGTGCCAACTTTTTTTCCATCAATCAAACTAGAATCCAAATATATTCATATAGATAAATAGTGTACGTTGAATTTTGATCGATGTTCGAGCGTTACAATTAACACAGAGAAACAATGAGTTTCTGACGTTTTGCTACCGAGTGTAAGTCGTCTCTTCAGAGAATGGATAAATGGAATTAAGCTAACATAATATTTTATTAATATTATACGAAACTTCTGAAATTCAATGTTTTACTCATTGGAATATTACTAATGTTTTATTATCATAGACAATACACCCAATACTGAACTTTTCTTATTTTCTCTGGTTCAACCTTGATAATGTTAATTACTATTAAAGCACAAACATTTCGACCAGAACTTTGGTAAATCATCCGATTTCTGAGTGAAAGTATTCAAATATCGATTCGTGCTTACAGAACCAATAACCATTATTCAAGCTTCTCATCTGGGAAAACTTATCTGGAAACAATACCGTTTGGATCGCTTCAGTGTTACCTGTTATTAAAAATAACAAAACAAAAATGGCTTTCCATGATAATCAGAAGCAGTATTTGTGAAAATACGATACGCTATCATTCTTTGTTTCATCTCTCCATGATCTGTTCAATTTACTCATTCCACTCCTTAAACATCGTACTACTATATACCGTACATTCATCGCTGTTTTTACCTTTCAACAGACTCCTGAATAATAGTAATTCAAGCAGCTACTGATTCCAATTGGAAATCACAAGTACAACCCTTTCAAATAATTACCATGATAAATCCATCAGTCAATCATAATCGAAATAAAGCCAGATAAAAATCTGCTTCATCTCATTTATCATAGGAAAAATTCTTCTCTGTGCATTATATACGAATGATTTAATGTGACAAATAGGATAGTTTAAGGATAGTGAATTTCCGAAGTAATAGAATATAAAGAAGGGTTACTAACCTGCGTTGATCATCCTCGAAGGTACATCAGTGGGTTAATAAATGTGTTTATGAATAATTCTTGTTGCTAGTGTAAATCGATCTAGTTAGCAATATAAAGCACTCTTAGACACGAATTTACGTGTTGAATGTATTCTGAAATCTGTAGACTTTTACATCATTTCGATCAGAAAGAGTGAATACAGGTGTGAATTATACCTAAAAGTCGTAATTCAAAGTAGATTGTAGAGCTCTCATGATTGATTTTGTCCAATTGTTTATAACATCTAAATGTTTTATTTTTGTATCAATATTTTGTATGTAAGCATGCAATTATATTTGGCAAAATAAACCTATTTCTCTGGCCAGTAACCTGGTCCTTAATCTTAGTTCATTCGGTGGAGTTTAAGTCAATAATAGCAATAATAGTAAATAGCACCCATCTATCGATCAACATCATTAATCCTAAACCACAAAATAAATAGATTTGTTCAGTTGGCTGAGCTACAGGTTATTATTTATCAGTATCCAATTATTGGTGACATTTATCATTGATTTCCTTAATGTTTATACTAAGTTTTACGAATTCATCTCAGTTTTTTCATTTACCTATAGCAAGAACTCCTTCGGTTTCCGAAACTGCACGAACGTATAGTCGATGTGGTCACTTCTGTATTGCGCCAGCGCCTGCAACCAACCAATCAAATGGTTACTAATCTAGTCGCTGTTGAGTTAGCTTATATAAATACTCGACATCCTGACTTTCTGGAAGCGCTAAGTACACATCGGCAACAGGCTCCAGGATTAGAGAATCTGGTAATTTTTTCCTGGTTTCGAAATTTCTTAATGTTTATTTTAAAATTAAACTAATTTCCTATTAAATTATGGGTCACTTTTCATACTTACACTATTTTATGTGGTGTGTTAATGGTTTTTGTAATCTATTTGTTTTTTTAGTAGTTGGCTTGTTTAAAGAACCCTGCTTGACTTTCATCTACTGGGCTAAGAGTTTGAATCCCGCTTCTGTTCAGGCAGTTGGGTAACATCAGTAACCTTCACAAAATTGTTTGACTCAAAGCCGAGCGCGTAAATCCGTATTTAGTTAGTGGATTAAATGAAATTATTTTATCCAGTTATTAAGTAAAATTGTGTCCATTATCTGTGATTTTAATATATCTCTGTTAAATATTGTTTATGGATTAAACACTTAGTAATTGTAAAATAAAAAATCTCAGGTTCATCTAGAATGTTAGTTGTATATTTGATTAATAGTTTCTCTAATACTATTTTCAAGACAACTATAGACATCAAATCTTGATTTTACTTCATGACCTATTACGTAAGTACTCCATCAACATTTTAGAGCTATTTTCCTTTATCTTAATTTATTTCACGCAATAAATCGATATATCTCGGGTCTTTCTGTTGGCTCAGAACTAAACTTTATCTATTGGAAGTGCTGTGAACATCATATAGTTCAATTAAGAAATTACTAACAATCGATGAAAAACTTGTCAGTATTACCACCATCATCATTAAACCCTACAACTTGACGAAAATATTAAAAACAACTTTTCCTTATAATGCTTACTTGTTTACAACATGACTGAATATATTTCATTCAAAAAACAGTTCATCTTTTGATGACAAAAACTGCTAAAATCAACCGGATTTTCGCTTCAATTTAATCCCAAATAATAATCGATTACGGTTTTGTCAAAGTTTTTATAAATTCCATCCAGTCATTGATTATCGATTATATAATAGCGAATTTATCAAAAAAATTATATAACCTAAAAATAGTCGTGACACAAAACTTTCTAACAGAGAATGACATTGACCGATGTTCAACCAGATTAGGAGAACCAACTGAATTAATTTTTTGTCTATTTGTTATGTCAACAACAATACTTAAATAATGAAATTGAATGTGCCGTTCTTTGGAATTTCAAGTATATATCATTTGATGATATCGCAAACCATTATAGACTAAGTTTATTAAGACATATTTTTCAAATCGCTTGGAGAATTCTTGAAAGTCATCAATGAGTTTATCTAAGGTCACTGCTTTCTCGTTGGCTCTCCACTTCTCGTGTAATTGTTTATTTCGTTTCGGTATCTCTACAACCGTTGTCCTCTTTTCATGAACGTCGGTGTATGATTCGTTTTCAAACAATTTATAATCCATTTTAGATTAATACTGTTGTATCTGAAAGTTTAGTCACTATATATACTTTTCGTTCATACTTGGATTTCCAGTGTTCCTATCTGTTGTTGCCTCAGACTATAAAATATATGAAAATTCACCAACTTATAGATGTAGTAATAGTTGAGTTCAGTTTGTTTCATTTGGTATTGTTAACATAAATTTTCTAAATCTTTTCTTGCCTAGTTTTTTCTTCCACTTGTCCAAAATTAACATATACTAGCGACTAACTTTAATGACTATGTACACTTTCTGTGGTTATTTTCATTAATATAATCATCTCTTTACTTTAAATTCATTTTCTAAATATAAATAATTATTCTTACTAATTGTGTGCTATTTCATCATTCCCAACCAGTACCTAGCAGCCACTACCCTTCTATCTTGGAACATCAATTTCCCCGTTTTAAACGCAGACAGACATAAAAAATTCTCCAACGATGTCATGTGAAATAGTGAACATTGATGTGCGACCATTACGTTTATTTGTCATAATACTTTGTTTTGAGCAACAAACTTATATACCTATAGAGACTTTTCCCGACCGTTGATGCTACCTTGACATGGTGGTCGGGCTTGCCTACCGTGATGAACCAATCGAGCTATACTGGCTGGAACAATCGTTCCTCAAGGTCCTACCATGCCAGGCAGGTCGGTTGAAGAGCGGTAAGATTAAATGCAGCAAACCCAAGGTCCGAAGGTGAAGTCGTACTGCTGACTGTACAGAGGTGTGACGACAGTAAGGTGTTTACTTCAGACAACCAGCATAACAGAGATGCTGCCTTCCCACAAGGAGGGGTGGGGTTAGAAAAGGTCGACCCTAAAAATGCACACCTCGCCTTATCCCACGGTTATCTGTCTCCGGCGATAAGGTTCCAACAAGTACGCCCTGACACAAAAATTACCCACAAAAAGGTGGTGTGTGACCGACCTCAAGCAGTTGTCCCTTGGGCATTGCGGTCACGCTCTCAGGTCATTACGACCACTTCTAATCAAATTTTCTTTTCAGGTACCTCTGGAAGAAACCTTCCACGGTGTGGGCAACCGGGAAGTGATAACCATCCTCACACGTCTGACAGTAGTCAAGATCACTGTATTCATAATCAATCTCCCTCTTCAATACCTATTGTTCCTCACACCTCGACTTTCAACACTAAACTTCCTCTTTCGACTTCATACTGTCTCAAGTCTACTGAAACCTCGCCCAAAACTACACATTGGAGTCTTCAACGTACACACCCTGTGTCAAATCGGCCAGCAGGCCTCCTTAGCTAAGACCCTAAAATCTCGTACCATTGATATATACTGCATCTTCGAAACACACAAACAGGATCGTAGTGTGGTTATTCACTCTACCTCACCTAGCTAAAACGGGGAGCGTAAGAGATATACCCTCCGTATATCCGGCGACCTGACAGCAAGTTTCCGTGGGCTGGGGGTGTAGGCGTAGCACAAAGTACGAGGGCAGAAGAAGCACTTTTAAAATAGATTCCTGCTAACAGTCACCTATGCAACGTTAGGCTAAATGGCTCCGTATGAACTCGGAAGGATAAGGATACTCGTCGTTGCCTTTTCATCATTTCTGTCTTCACTCTCACTGACTGCATCCTGGATGAAGTGAAAGATGAATTTTACAGAAAGCTTTTTAAACTTCATAAAGCTAAACGCTAAGACATAGTACTCGTAGCAGGTGACTGGAATAGTCCTTAGATAATCAAAGCCATTACAAATTAAAAGATACATATATGTTATCACTTTAGACAGTAATCTCATCAGCATCCTTCAAAACAAAGAAGGAAATCACAATGAATGTTATCCAATGTTATGCACCCACCAGTGATTGAAACAACGACAATAAAGATCAGTTCTATGAGAGGCTGCAATCTATCATAGCGAATAGCTCCATTTTTGTTCAGCGTCATCATAGACCTACTTCTGGAAATAACGTTCTCGTCGACTGAATTTTTGGACATTGATTTCCTAGAAGGAGGTCTACTTGTCGACTTAGAATACGCAGATGATATAGTCCAGTTTGGCGTAAATGCTGATGAAATACAGTCTTTTGGTAGCATTGAACAACAATGCAAGGATGTTTGGGATGCGTTTCTCCCTCGCTAAATGTAAGTTGTCGCTTCAGGACTGGTCTGCGTCAACACCTGAACTAAGGATAGGGAGTGAAGTAGTTGGACGCGTCGACAACTTCAATTATCTTGGAAGTCTGATCAGCCTTAATGGGTCGGTGTCTGACGAGATCTCTGCACGGATTCAATAAGATGCCCGTTTGACTTTTGCCAACTTACGTCACCTATGGCGAAGGCGAAATATCCGTCTATCAATAAAAGGACGAGCATACTGAGCAACAGTTTGCTCTGTTCTATTTTACGACTGCGAAACGTGGTCATTAAGAGTAGAAGATACTCGTAAGTTACTAGTATTTGATCACATATGTCTTAGAAATATCGCTCGCATCTACTGGGATCACCGGGTAAGTAATAGTTAGGTTAGGCGCGAGGTATTGGGGAATGATGGTGAATCAGTTGACGAGGTTGTAAATCTTCATCGACTGAGATAGTTGGGTCACGTGTTACGCATGCCTAACCACCGGTTACCACGATATGTAATGCTGACTAGTGTTGTGGATGGTTGGAAGAAAGTTAGGGAAGGCCAAACCAAAATATGGTATCAGTCCTTGATGTCACTAACTTCTGGTGTTAGCCATGTTGTTAGATGCAAACTACTTGGTTGAGGTCCACGAGACTATCGTAACCAATGGTTGGAGACTGTGGGTAACATGGCTCAGAATCGATCATAATAGTGTAGATGTATCCACTCTCTGTCTTTTTTTAAACCGTAAGATTAAAATTGCTTTATGCGTTTCTTTCTACCAACTAATTATTTCTTCCTGAACTATATCTACTTCTACGAATTCGGTGTTCATTTTGTCGTGTTAATGAGGAGTGGCAACTTATTTATTTATTTTATTTAAACACATAAATATTGGTACAAAAAGCACCAGATAAATATGCGCCTCACAAATCTCATTTGATTTGTGTGAGGGCTGAGATACTGCCCAGGTGCCCAGACTGAAGCAGGTGATTTTCTTAGGGGGCCACACCCCGAGCCTTTGACCTAAAAGTCTTATCCACAAGGCGGTGGAGCATCGTGAGGAGATGCAGTCCCATGGTAGCCGTTGACCAACGATTGATTCATACGCCATTTGTTCCCTCAGGATACTGGATCTGATGTGCACCATTGGTTTGGAATCAGGGTTTTCCAACTCCCCTAGGTGGACTTTCCGTGTCCACCAAACCCGGTTAAAGCGCCGGACATTCACTTTTCATCCTCTCAACTTCGTAAACAACACCCCCGCCACGAGAAGGCAGTGAGTAGGATTTCCCTGTCAGAGGCTATATATTCGCGTGGCCATGTGAGAACATTTCGAGAGGGAGAGCGAACTCTCCCCACTCTCGGCCGTACCAGGGCATTTGAGGGTGGAGTGGCAACTTGGACCAATGCATATATGTGCCTGATTCTACGTTGTAGTTGACTGATTGACCTATAGAGATTTACTTCTTTTAAGAGGTTTCTCATAGTTTCGTGATATTAATTCTAGCATATTTCTTGTCTCGTATTAATGATTAGTGTTTCCTAGTATCTAAACTTGTTACATCTCTTACTGACTTTTTTGCCAGTCCCTTAACGAGCAACCGGCAACACAGGGATCAATTTCGGGATCTTCACTTCGTACCATTACTGGTTCACATCTGTCTCGTCGCCTACCTGGAACTCTTCAGCACGAAGAACAGCCTAGTTCACTAAATGTTAATGGTCCATCCTCAGACCAAAATCCAGATAATCTGCATATTGGACTAAGCCTTACTCCGGATATTGTAAGTTTTTTCTGCTTATTGTACCGTTGTGTTCATGTCACTAAAAGGTAGAAATTATTTTTATTTAGATAAATTTTTATTGATATTCTAGACATCTTCCAGGTATTATATTTTTGCAGGAAGTGGAACTCACATATTTGCTTATCTTTACACGCTTTTAATTAATGAAATCGTGGATTAATACTTACGGAGGAAAAATCAATTTCGCTAATGAATCGTTACATAACCCCAATGTTTTATAATATTAATTTTTAACTAGCAGTACGTTACTTATATAACTTTGTGTCACTATTCAATCATTATTCTGTCTTTCTTTTTTGAATTGTTATCTTGTTCGTTCATTAGATGTATCTTTTGTACTTACTTACTTTACCCCTGTTACCCGTCATGGAGGAGCATAGGACAACCACCAGTACTCTCCATCCAACCCTGTCCTGGGCAATCCTTCCCAGCTGCTATTCATCCTTTTCATGTCTGTTTCCAATTCCCGACGTAGTGTGTTCTTCAGCGTTCTGTTGTATTGTTCATTAAATTCAATTATCTTTGACTGACTTTTATTTGCCTTACAATTCATCAAGACCGTAATTAGATTTTTAATGATCTCTTAAAACTAGATAGATATGCTTTACTTTTATTGTTAAAAGTTAAGAAAATTGTCAACCTTTTTCTTATGATTTTCATTGGTTATACATGTTTATAGATTTTTGCACTAATGAATAGTTTCCCGTGTAATGTCATTGACTGCTGACGTTCGCCTGTAACTACTACAATAAATATGTTGAAAAATAAGTCAAGTGCTTAATCATCTTAAAGCATCCTACAAAATTCGTGTATAACAAGTATTTTGTTTTTCAATATCCATGATATTGGTCAATTTAGTACAGTGATGACAAATATATTTTTTCTTCAGTATGTTGTATTAAGTTGTTAAGTTTGACTGTATTTGTATCGTATTTAGCACATAGTATTAGTTATTTTGTTCAGTGGAATTCGTATACGTTTTACAACATCACATGATGCTTTTTTAATGCACACCTTTCGTTACTTTTCATTTTGGTTAAAACAAAGGGCAGTGTATACGATGCACTAAGAAACGCTTCTCGAAACGAATTATTAGGAAGGTATGACATAATTCTAGTGGTAACGAATTAACATCATGAAGATTCACGATAAGTCTTTTATTTACTCACTTGTTTAAAATGATGGCTGAACTAGTCATATTGCGTACTGGTGCTCATTTGCCATCTCAAGATCAGACAATAAGTGAGACATTATGAAGGAGGCACGCTTTTGGAGGAAACTGATCATTTTTGTATTTAAGGTCTCAGCCTACCTGTCCTTGTCTAGGTCAGAAGAACGAATTTATCCATTCCGGTAGTTTGTTTCATTTGGTTTCCTATCTAAAGTTTTCTAGTCTTCTCACTTCCATAGCAGGTTGTGAAAGCATCTAAGAAATCTCTATGTGAGTTGGATGTCATAGAACACAACAAAAAGTTGGTGTGTTATCGGCACTATCCTTGATTCTTGTTTTTATTTTCTATCAGGATACTGTTTTTTTTGACTGAATAAATACAGTCTTTAAATCTTGCTGAGAGGATTTAAGAAAAAAGTAATCCCTTTAATTTATTTTTAAGAGACTGGTTATCTATCTAATCTATTTGACATGAATATCTAATTAACAATTCTTTTATCATTTTCTACTGTTCATGAGTTTTCTCACATTAAACTTTTTAACCATAGATTTAAATACTAGCTTTAAGATAGTATTATGTATATTTTTACGAGATTGAGACACTTAATAATGATCAGATCGTTTTTAGAGTTTAATTGTGGCTTACCTGCTTCAATTTTCCTGGTTAGAGAGTATTGTTCATCTATAAAGGAAAGTTGTTTTTCAGTCTGATAAATGAACTTGAAACAACATAAACAGGTCACATTTATTGTATTATGTTTAATACATTTGATTTTATATTTTTCCCATTGTTTATTCTCGATATATTAGCAAACGGAAGTTCAACAACATAAGCTAACACCAAATGAACGACATGATTGTGAAGTTATTGGTAAGTTCAATAATATATATTCTAATTGTTAGAGGTTGTAAAATAATGTTAATGTCTTTGTTATTTGTTCTGGCACTTGATGTTAGTCTGTTATATTAAATATTTATAGTTCATAGTCGAATCTAAAAATCTGTACCAGGTTACTTAATTTCATTAACATGTCACACTTGAAAGATGTATTTTATCAACTCACTAAAATGGCTAGTTATATCACCAAGTTTTTACTGGTTTAAACTCTGAAGGTTCATTATCTAATTAAAATAGTTATAGGCTTGCAATTTTGGTTAAGATACGTGACGTAAGAATCAGAATACAAAAATGAAAGCATAGCGACAAATAATTTCAAAATTGAATATGGTGGTACAAAGCGAGAAGACAAATCTTGTATTGTTTCAAGCAAGGTCACAAAATAATTATATATTTCAGACCAAGTTGCTATGAATGGCAGGAATTACATAACGTCCTGTGGGTATAATTTATTAAGAGTAAACCAGTTTGAGAGAACTACTTATGATATTCATGGTTTATATATTCTAGATGTGAAGTTACCATTCAATATACCATCTTGTTCATGGTTGACACCAAATAAAACTTAGAAAAGTACAATATTGCTGTTATATTTATTATAAAGCTATCGAGTAAAGACTACTCACCGTCGACAATTCTTGTTAGCTGTATATATTTAAGGATTTCACGTATCTAAACCTTGTTAAAAATCAATTAGACATGTTAAACTCCCTTTTCCCAACAAATTTCCCTGTTAAGTGCTTTCTGTGGTCAATAATTCATGCTCTTTTTGACTATGTGTGTAAATTCACATAAAGCGTGAACAGCTATCGTAGCGGAATGTCATGAATCCATTTATTTCCCGAAATCTTTATAATCTCTTGCATCTTAGAAATGATAGTAATGATTATTTGCAATCAGTATACATACTTTTAACTATTATTGAGACTTCTAACCATAAAATTGAGTGACCTGTAGAACCTGTCTATGAAAATGCAAGATTATTTGCAATACGGTATTGTTATCATGAAAATATGTGGGATTTGTTGTGAATTTATGCTCGGCTTTTATCACGTGATTTATTCACCAATCGAGATACGACTTATCCAATCTTAGCACTGTTCCAAAACAATGACGTTCGACCGGTATGAGCAGCCTAGCGTTTTTATTGATTCTTTATCCCCCTAGCCCTTCCAGTCGAGTCCAGAACACCAATTACAGCTTCCGCTATGCGAATCATTTATTTCAAGCATACTCGGTTTATATACCAGACAGACAGACCACATCACACCATAAAATAAAAAATAATATTCGTACGAGATCAAGTCGAAATGTGGCTGTGAACGTGAGAGACAGTAATCAATAGACTGGATATAATTTAGGAACAGTAGATCGTATAATAATAATTATAGATCAAAATGAAGCTTATAATAAGATGAATATATATAGATTAACTCTAATCACTGAATAGTTATACAATAACATTATATATAGAATAATCATCCATTAATAGGTCCCGGAAGTTACCCGTCTTCACTAGGATATAACGGAATTCATTAGAGACTACGGTTTGGGATTTATTTATGGTATACACAGAGCGCGTGTACAATAAAAGAAAAATGTTTCCTAAAATAAATATATTCATTTATTTACAGCAATGTATAGTAAGCTAATGGCTATATCGAATTACTGTCGGAGACAATACAAAAACAAGAACAACACAAAAAAATTGTAAACGGTTACAATAAAACAAGCTCCCAACGAGTGCACTAGGATTAAAATTAATTGTTGCAAAGTATTGAGACTATATGATCTCAATAATAAGTAAACTGAATATTATCAGTTTGTGTAAATACTTAAAAATATTTTACCTCATAAAGATATCATGCTATACACTCAAAAAGTTATTGTGATTGAAACCGGTTACTGAATATTTGTAAGTAGTATAGTATTATCTGCAAAATAAAATTGAAAAAGAAGACATTAAGTAGACAGAACTCATTTGACACCTACTTTGCATCATATTAATGAATTTTATTGAAACGGTCAATAGATATGAAAGGATTATAAGAATTTTTAGACAATTGTTTTTTTCTAACCAATTCATAAGTGATTTAGAACAACATATATAAGCGAACAATATTGTTTTCGATTAGATCCTCATCAGGTTTTACTCTAATATACAGTAATATTTATATGCATATACGAAATTATTAAACCAATCAAGGCAGTTTACGAGTCAATGATAACAGTGGAATAGATTACGTAATTAAAATTAATAATAAGTGAAAAGTACAAATTGATAGTGTAATGACAGGTGTACTAGTTGTGATAAGAATAATAAAAGGCTTGGATCAATGTTACATAATGGGCAAATAGGTCAATGATTAGAAAAATATAGACACTGAAGTAACATTCATAGAAATTATAAGAATACGTAATAAGAAATGTTTTAAGTTCTTTAAGGAAAATATTTAGAAATCATGAAAATATGTTACTAGAAAATGAAAATGAAAAAAATTAGGCAGTAACAACAGTAAAAAAATAAATTAATTAAGAATTAAATAAGTAGAGCTTATAAAAGATGCAACAATAAAGCATAGAAATTCGTAACCGAGATTACGCAATAAAATGTTGAAAATTTGATAGCGGACATGTTGACATTTTAAAAATCTCCGAAAATAATCAATGCGCAAATAACTCATTGTTTAAGTTTTTTTAGTGAAGCTTTCTCTATTAAAAAGTTAGGACTGACTACGATTGTCAGTCTTGTACTATTGTACTGATGACTTTTTATTATTGATTTATTCAAAACTAATGAGGATGTTATTTCTCATTCAGGTACTAATATCAAACATTTTATTAGTATCCCTTTTTTCTCCCTTTAGGGAAACTGATTCGTTCCTATTTTCTAATTGTTCGAAAGAACATACAAGATACTGTTCCAAAAGCAATAATGCATTTTTTAGTGAATTTCGTTAAAGATAATTTGCAATCGGAACTTGTCGGTAAATTGTATAAACAAGATGAATACAATACATTGTTACAAGAAAGTGAACGAGTAGCTCAGCGCCGAAGAGAAGCTTCCGAAATGTTGAAGGTAAATAACTCATAGTCTAGATGGTCTGTTAATTCTATAACTATATGTATCAACTCATTCATAAAATAACACGAAGTATTAGAATTCCCCTATACACCCGAATCTTTTAACTTATTCCTTTATGATTACTTTCATTTAAAAAACTTTTGAACTCATAACCTTGCTTTCGCTCAATCAGTATTTGTCTGCCTATTATTATATATATATATATATATATATATATATATATATATATATATATATATATATATATATATATATATATATAACATGGAGTCATAATGAAAAACCAACTGATGAAAATTAATTCTCTGTATTCATCTTTTTCTAAATGGCAGTTCATACTATTTCATAAATCTTTCCAGAATCCTCCTGCTCCAAACCGTAGTAAGGAAAATGCAAATAGAGACTGGGTTATATATTGGTATGAAAATATCTTTTAGTTCATACATAAAAGAAATCGGATTTGATTTGTACTAATATACTTTTGAAATTTCTTTCTATAGGCTCTTCAGAAAGCCAGTATGATCATCGGTGAAATTCGTGAAACACATTTATGGTGATTAAATGTTTCGGGCATCATTTTTTTGATTTTCAACGACAACGATAGTTTACATGTTTCGTTACTTTCTTGTATTTCTAATATAATTTTTCGTTAATTAAAAGTATACATGTAGGCTTTTAACCAAACCATACCAGTATACTACGTATGTGTATACATCATTTCTTTTGTGCCATTTATTCAGCTATCTTCATCTACATTTTGACCGTTATTTCGAAGTTCTTATCTGTTGTTATCCTTGCTACTGTTACCACCAATGCGACAACTTCTAACCAACGCACACCAAACTCATCTATCATCTTATAAACTAACCTAGCATAATAAGTGAACCATAAAGAATTTACTGTTTAGTAGTTTATAAGACTGATTATCATTCTACACTGTCTTATTGTTTTCCTCGTGGGTTCTTTTTTTGTTATGATGGTTTTCTTTTTAATTGTGGAAAAAATGTATATCTCTCCTAACCTGTGTTTGTAAAAAAGCTTTCTATATTGTAACTGTTCTGCAATTAAGAATGTAATTATCTGAAAGAGCTATTACAAGTTTCTACCACACTCAATAGTCTTAATTCTACTAACTTTTCTCCCCGGTTTATTAATTATAAGCAGTCCATTTTTAGTTATACTTATTAATTATTTTGTGGGAGAGGGGGTTTATAAATTAAAAGTAGTTGATATGATACCCTTTTTAGTACTGCTGTGTCTCAATTTCGACCCGTAGAGTCCAATATCCTTGGTGGTTGCAGAAGCAGTCACGCAGAGGTTGAAAACTGCAATCTTATCAATGTTTAGGTCAGAAATTCGGAGACTCTATGTAGACGATGCATTCGTCATTCTCGGAAAGGATCAGTTGGAAAGTACCCACATTTTCATCAACGGCATCTTCGCTGACATAAAATTCACATTAGAAGCGGAACGAGACAACAAGCTACCATTTTTTTTACAAACCGATCATCGGAAACAATACGGAAAGAGTGAAAACTTAAATCTATCAGAAACCAACACATACTGATAAAATACTCAATTACAAAAGCAACGGTTCACTTGTTCACAGAGTAAACTGTATACGAAGACTTTTGAAAAGAGTGAAAATACTTTGCAGCACTTCCGTTGCGCGAAGAAATGAAGGAAAACATATAGTCGGTTTATTCCAAGAAAAAAAATAGCCAACCACAAAATTTCATCAAAAATCGCTTATCAAATAAACAATCAACGAGAAAGACCAGCAAACGAATAAATTTACCCTACATGAAGAGGATCTCCGAGATAACGAACAGTGTTAAGACTACTAGAAATTTAGGTGTAGTTCACAAGCTAAAAAATCACTGCAAACCAAAGAGCACAACGACAAACAGGTACAAGCCAGTGATCAACAATAGAAATTTGTAGTTGCCTTTCTTCGAGGTAATTCCCACTCTTCATGTGTCACTAGTTACGATAACCGTTACTAGATAACTCTCAATTGTGTTTAAATTTTAGCAAACAATACGAAGCGTTAACTGCAGTTTATTATTGTCCAGCTCATCACAAAGATACAAACACAAGCGAATGCAAACAAAAATGTGGATGTGAGCGTCTGAAACAATAAATAAAATAAAAGAAGCACATATATATAGGAAAGCAATATTTCATTAAGGAATTTAAGCTAGCAAGGGTAATGTGTAGGCTGTAACACATGATTATAATAATACAAAGGTACAAAATAATTGTTACTGACCGAACGACACAGTCTCTCACATAATATAAGTCAAAAGTTTAAGAAAATTAGATGTAGGTGGTATGTCGTAAATTGCAACAACTGCTGCATGCTATAGAATTAAACAGCTACCCTTTTTGTCTACGTCTACATGAATAGCAGTTAGCGACGCTATGTAGCTTTCCTTACATCATTGGATAAGAATATGGTTCCAACTAGGACAGCGTCAAAATGTAAGACAAAAAATACAAGGTGAGCCAAAGAATATGTAGAAGGCATGACACTTTATTCAGGCATCATTCAACAGACATACTCAGACCAGTTATACCTGTCAGTCAATAAGAAAAAGTATAGAAAAACATGTGTCCAAGTTTAGGTGCGGGAAGAAATCTTATATACAAAAGAACGACCACACAGTTATGAATAACAACCAGGTCTATTGGACAAATTGGTAACTGACAATCGATCGGTCGTGATCAGTTTGATGAGTTCGATATGGACACGAACATGCTTAATACCGGTAACAGTGACGTGCTGCAACCGATACGACAGCTGATCTGTGTGTTGTTCGATGGCGAGTATCGGATCTTTGAAGCACTTTGGAAAACAACTCGTTATCAGCTGGGGTGTGACATTGTTTCCCGATTAAAAGGACACATTTCAGAGGTATTATGAAAATTCGATGAAGACAAGAAGAAATTAAAGGTTCCGCATTCGAGCACACAGTATGTTAAAAATCACATCCGTGGCCATAACTGATAATGTCTTAAGAATATTGAGACGCAGTATCTCTATCGGTCATAATGATCGGAGCGACGACTAACAAGCATCAACCGCACAGAATCCTATGACCATTGTGGGTCGAATTGCACAACTCCGTTCAACAGGCGTTTCTGTACATGATGTTGGTTTATGGAGCAGTGTCAATGTGGGCATAGTGAGTCATATGAAGCATATTTTAGCAATGATTTTGGTATGAGTGCAAAACCGCTGAGCCCGACGTGATTCGAACACGCAGCCTTCTGATCTGGAGTCAGACGCGCTACCGTTGCGCCACGAGCTCGCCTCGACCCGACCACACATTCTTATTCTCACTAAAACTCAACTACTCCTCCCTCAAACACATCATCCTCTAATCGTTGTCTCTTCGTCCACTCACAATCCGCTTACAAATTGTCAATAGGCGAACGAGTATCAACACAATACACACATCACAATCAGTAAGCGCATCTACTCATTCGTTCATTACAGGACAACTGTACACAATAGCTAACCGTCCACACGACACAACCACACAAACCACCAAGCAAGTCGGCAAACAATCACATCCAAAATCAAACAACTATCCGACGAAAAGTATCACCAATCAACAACACTACATACTCACACACCTATTCATTCGTCCATCCAAACTATTATTCGACCAATCGGTCAATCGATCGATCAATCCTTCAAACCATCAATCAACCATCCATTCATTCACTGAACTGTCGGTTCGTGTCGACTGGATTCATCAATCTCACTGGAACGGAACAGCTCTACACACTCGAGTGCACATCCATCAATCGGTTACGTTGCTTCCATCACCGTGATGTGCCCTCCGATTTATATATATGTATGAATATATATATATATATTTATATATACATATATATATTTATATATTAATATATATATATATATATATATATATATATATATAAATCATGACTTCATCGTTCCATGTGTATTGTGGGTCGAATTGCACAACTCCGTTCAACAGGCGTTTCTGTACATGATGTTGGTTTATGGAGCAGTGTCAATGTGGGCATAGTGAGTCATATGAAGCATATTTTAGCAATGATTTTGGTATGAGTGCAAAACCGCTGAGCCCGACGTGATTCGAACACGCAGCCTTCTGATCTGGAGTCAGACGCGCTACCGTTGCGCCACGAGCTCGCCTCGACCCGACCACACATTCTTATTCTCACTAAAACTCAACTACTCCTCCCTCAAACACATCATCCTCTAATCGTTGTCTCTTCGTCCACTCACAATCCGCTTACAAATTGTCAATAGGCGAACGAGTATCAACACAATACACACATCACAATCAGTAAGCTCATCTACTCATTCGTTCATTACAGGACAACTGTACACAATAGCTAACCGTCCACACGACACAACCACACAAACCACCAAGCAAGTCGGCAAACAATCACATCCAAAATCAAACAACTATCCGACGAAAAGTATCACCAATCAACAACACTACATACTCACACACCTATTCATTCGTCCATCCAAACTATTATTCGACCAATCGGTCAATCGATCGATCAATCCTTCAAACCATCAATCAACCATCCATTCATTCACTGAACTGTCGGTTCGTGTCGACTGGATTCATCAATCTCACTGGAACGGAACAGCTCTACACACTCGAGTGCACATCCATCAATCGGTTACGTTGCTTCCATCACCGTGATGTGCCCTCCGATTTATATATATGTATGAATATATATATATATATATATTTATATATACATATATATATTTATATATTAATATATATATATATATATATATATATATATATATAAATCATGACTTCATCGTTCCATGTGTATTGTGGGTCGAATTGCACAACTCCGTTCAACAGGCGTTTCTGTACATGATGTTGGTTTATGGAGCAGTGTCAATGTGGGCATAGTGAGTCATATGAAGCATATTTTAGCAATGATTTTGGTATGAGTGCAAAACCGCTGAGCCCGACGTGATTCGAACACGCAGCCTTCTGATCTGGAGTCAGACGCGCTACCGTTGCGCCACGAGCTCGCCTCGACCCGACCACACATTCTTATTCTCACTAAAACTCAACTACTCCTCCCTCAAACACATCATCCTCTAATCGTTGTCTCTTCGTCCACTCACAATCCGCTTACAAATTGTCAATAGGCGAACGAGTATCAACACAATACACACATCACAATCAGTAAGCTCATCTACTCATTCGTTCATTACAGGACAACTGTACACAATAGCTAACCGTCCACACGACACAACCACACAAACCACCAAGCAAGTCGGCAAACAATCACATCCAAAATCAAACAACTATCCGACGAAAAGTATCACCAATCAACAACACTACATACTCACACACCTATTCATTCGTTCAACCAAACTATTATTCGACCAATCGGTCAATCGATCGATCAATCAACCATCCATTCATTCACTGAACTGTCGGTTCGTGTCGACTGGATTCATCAATCTCACTGGAACGGAACAGCTCTACACACTCGAGTGCACATCCATCAATCGGTTACGTTGCTTCCATCACCGTGATGTGCCCTCCGAATTATATATATGTATGAATATATATATATTTATATATACATACATATATTTATATATTGATATATATATATATATATATATATAAATCATGACCTCATCGTTCCATGTGTATTGTGGGTCGAATTGCACAACTCCGTTCAACAGGCGTTTCTGTACATGATGTTGGTTTATGGAGCAGTGTCAATGTGGGCATAGTGAGTCATATGAAGCATATTTTAGCAATGATTTTGGTATGAGTGCAAAACCGCTGAGCCCGACGTGATTCGAACACGCAGCCTTCTGATCTGGAGTCAGACGCGCTACCGTTGCGCCACGAGCTCGCCTCGACCTGACCACACATTCTTATTCTCACTAAAACTCAACTACTCCTCCCTCAAACACATCATCCTCTAATCGTTGTCTCTTCGTCCACTCACAATCCGCTTACAAATTGTCAATAGGCGAACGAGTATCAACACAATACACACATCACAATCAGTAAGCGCATCTACTCATTCGTTCATTACAGGACAACTGTACACAATAGCTAACCGTCCACACGACACAACCACACAAACCACCAAGCAAGTCGGCAAACAATCACATCCAAAATCAAACAACTATCCGACGAAAAGTATCACCAATCAACAACACTACATACTCACACACCTATTCATTCGTCCATCCAAACTATTATTCGACCAATCGGTCAATCGATCGATCAATCCTTCAAACCATCAATCAACCATCCATTCATTCACTGAACTGTCGGTTCGTGTCGACTGGATTCATCAATCTCACTGGAACGGAACAGCTCTACACACTCGAGTGCACATCCATCAATCGGTTACGTTGCTTCCATCACCGTGATGTGCCCTCCGATTTATATATATGTATGAATATATATATATATTTATATATACATATATATATTTATATATTAATATATATATATATATATAAATCATGACTTCATCGTTCCATGTGTATTGTGGGTCGAATTGCACAACTCCGTTCAACAGGCGTTTCTGTACATGATGTTGGTTTATGGAGCAGTGTCAATGTGGGCATAGTGAGTCATATGAAGCATATTTTAGCAATGATTTTGGTATGAGTGCAAAACCGCTGAGCCCGACGTGATTCGAACACGCAGCCTTCTGATCTGGAGTCAGACGCGCTACCGATGCGCCACGAGCTCGCCTCGACCCGACCACACATTCTTATTCTCACTAAAACTCAACTACTCCTCCCTCAAACACATCATCCTCTAATCGTTGTCTCTTCGTCCACTCACAATCCGCTTACAAATTGTCAATAGGCGAACGAGTATCAACACAATACACACATCACAATCAGTAAGCGCATCTACTCATTCGTTCATTACAGGACAACTGTACACAATAGCTAACCGTCCACACGACACAACCACACAAACCACCAAGCAAGTCGGCAAACAATCACATCCAAAATCAAACAACTATCCGACGAAAAGTATCACCAATCAACAACACTACATACTCACACACCTATTCATTCGTCCATCCAAACTATTATTCGACCAATCGGTCAATCGATCGATCAATCCTTCAAACCATCAATCAACCATCCATTCATTCACTGAACTGTCGGTTCGTGTCGACTGGATTCATCAATCTCACTGGAACGGAACAGCTCTACACACTCGAGTGCACATCCATCAATCGGTTACGTTGCTTCCATCACCGTGATGTGCCCTCCGAATTATATATATGTATGAATATATATAAATCATGACTTCATCGTTCCATGTGTATTGTGGGTCGAATTGCACAACTCCGTTCAACAGGCGTTTCTGTACATGATGTTGGTTTATGGAGCAGTGTCAATGTGGGCATAGTGAGTCATATGAAGCATATTTTAGCAATGATTTTGGTATGAGTGCAAAACCGCTGAGCCCGACGTGATTCGAACACGCAGCCTTCTGATCTGGAGTCAGACGCGCTACCGTTGCGCCACGAGCTCGCCTCGACCCGACCACACATTCTTATTCTCACTAAAACTCAACTACTCCTCCCTCAAACACATCATCCTCTAATCGTTGTCTCTTCGTCCACTCACAATCCGCTTACAAATTGTCAATAGGCGAACGAGTATCAACACAATACACACATCACAATCAGTAAGCTCATCTACTCATTCGTTCATTACAGGACAACTGTACACAATAGCTAACCGTCCACACGACACAACCACACAAACCACCAAGCAAGTCGGCAAACAATCACATCCAAAATCAAACAACTATCCGACGAAAAGTATCACCAATCAACAACACTACATACTCACACACCTATTCATTCGTCCATCCAAACTATTATTCGACCAATCGGTCAATCGATCGATCAATCCTTCAAACCATCAATCAACCATCCATTCATTCACTGAACTGTCGGTTCGTGTCGACTGGATTCATCAATCTCACTGGAACGGAACAGCTCTACACACTCGAGTGCACATCCATCAATCGGTTACGTTGCTTCCATCACCGTGATGTGCCCTCCGATTTATATATATGTATGAATATATATATATATATTTATATATACATATATATATTTATATATTAATATATATATATATATATATATAAATCATGACTTCATCGTTCCATGTGTATTGTGGGTCGAATTGCACAACTCCGTTCAACAGGCGTTTCTGTACATGATGTTGGTTTATGGAGCAGTGTCAATGTGGGCATAGTGAGTCATATGAAGCATATTTTAGCAATGATTTTGGTATGAGTGCAAAACCGCTGAGCCCGACGTGATTCGAACACGCAGCCTTCTGATCTGGAGTCAGACGCGCTACCGTTGCGCCACGAGCTCGCCTCGACCCGACCACACATTCTTATTCTCACTAAAACTCAACTACTCCTCCCTCAAACACATCATCCTCTAATCGTTGTCTCTTCGTCCACTCACAATCCGCTTACAAATTGTCAATAGGCGAACGAGTATCAACACAATACACACATCACAATCAGTAAGCGCATCTACTCATTCGTTCATTACAGGACAACTGTACACAATAGCTAACCGTCCACACGACACAACCACACAAACCACCAAGCAAGTCGGCAAACAATCACATCCAAAATCAAACAACTATCCGACGAAAAGTATCACCAATCAACAACACTACATACTCACACACCTATTCATTCGTCCATCCAAACTATTATTCGACCAATCGGTCAATCGATCGATCAATCCTTCAAACCATCAATCAACCATCCATTCATTCACTGAACTGTCGGTTCGTGTCGACTGGATTCATCAATCTCACTGGAACGGAACAGCTCTACATACTCGAGTGCACATCCATCAATCGGTTACGTTGCTTCCATCACCGTGATGTGCCCTCCGATTTATATATATGTATGAATATATATATATATATATTTATATATACATATATATATTTATATATTAATATATATATATATATATAGATATATATATCATGACTTCATCGTTCCATGTGTATTGTGGGTCGAATTGCACAACTCCGTTCAACAGGCGTTTCTGTACATGATGTTGGTTTATGGAGCAGTGTCAATGTGGGCATAGTGAGTCATATGAAGCATATTTTAGCAATGATTTTGGTATGAGTGCAAAACCGCTGAGCCCGACGTGATTCGAACACGCAGCCTTCTGATCTGGAGTCAGACGCGCTACCGTTGCGCCACGAGCTCGCCTCGACCCGACCACACATTCTTATTCTCACTAAAACTCAACTACTCCTCCCTCAAACACATCATCCTCTAATCGTTGTCTCTTCGTCCACTCACAATCCGCTTACAAATTGTCAATAGGCGAACGAGTATCAACACAATACACACATCACAATCAGTAAGCTCATCTACTCATTCGTTCATTACAGGACAACTGTACACAATAGCTAACCGTCCACACGACACAACCACACAAACCACCAAGCAAGTCGGCAAACAATCACATCCAAAATCAAACAACTATCCGACGAAAAGTATCACCAATCAACAACACTACATACTCACACACCTATTCATTCGTTCAACCAAACTATTATTCGACCAATCGGTCAATCGATCGATCAATCCTTCAAACCATCAATCAACCATCCATTCATTCACTGAACTGTCGGTTCGTGTCGACTGGATTCATCAATCTCACTGGAACGGAGCAGCTCTACACACTCGAGTGCACATCCATCAATCGGTTACGTTGCTTCCATCACCGTGATGTGCCCTCCGATTTATATATATGTATGAATATATATATATATATATATTTATATATACATATATATATATATATATATATATATATATATATATATAAATCATGACCTCATCGTTCCATGTGTATTGTGGGTCGAATTGCACAACTCCGTTCAACAGGCGTTTCTGTACATGATGTTGGTTTATGGAGCAGTGTCAATGTGGGCATAGTGAGTCATATGAAGCATATTTTAGCAATGATTTTGGTATGAGTGCAAAACCGCTGAGCCCGACGTGATTCGAACACGCAGCCTTCTGATCTGGAGTCAGACGCGCTACCGTTGCGCCACGAGCTCGCCTCGACCCGACCACACATTCTTATTCTCACTAAAACTCAACTACTCCTCCCTCAAACACATCATCCTCTAATCGTTGTCTCTTCGTCCACTCACAATCCGCTTACAAATTGTCAATAGGCGAACGAGTATCAACACAATACACACATCACAATCAGTAAGCGCATCTACTCATTCGTTCATTACAGGACAACTGTACACAATAGCTAACCGTCCACACGACACAACCACACAAACCACCAAGCAAGTCGGCAAACAATCACATCCAAAATCAAACAACTATCCGACGAAAAGTATCACCAATCAACAACACTACATACTCACACACCTATTCATTCGTCCATCCAAGTATTGTACAGTAATATAGTAACAAAGTGAATGAGCTTTCATAGTCATTGTAAATTCATGTATTTGAAAAAATTAATTATGTATATTCACGGCTTCAGGAAATAAATCGTATAGAAGAATAATGAAATCTTTTCGAATTTATTGGAAATTCAGAAGCATTTTGTGGAAGAATTGTACATATACTGAATCAGAACAGCAAACGTATTTAAAATAAATTCCAATAAATCACATCAATCCCAGGTTTTTTTTTTCATAATATCAACATATTTAGTATCTTGAGCTTTATAATACATAATTATGCTCATGCCTTTTTGCCAATCAGGATGATAAGGAGCTAGCGGACTTAATACATCATATGCTATGCTTGAAAATTTACATAAAACATGACCTAGACAATCAAAATTATTGTGCGTATTGTATGGATGTATCAGATAATTTTTAACTTTATTCATTCGGTCACAGTTGCGAAATTCACTAGTATCACTTATATGTAATAATAGGAAAGAGGTAACTGAATAAACCAGTCGACCAAGTTGTAAACGATCTGACAACAACCAAGTTGTTCTCCAGTAGAATTCACTCAAACCACTAGCAATTACAATATTTACGAGAGAATCTTTAAAAACTTTGAAGTTCGTTTTATTATATTGATTACGACCTTTCAAATTATCCAGTAATGAACTCAATGGTACTGTATGTATAAATCGAACACGAGAACAACATCGTGCTAAGTATAAACTGTCTTTATGACCAAATAATTTATAGTAAGAACAAGATTCTTGAAATTGTACATCCTCAACTGATTTCAATTGGATATTTTGTATAGGTTCATCAATCTGACAACAACGTAAATACATGATTAGAGCATCTAGAGCTGTAAGAAATAATGAGAAAAAGAAAGTAAATTAAAATAGGGAGCTTAAAATGATTGCATACACGACCAGAGCAAATAATTTTAAGATGATAGATGTAATTTGAAAATTTCTTCATTAAACTGTTAAACCGTGGGATATCACTCATTGATAAATAATGAGTATAAAGAATAACTCTTCTGAATTCAAATTTACAGATATATTAATTTATCCAAAAATTTACCAAATCAAATGATAATTTACAAGTTATATCACACTAATATATGGAGCTGAGAAAAACTCATCATTCTGAAAACCTATACAGGATAATCAAAATTTTTTGACATCTGTAAAATCTAAACTGATATCCAATCACTAGGGTTTACACACAAAAAAGTGCTAATATGGAACAAAGCACTTGTGACGGTTGATCATTTTATTAATATGGTTATTTACTAGTCATACATTATGATGACATAATATTATTTACTGGATGTTTTTAAAAGGTATAGAGAACAATAAAAGGCAACAAAGTGCATCTGAAACACCAGTTAATAAATGTAAAAGTGAAATTCCATATGAACTGTAACGTATTTTATAAATATGGGTCTATGTGCTCAGCTTTGCTGTTTAAATGAAGATTATTAATGCAACTTGATTCCTCAAACCAATGTAGTGACAGATAATTTGAACTAATGTTCTACTGGTCGAAAATTGGATGCTACAACTACTACGCAACCGCTTTACGGTATAGCTAGTCAGTCAGCTACAACGTAGGACCAGGCACATATATGCATTAGTCCAAGTTGCCATACCTCATTAGCACAACAAGATGAACACCAAATTCATAGAAGTAGTTAATTAAATGGTGACAATATATAAAAGAAAGATTGTATATAAAGATGCAGTCCAAGAAGACAGATATGAAACAATTTTAATTTTAGTTTAAGGGAAGACAAAAGGTGTATACACCTACTCCATTTTGATCGATTCTGAGCCATGTCACCCGCAGTCTTCAACCATTGGTTACGATAGTTAGGTGGACCTCAACCAAATGGTTTGCATCTACCAACATAGCTAACACTAGAAGTTAGTGACTTCAAGCACTGACACCATGTTTTGGTTTGGCTGCTCCTAACTCTCTTCCAACTGTCTCCAATACTAGTCAACATTGCGCGTCGTGGTAATCGGTGTTCAGGCATACGTAACACGTGACCCAACCATCTCAGTTAATGAAGACTCACAACGATGGCTGGAACACTTTAAAGAACAGTTTAGCTGGCCTTCAGCTACTCTACAGTTATCCATCATTCCCAAACAGTCTGAATGGAACATTGAAGTAGGTCCCACGACTCTAGCTGAAGTTCAGATTAGTTTTATCCTTTTGAACTTCAGCTAGAGTCGTGGATATCTATGGGATAAGGTGACGTATGCGATTTTAGGGTCGACATTATCTAACCCCACCCCTCCTTGTGGGAATACAACGTCGCTGTTATGCTAATTTTCTGAGGCAAACACCTTACTGCAGTTACACCTCTGTACAGTCAGTAGCACGACTTCGCCCTTGGACATTGGATTTGTTGCTTTTAGTTTTACCACTCTTCAACCGACCTGTCTGGCATGGTAGAACCTTGAGAAACTATTGTTCCAGCCAGTATAGCTCGATTGGTTCATCACGATAGGCAAGCCCGATCACCACGTCAAGGTAGCAGCAGTGGTCGGGATGGTATAGCTACGTGGTAGATTGAACGAACATACAAACATAGAATGAATGTTAATCTCTCACGTAATGTAATTGTTCTAACCTTTAGTTGCTCGTATTTTTTGCAGTAGATATGATAAGCGATTATTTGGTTTTTAGATTCATAATAAAAGGATACTAGTCATCGAGTTAATTTTCCCTCAACCCTAACACTTGTATGCAACTGCAAATAAATCACAAGGCTAAAATACCGTTATGAGTTAAACCATTATAACTCCATACTAATATGTGTATTAGATATCTGGTTAACATGAATTATTGTATAGGTAGTCTATTTGTGAGAAATGAGATCCAAAAGCAAATTTACCAGTATCAACATCTGAATGAACTTCAGTTTTGCCATACAGATTATCTGCAATTCGATTTATTAGCTTATCATCGTAGACTTGGAGGCATACAAAACAGTAACGGACCATAATAGGCTTTGGTAGTTTATTATTGTTACATTCCTTCAATTTAGCGGACGAAGGTAGTTTCTCAAATTGTATTGGTCCGCTTAAACAGTCAGACGAACAACAAATGAGTGATGTAATCTTTTTCTCCTAAACACAGATAATAATAAAACTACAGAATAAGTGAAATTACAAAGTGTAAATGAAAGCAAATATAACCACTAACTTATGAAGTCATTTGTGGGATCGATAAGTCATAATTAAGAGATGTAGGCATAATGATATAACATATATATAATTAAAAGCCCATTTCCTGGACAATTAAATCACAACTGAAATTATGAAGTGCTAAGAACTGTTTGATGACACGGGTTTCTGTTATAACAATTATTCCTGAAATGAGTTTCTTTTTCAGTCGCCAGATTATAAATGAAATCAGCCCTTTTGATCTTATTGGTGTCTACGCTACATTATGCTGACACGTTTTTATACTAACTTTTAATTAATTTCATTTCTGTATTTTAAGCTATTTGTCGTTTTGGAATATTACGACTTGTAAGCAGTAAATGAGGACTCGACAAAACAAAATGAATTAGTGCTATCCTGATGAAATTGCTGTTCTTTGACGTTAAAGTTAATAAAGGGAAGTATGTATACGAAAACTTAAAACAATTAGGTAAGATACATGGGATATTTTTAAACGCCATCGCTACATCTGTTTTTTGATGCATCAGAAACCGGTTACGAAGCTACTGGTTTCCCAATATTTGAATATGATTCAGGTGGATCTTTGCTATAGGTAAAACTACGGTGGCTTCCCTAAAATTTGTTACTATCTGACACCTAAACTTGAAACAGGCAGTACTTGTAGTGAAACTGATGAGATATAGTTGAATTAAAATAAAAGGAGACTACGATTAGAACTCGCTTCTGTACTGACTCAACTACTGTGTTAAATTATATTTTTAGTACAACTTCATATTTCAGAACATATGTAGCTAATAGGATCAACTGTGCTCAAGAAAAGCCTGTGTCCTAATGGACGTATGTACCGCCCATAATGAATCTCACCGACATGGTATCTAGAGGAATTCACGTAAGTGACTTGGATCGCATTCATTTTTCATCATCACCAAAACTTTTGACAACCAGTAAATGCCAAAGGTATAATTGTGAAAAGGACTAAATTCTGAATTTACCAGCCTATTAAGAAATGAATGCAACAGTTATGGTAGCTAGAACCTTAGTATTATCATTAGATACATTTAATTCGTATTTTTCACCGTAAAGCACGCTAAAACAAACTGAGGTTTGGTTTATCAAATTAGAAATGGATGTTATCAAAAGAGATATATGTGAAATTTGTTTGCTAGGAGTATATAGTTAACATCAAACAGAGACCATAGTGATCAGTATGTCAGAACGGCTGTGAAAAGAATAAATAGTACCAATATCATTTCTGCGTGTCTTCACACGAAGTGTTTGAATAATAAAAGCACGGATGAACATACTGGCTTTGTGGGATGTGTTAATCTTGCTTTATTACTTTGATGTCTCATAGTGAATTGTGACACGATACTCAATAAATAAATTATATATATAACAATATTCTTATTGTTTCGTTGTTCTATTTAAACTTGGATTAATTTGAATTTGGTTATTTATTCTCTGAAGAAGTGGCTTACACTGAGTCACGAAACGTCAGAAAATCTTATTTTTCTACTCATTGGGATATTATAAATATATTTATTTATAACAATCCCATGCTCAATTTATTCGAAATTATAAAATCAAAACTTGGTAATGATACCTATAATATTTAATGTTCAATAACCTATATGATTATTAATCGTTTTTTGAACATATGGTTCGAATCACCATTTTGTTGTTAAGTGTGATAAAGAAGCAATAGAAGCCGCGCCCTAAACGAGCCCCCAAATGCCCTGGTATGGCCGAGAGTGGGGAGAGCCCACTCTCCCTCTCGAAATGCTCTCACATGGCCAGCGAATATATAGCCTCTGCCAGGGAAGTCCTACTCACTGCCTTCTCGTGGCGGGGGTGTTGTTTACGAAAGTGAGAGGACGAAAAGCGAATGTCCGGCGCTTTAACCGGGTTGGTGGACACGGAGGGTCCACCTAGGGGAGTTGGAAAACCCTGATTCCAAACCAATGGTGCACATGGGCTCCAGTATCCTGATGGAACGAATGGCGAATGAACCTGCTGCTGGTCAACGGCTACCATGGGACTGCATCTCCTCACGATGCTCCACTGCCTTGTGGATCAGACCTTTCGTTCAAAGGCTCGGGGTGTGGCCCCCTAAGAAAATCACCTGCTTCAGTTCGGGCACCTGGGCAGTATCACAGCCCTCAAGCAAATCGGATGAGATTTGTATGGCGCATATGTATCTGGTGCTTCCTTGTACCAATATTTATGTGTTTAAATAAATAAATAAATGTTAAGTGTGATAGTTTTTTTAAACATCTATATGGATTTGTGACATTTAATTCAGTTAACAGTTATTATCATTACGTCTACGTCCATTGGACATTCGTACATTAGTAACAGTTCTCGTTCTGATAGGCTAGCTGTGACCATAGACAACCAAGGAACTGAGGTTTGAGAAATCTACTGCAGTACCGTTCTGTGGGCAAACTCTGCTTTTTAACATGGGATTTTGCGTATCATTCAATCATATGGTTTGAAGTCAAGTGGATTTAAGTTACATTTGTAATATATCAGCAACTCGGTAATCAACTGTTAGGCTTTATAGTCAGTATCTGTTTAATTGTTACCTTATTAGAAAATATTGTCACTGAACTTTGACTCGATGACGGTTCCCAAAGCTTCATCATGTTAGAATTTGCCCAATAGTGAAATAAATATTGAGTATGTAATTTCACAGAGTCTTCGGATTATTTAAATACACAACAAGTATATTCATTCCGAAAAGAAAAGCTATTTATCTGAGTTGAAACTTCCGAACAACTTACTGGAAGTTTACCTAAACGAACTAACCATAACCAAATCAGTCAGTCAGTTAGCTATATCGTAGGAGTAGGCATATATGTGCATTGGTCCAAGTTACCATACCTCATTGGCACAACAAGATGAACACCAAATTCATAGAAGCAGTTACTTCAATCGTAGTAAAAACATTTCAAATAAGGATATGGTAAATGGAAAAAAATGAGTTCGTAGAAAATAATTTAAATCTCACGGTTCAAGGAAAAAAGAGCATACCAACATAGCTAACACTAGAAGTTAGTGACTTCAAGCACTGACACCATGTTTTGGTTTGGCTGCTCCTAACTCTCTTCCAACTGTCTCCAATACTAGTCAACATTGCGCGTCGTGGTAATCGGTGTTCAGGCATACGTAACACGTGACCCAACCATCTCAGTTAATGAAGACTCACAACGATGGCTGGAACACTTTAAAGAACAGTTTAGCTGGCCTTCAGCTACTCTACAGTTATCCATCATTCCCAAACAGTCTGAATGGAACATTGAAGTAGGTCCCACGACTCTAGCTGAAGTTCAGATTAGTTTTATCCTTTTGAACTTCAGCTAGAGTCGTGGATATCTATGGGATAAGGTGACGTATGCGATTTTAGGGTCGACATTATCTAACCCCACCCCTCCTTGTGGGAATACAACGTCGCTGTTATGCTAATTTTCTGAGGCAAACACCTTACTGCAGTTACACCTCTGTACAGTCAGTAGCACGACTTCGCCCTTGGACATTGGATTTGTTGCTTTTAGTTTTACCACTCTTCAACCGACCTGTCTGGCATGGTAGAACCTTGAGAAACTATTGTTCATCATGATAGGCAAGTCCGACCATCACGTCAAGGTAGCAGCAACGGTCGTGACCTTAACAAATACAAGATAAATGTTGAATAACTTCACATGAATTAATTAACATATTGATTATTATAATACGCCGAATTAAAGTGTACTCACACGGTTGATATCTACACATAAACTGCATTTACATTTGAAGTAATAGTTATTTGACAGATACGTTTGTCTTTCTTCAGTGGTTGTCATACAATCACAGTAACTAATATGGGGCTGTAAGATAAAAAAGAAAACTGGAACTGAACAATAGGTACTTAAGAATAGGGAAATGCATTTTCTTTCCATAGGCATACTGATGAAAATAGCTACATAAAACTTCCATATTCGAGGAGTACAATACACTTTTTGCAATGAGAAGTAACCTGAACGATTTTACAGAAACGTTAGTTATACTTATTATTATTAATGGCTTTATTCAATTTGTTCTTATCTGTTTATGGAGAATAAATATCAAAGCATAGTCGTCATCAAAAGAAAATATGATACTTTACCAACAAATTGTGTTCTCGCGTTTCAATATCACTCACTTCATCACTGGACAGATTGTCACTTACTAGTGTTTTAACTGCCTTCATATGAAAACACAGGGATTAAAACCTGAAGTTTGATGACAATGACAATCAAATTTTCCCTCACCAACAGGTAAAATTAATACTAGAGACCAACTCATAAACTGTCACGAAACAACCATACTTCCAGATATAGGCATCGTACAGCGTAATTATAATACACAGCTAACAACAGCTAGACCTTAGATCTCTTTTTAGATATCGTGTATCCACTTAGTTTTGTCAGGTTTCCTCGAGAAAATGTTGGTGTTTTAAAGCTATAAAAGCTAAATTAGAGAGTGGAAGGTAAAGACATGATAATTTATCCAAGAGTTTAATCAACTAACTGGCAGAAAGCCCGGAAACGATTGAACTTTGCTCAATAACCAATTTGAATTCAAAACAAACTATTTGATGACTGAATGGCACCCATGGCTTTAGTTAAAATTGTGAGCCAAATATACTACTGCAACCCCCTACACTGAAAAAGATCTGGATCCTGATTTTCCAAATCTCGGTGCAAAAATATGCTTCTACACTGATAGTTGGCAATTAAGAATGAGGGTAAAACTAAATGACTTAACGAAAGATCGATACTTACTGGTGCCGAGCATACAGATGAAGCATATCTACATAGAATAAGTTGACGATTTGAAAATACGTACTGCAACTCAGGGACACAAGAATGATCCAGACGAGCAGCTCTATTCGTAATGTAATTAAGCCCAGAAACTAACCTTAGAAAAAGTGCAGGCCCAACATCCACACCATTTGGATCAGTGATCATGAAGCCATTTATTTGAATCTTTGGACAGTAAAGAAATGAGATCTAAATTACTTTACAAAATATTTGGAAAATAGTTTCCTCATTTGCAAACACTTCCCCACCCAAAAAATCCCATAGGGTTAGCCTTATTGTATGATACTTCTCCATAAGATCGAAATTCTTTCGTATTTCGTTTTCGTCTAAAAAATACATCAATATCTACGAGTATTTACGTGAGAAGAGAGAATCGATATGGCATTTCTGGTCCTTCAGACATAATTATAAGCACGTTTCAGACAAACCTGCATACTGATAATCCTTAAAATAAGACGGACAGGGGCTATTGGTAGGCGTTCACATTTAATATACTGTTTACATTCTCGTTTGTGCACGCGCCACATAAGAAGCTGACAGTCGCGGGAACAATAACGCATTAACTTGCAAGAAGAGCACAACCGAAGATTAGGGATGCTTTTCAAACACCCATCACAGTACTTCGAGAGTTTGTTGTTCAAAATGGAGTGTACGTAAGAAGTCTCCTCTGAGCAGACAACCCCCGTCAAACTCATTTCTAAATCAGAAGCATCCTGTTGTTGACCTTGTTGATTTGAACTCAGGTGAAAGGGCGGTGAAACTAGAAATACAGTTTTGGACGATATATCCATTCATTGTTCAAACTAAAAGAGATATGTCTGTGAGTGCAAACTTACGTTTCCAGCCTCCTATTATTTTGTTAACGATGAAGTGGTAAATAAATCCCCAAAATCAATAGCTCTGTAAGCGTTCAACATTGTATGCTGACCACATTAGTTTTAGCGGAATCACCTAGCTGAAGGCGCTCGATCATGCATCCACACCAGATCACGAGTGCAAACGCCATGCTCAACGTCTCCTGCCATCACTAGCCAGTTTAGATCAGTCACTCCTCGATATATTGATAATCTATCAAACATATCTTCAACCTCCTCGCTTCTGACTTTTGATTTCACTGGGTGGGCATGGTTCAATTATAGGTATTGCTGGTAAAAAGTTGCCAAACTACAATACTTGTGGTATCTTCATTGATGAGCCCGACGTGATCTGTTTCACCAACCCATAAACTGTGAGTCTGTTTCTTTTTGGGACTTCATAAATCACTGCTTTACTTTATCTTTTTATATATTGTGATATTTTTTATCGTATTTTTGAATGTTTTTCCCTCGTTTATCCCTTTGCTTTAAATTCGACACGACAGACCAGACATCTAAGCTACTGAAGATCAAGACTTCTACACCACTCTCGTTTCAGCTAATGCCCTTTTAGCCAGACAACATCGAAGCCTGGTTCTGCTATGCAGAAGCCGACTTCTATGAGCACGGCATAACTGATACACGCGCACAATTCCTCGCGGTTGTAAAGGCACTACCGTGCAAATTTAGCAGGTACGAAATACCTTGTATGTTTACTAATGGTGTTTCGGAACCTTACGAAACACTGAAACGCGGAGACCAAACCGATCGACGAAGGTTAGATCAACTCCTTGATAACATCGACTTGCAACATGGTTCTGCGACAGACATGTTGCTAAGAATGAGAAAGGTAATTGGCCAAAGAACTTTCGATGATGGCCTTCTAGATCATCTACGTTGATGGTCTATGTCGAAATGATTGAAGGGGCCTACTATAGTTAGACGAGAATGGTGACGAACCAACTAACGCTGAAGTCACACATCGCGACCAACCCTTACGTGGATTGAACTATCGACGCATCAAAGGATCATGGATGCTATAGAGACTGTACAACACAAAGGACGTTATTACAAGAATATATTAGTTAAGGTACAAACACGAAGGTGCAGAAGTGAAAGAACAACCACTGCCGCGTGGGCCAGTCCATGACATATGATTTATTGATGCGCGTTGACTATCCTTGACTTTGACAGGGATCAATGATCTGTTCGATATTCAGTGACCCTACAATACTCCCCCACCAGATTCAACGGCTGTTTGAATCGATGCCAAACATGTTGGGAGTAGTCGCGCGCCGGAGGTTGCCAGACGATTAATATGAATCCTCCGGGTATTGCCGAGCTGTAAAAGAAATGGAAAGGAGGCTGCAGAAACTGATCGGGAAACAACGAGTAATAACACGTAACAAGGACGTTGGTTAAATGTTAAGCGATCAACCATAGAAATAATGAAAAAAAAGATGACATTTTAGAGTTTTATCAATTCGCGTTGAAATAATTAGCTTTGAAAAGTGATTGAGGTCCTCAGATGAGAAACGTTGAGTCCGCTGCAAAAGTAGTGATGTCACAGTGATAGAACGATAAGCGTACTATCTATCGATGTCAATGTTTGCACTGTTATCGGTTCAGAGTAGAAAGTCAGTAAGTGTCATTGACAACTGTTCGTAAGCGTCGATTTCTAGTTATATCTATATTTAACAGACTAACTGTAAGTACAGAAGTATAACCGTGAAGATAAGTCGTGGTTTCCTTGTACGAAGCTTCTGATCAACTTGCAGTCAGTTTGGAAAAACAGATAACTGCTGTGAAAATCAATAAGTGTCGAAGAATACAGAGCGAGAGCGAAGGTGGCACGATGAAGTTTCTAAAAGATGATAAACGGTGAGTACTGCACGTGTGTTTGATGAGTGAACCGAAAAATGTCGAAAAGAACATAAGAAACCAAGAGTATCACTCTGGACTCATGTCAATGATATCGGTGAAAAATGCTGTCAGTGTTGAGGTCGAGACGACAATATCGTTGTCAGTTTGCAGGAGATTCGCTCGACTGCGTAAACCGATGATTCGCGTGAATGTGTCGTCAAACCACCAATTGAACTGGACAGTCTTTAGATCGTCGAGTAGTTGAACAGCCGATTGATGTACCGAAATCATCTACTAGGTAACAGCCACGCGGAAACGAAACTTCATAGGATAAAAAAAATACGACGTCGAAGTTGAATAACTACAATAGTTCGTATGTGTTGTAACGTCATGTCGAAGTAACATCCTTTCGTATACTGACAATTGTACTGAACGTTCGTTTGGGCATTGTTAATATAGCAATTGGATGTGTGATAGCAAACATGTACAAAAACTATCGTGGGGTTTGTGGAGAATTTCAGAGGTCGTTTCGATATTTTCCAAACCCATATTGCATGTGAATGAGCCGAAGACGGAATTAAAGTGACTTTCGTGCAATAAGGAAATTGAGCCATGATTTACTGTGTGAGATAACAGCATATACGAAGCGCATAGTAAACATTTATTTAAATGGTAACCACCAATTTAACTAAAGTTTAGGTTTAGATAACGTGATCGTTTCGTAAAAAAGCATATTATCTAGCGCTAAGTGACATCAAGTACGACGAAGTGTCTCATTAAGACATGGACTAAGATTGCTCGTGTACGTGAAATATGTTTTTTCGGAGTATGTTGACTTACGAGTCATAAATGTACATAGTTTCGACTAAAATTTGACGGCAGTGACAGAATATATGACTACTCGAAGTGAAAGTAGCCGCGAAACGTTATTAAACATCATAAATATTATACGAAATTAACTAACGCAATTACGAAACTCGCCTGGGTTACTCTTGCTCTAAAGTAATTGAAATTTGTTGATTAAATTCATAGATTAACGAAGCGTTGTAGACTGAATTGGTACACGTCCAAATTTAATTTGAGCCAAACACGTAGCATTGCCTGGCGAAACAGTCTAAACAAGATCTAACATTACGGGAAATTTATAGTTCAAACTCACCGTAAATTTCTAGCATTTGTATCCTCTGATTCGCCATGGAACTCAGCAATCGGAAATTAGGAAGGCAGTGGTCAAGAAAGTAAAATATTCTAGTAGATAGTCTCTGATAGTAGTTAGTTGATAGTGATTAAGCAGAAAGATGAACTTATAATCGACAGTTTATCCTGTATTGGTTATACAAGTGGATAAGTTGCAAACAGATATGCGTTCGTGTTGCCTTGAGGTAATACTTACGAGTGGTTGATATTTTAACAGACATATTACACAGGAGCATTTACATGCTGCTAATGCTTGTTAAAGAACCACGATAGTCGATTATAGTCGTAGTTGATTGGTTAGTTCTATCGATTGAACTAATTATTTCAGTTGAAATACTAATCAACATTGATATGAAGCAACGAATGTTCACAGAAACTGATAAAGATAGCCGAAGTTAAAAATGAAAAATAATAAGTATAGAATGCAATAAAAAAGATCATAATGATAGGTTGCGTTATTCGAAGTCTTGCTCACCAGTGTGGGACATCTACGTTGATGGTCTATGTCGAAATGATTGAAGGGGCCTACTATAGTTAGACGAGAATGGTGACGAACCAACTAACGCTGAAGTCACACATCGCGACCAACCCTTACGTGGATTGAACTATCGACGCATCAAAGGATCATGGATGCTATAGAGACTGTACAACACAAAGGACGTTATTACAAGAATATATTAGTTAAGGTACAAACACGAAGGTGCAGAAGTGAAAGAACAACCACTGCCGCGTGGGCCAGTCCATGACATATGATTTATTGATGCGCGTTGACTATCCTTGACTTTGACAGGGATCAATGATCTGTTCGATATTCAGTGACCCTACAGCCTATTCGGACAACTTTTCTAGTCTAAACTTCCTCAACAGGTGCAAGCAGTAATTGTCTCGTTTCAAAACAACGCCGTAGACGAGCTGGCCGAATCTGCTGACCGCATTCTGGGAATCACGAAGTCTTCCAATGCCGAGGGTTTTTCAGCCAAAGAAAAACTACAAATGACACAGAACAATATTGCAGAACCATGTCATACACTTACACGCTACCTTAGACTTCGTCATGACTTTAAACGGTCACATGCCCAGCGAAGAAGCACGTCACGTAGGCGATCTGTCTCCAGAACACGAGAGACGGATAACCCCGACTGCTGCTGGTATCATAACCAGTATGAGATGTCTTCCTGAAATTTCAGGAAACCCTGCAATTACCCGAACTCAAAATCGAATGACACAAAAAACAATTCGGGAAACTTCCCAGCCGGCATGCGTTAACAGCAACCGTAATCGGCTAACACAGCCGTCTATTTTACGTCAGAGATGTAATCACGAAAGTTCGCTACCTCGTCGACACTGGCGCATAAGTTAACGTTCTTCCTGCAAATTCAAACAATCGGCTTCACGAATCTGTTTTAAACTTACAGGCGGCAAATGGAAAGCCAATCGCCACATATTGTATAACTCACGTTTACCTTAACATGGCTTTACGCAAAACCATCCACTGGATTTTCGTGGTTACGGAAGTTTCTATGCCAATCATTGGTATAGACCTCCTACAACACCACAATCTACTGATCAATGCGTGCAAAGGGAGGCTAGTAGACGGAAACACTAAGTTACCTGTCTGCGTAACTTCATTTCCTGGTTGCAGATTATCTCCAGTTACAATTAGGCACACAATTGACCCATTCTATCAACCATTACTCGATAAGTACTCTGAGATATACCAACCGCAACCGAAATTGCCTTGTGTAACCAACAATGTTACACATCACATCTTGACTACAGGACCACCTGTATTCTCGAAAGCACACCGACTGGCTCCTGAAAAGCTGAGGTTGGCCAAAAACGAATTCGACCACATGAAAGAGTTAGGAATCATTCGACCGTCAAACAGCCCATGGGCATCTCCCTTGCACACGGTCCCTAAAAAGGGCAGCAACGATTGGCATCCAACTGATGACTGTCGGCGTTTGAATGCAAAAACCATTCCCGATCGTTACCCGTTGCCTCACAGCTACATTGAAGGGTACAACCGTCTTTTCAAAAATCCGCTTGGTTGAAGCCTATAGCTACTGACGGTATTCCGAAAACCATTTTTATAACTCCTCTCGGACTCCACAAATTTTCGCGAATGTCTTTCGGCCTGAGAAATGCTGCCCAGACATTCCAAAGATTCATAGATGGCGTTTTTCGAGGTCTCAACTTCGTACATATATATGTTGATGACTGTATGATAGCAAGTACGGACAGAGAATCCCATCTCCAGCATCTGGAAATTGTGTTCGAACCACTGCAAAAGCATGGCATTACTGTAAAGATCCAGAAATGCCAAATCGGAACTGACTCCTTAGATTTCCAAGGTCACACTATTGATGGTCAAGGCATCTGACCTCTTGGAAGCAAAGTAGTAGCCATTCTGGATTACCCAGAACTGACCACCATTAAGCGATTGCGCACATTTAACGGTCTTGTAAGTTTCTATAGACAGTTCATACCAAAATGCGCGTCCCTTGTGAACCGCTAACCTGTGGGGAGTAGTGTAACGTCGTGTACTATATTACACCTACATAGCTTATCCTAGTTTCTGGACAAGCCAATTCACCTATAACGTTATGAGTCATATTTTGATCTTGTTAATTATTCACTTATTGACCTTGACTATTTTTTTATATGAGCGTATGTGTATGCACACTTCTTATCCTACCTATCACATGTCTGTCATTCATTTTAGTCTGACTATAAATGTTGATTAATGCTTGCTCATAGCGAGTTGGCTTACCAGCCATCTCCCATGCATGTCATTTTTACTTCGCTCGCTAACATGTGCTCACTGCCTTCTAGCCTATGTTATTTGTCAATAAAAATGTAGTTGCCGCTTCCCTTTGTCTTCTGATATTATACACCGTTCAGATTGATATAATAACGGTTATCGAGACGATCAATTAACGAAGCACGCCACTACAAACCGACCAACTTTGTGGAAATGCGAACTCCACTAATCTGGACGACACCACGCGGAGAGCATTCTCCACAATTAAGAAACTTAACGCAAAGGCAACCATGCTGACACACCTTGACACTCAAGCACCCGCTAGTATCGCAGTAGACTCAACTCACTCAGCAATCGGAGGAGTCTTACAACAATGGGTTAAGCACTTCTGGCAACCTTTGGCATTTTTCTCGAGACGGTTGCTAGACACTGAATCGAGGTACAGCACTTTCGGTAGAGAACTCCTAGCTATTTATTGTGTTGTACGGCATTTTCAACTTTCTATCGAAGGCCGAGAATTCATCCTTTCTCGTATAAGTTCCTTGAACAGTTGCCAAGGAATCGACCTTCTTAAACTCAACAAGCTTCAAAAATAAGACACTGATCTTCATCACGAGTTATCCTCGACAACTCTTAACCTACGTATTGGACAGATGGGAACAGGTAAGGAAACCTTACCATGTGACACATCTACAGGTAGGGATCGTCCAATAGTACCAAAATATTATCGACACAACGTCTTCAATACGTTGCACAATCTTTCTCATCCAGGTGTTCGTGCATCCATCAAGCTCATAGCCGAACGGTTTTGCTGGCCTGGTATGAATAAAGACGTGAGGGGTGGGCACGCTCCTGTGTAAGCTGCCAGAAATCTAAGGTCATAAGACACAAGAAATGTCCCTTAGGCTCTTTCAAAACCCCCCATGCCTGTTTAGACCATGTTCATCTGGATTTGGTAGGACCTTTACCAGATTCAGATGCATCATGTTATCTTTTAACCTGTGTAGACCTTTTCACACGACGGCCAGAAGCAGTACGTATTAAAGACATTACTGCTGAAACAGTGGCTCGCACCCTCATCGAACGATGGGTAGCAAATTTCAGGTGCCCTTCAACCATCACCATAGACCACGGACGCTAGTTTGAATCTGGACCTTTCCGTTGTCTGAACACACCATTAGGAATCACTCGCTTCCGAACGACCGCCTACCACCCACAAGCAAACGGGTTGGTAGAATGCTCTCACCGACTAGTAAAAGCTTCACTATCAGCTTCAAGCGTTTCACAGTGGACCGACGCTCTCCCACTCGTCTTACTAGAAATTCGCAATGCAGTAAAAGCTGATATTGAATACGCTGCAGCTCATCTCCTTTATGGGACGATACTTCGACTTCCAGGAGAATGTGTATCCTTCGTCTTCTTCATTGAACATGGATCTAAAATCCTACATGAGCAGGCTTACAAACACAATGCGTTCAGTGAAACCTGTTTCCACCTGACCTCAATTAACTGATGTTTTCGTTCAACCTGACTTAAGATATAGTACACATGTCTTCGTACGATTAGACTCACATCAACGGCCCCTCGAGTTAGCATACGAAGGAACCTTCAAAGTTCTTCAGCGTGAACCTATGTACTATATAGTCGATAAGAACGGCACTAACCATAGCATCAGTATCGATTGAATCAAAGCAGCGTATTTAGAAGGAATTCCAATCCACGTCGATTTTCCTTCCGTACAATCAAACGACATTGCTCCTACAGTTGTAATACTTCATCTGACAGTTAGCACGCGTTTTGGAAGACGGGTAAGATTTCCGGAACATTTAAACGACTATTGCACGCAAGACACCAGTTAACATTTTTGCATTAACCCTATTCTCCTTTGTGTTATATATAATGAAAAAATATTATATGCTTATACATATACATCTATTCCCCCAAAAAACAAATTTTTTTCACTAATATGCGTACATTTGATCTTAAAAAAAACGAAAAAAACTTTTTAGATCGCTTATACGCTGTCGCAGGTTTATAAGTTTATTTCCTTTTTTTCACCCGCTTTGTGTCTTTACGTGCGTACGAGTGTATTTCGACAAGCACGATGAAGTTTAGTAGGAACGGAAATTTTGATTTTACTTTGTTTCCTTATTACTATGTTGTACTTCATGGTCCTTTATTGTAAAGAAAGACGACCAGATGATGCTAAACATAGCAAGCTATGAGAAGAGTGTTTGTCAACGAAAAACTCGTTGGCTTTAAACTTCTGGCTGGCCACTTTGTAGGATCATCACTACCTCACTAACAGGGGAGTGATCTGCAGAGGTTAATAAATCCCCAAAATCAATAGCTCTGTAAGCGTTCAACATTGTATGCTGACCACATTAGTTTTAGCGGAATCACCTAGCTGAAGGCGCTCGATCATGCATCCACACCAGATCACGAGTGCAAACGCCATGCTCAACGTCTCCTGCCATCACTAGCCAGTTTAGATCAGTCACTCCTCGATATATTGATAATCTATCAAACATATCTTCAACCTCCTCGCTTCTGACTTTTGATTTCACTGGGTGGGCATGGTTCAATTATAGGTGTTGCTGGTAAAGTGTTGCCAAACTACAATACTTGTGGTATCTTCATTGGTGAGCCCGATGTGATCCTGTCAACGTTTGACTGATTTCCGCCCTATAGTGGCCAGAAGACTCTGCATTTTGTCAGCGTATTCACCAAATAAAACTATGTCATCGGCGTATTCTAAGTCAACAAGTGAGCCTCTCGGTTCACTATTATATCACTGTGGTCTTCTATTACTTATAACAAAGTTATGTGCATAATATAATTTTCTGTGCTGACGTGTGGTCAGATATTTCAGGTATATCATTATGTTTTGAGTCATAAATGAATTGATATGCTATCCATCTTCATATGATTAAACGCCAGGTTAGGGTTTTGAGAATCAATAATCATTAAGTTCTTGGTCAGTGTGTCAGTTGTTAAGTCCTACTGGTAATATATTTGAACTAGTCGATAGCCGGATCAAAGAAAGAGACCATAAAACTACTTTAAAGTCATTGTTACCAGGTCACTCTGGATCCAATGCAAGCCAACCCAGAAACCAACCAGCTTTTCGGGATAACAAACATATCTACTTATTTGGTGATGTAGCAGTGAGGACCTAAAATTTCAGGGTGTCGCACAAAAACTCGTTAGATGGGCCAAAAAACGGTGCTTTAAAATAATGTTCATCGGTAATAGTGATCGCCACATGTACAGCACCGAAGACGGCATTAGAGTATGCTTCATGACTGACGTTTTCATTTATAATGCGAGTAATCTCTTTGCGAACTGTTCATCACAGTAGATGTACAGCACGAGCCTCCTGTATCAACACACATATCCATATTATGCTTACACACATAACACAAGTCAAAGCATATCACATAGTACGTGATGGAAAGAGCTCGATATTAGTGGTTAGCTTTATATTAGTAAAAATTGCAGTCTTCAATCCATACGTTTTTTTTTTTGAGAAAAATACCTGTACACTGAATACTTTTATAGTTTAGACGTTCCGTGGTTAAGAAATGAAACTTGGTAAATATAATAGCATCTGAAAATAACTAAAGATATGGAATTCACAAATGATCAATATACCAGAATAACAGAGAGTACGACAAATTCCAGAGAACTTATGGAATATTTTGTTAGCTGGAGTGATGAATATTTTGTTCTTAAAAATAATGCGAACAAGTAATTAGAGATTATTTCATTGACTTAAAGAATAACTTCTTCGTAATTGAAATGTACAATATATTTTAGGAGTAGTGCCTAAAAGACCTCATCACCATTTGATTTTACAAGACGAAAGACATCACGATGTTTCCCAGAACCTTCGGATTCAGTGTGTACTTTTCAGAAAACGACCTACCAAATGAATATAAATCTCAAGTAGGTTAGATATACGTACACTCTAAATAACCTAAGCTTTAAAAAAAATACCGACGCCATAAGCATACGGGCCAATGTTGATTACAGTTTTGTACTCTTAACTAATAACCTGGAGTTTGATATAAAATGATTGTGTCGCATCACATATACTCCATATTGAACAATTAATACTGCAAAAAATAACACATGAACTATAATTTTTTTAACTATGAATGAAAAAATATCGGATAAGGTAATACCTTCAAGTTGAAGAGAAAGTGTTGTCATGAGACAATTAGATTTAACATGACTTATTGAAAAAGACTATCTGAATAGTACACAATGAGCAACAATTATTGTGAAATTAAGAATAAAAACTTGTTTGACAACACTGAAACTGCTTACACTACATTGTACACTCATTAAACATTATAAAAGAGATCAATTAATAACTGTAACAATTGATGAAGAAGTAAAATACGGTTTTATTTCACTTACATTTCAGAGAAACGATGTACATTTGACAACTCAAAAGTGATATTTATTTGAATGAGATTAAATATAATATTACCAATAGGAACTATAAAATATGGTAAATATGCGAGCAAACTCTTGTTCGATACCATCATTTTACATTAATAAAGGCAGAATATAGGTGGATTGTGTAAATGAATTTACATATGTTGACAAAAAAATGTTAGTGATAATGTATCATATGTATTAAAGATGTTGCATAATGGATCGATCAGTTTTTCATTTAGAGATAACTTTGTCCAAAAGACAAAAACAAGAAAGAAATGAAAAGAAAATTTACAATGACTAAGCACGAATATAATTAAACTGGGGAGATAACAGTCAGTTAATTAATGAGACATGAATCCAAGGCAGATAGATTATTAACAGATGAAGGGGAGACAGGACGAACAATACAATTGTGTTCAGTAGAAAAAGAGAGTAAAAATGTACACACAAATAAAGAAACAACAAGATGCTTCAAGAATATACAGAGGACGTTTTTAAGATATTTCCGTAGCATTAATGGTTTGCAAAACGGTGACGGCGAAATAAGACAAAATATAAATAAAACTGAAACTAGGTCCGGTGATATAACGCGAAAAGAAGGGTTTTTTATTATATTTACCGCGAAATCACAGCCTGCACAAAATATTGATTATAATGTGGACAATCCCTATTTCAAGATAAGTAGAAAATGGTAGGATCTTCCAGTGATAACAATATACGAAGGAGGATGAAAAATGATGATATTTGATCGTAAATTAGGGACATGAAGGGTTATCATCAGAAAGCTATGAAAGCAAAAAGAAAACAAAATTGGATTGCTGTAATACCGTTATTTGAGCATGTTAGATGAAGATGCACTAGTGAGAATACTAGGAAAAATCGTAAATATTAAATAAGAAATGGCGTAGCGGTCTACGGGTCAGTAGTTTAGACAATGTAATTCCAGTGCCCGGGACTTTATCCTATGTGTCATCTGTCATGATACACATTACAAATATATAGCTTGTTTTTTTGTGGCGTAGCATACATCACCAACTAACTATCACCACCACAAAGACAATATTCTCAGGAAAAAATGGTAAACTCACACTTCATATTTATTAAAACAGCTACATGTGAGTGATCTCTATTATTTTTATTAGTGAGGAAACATCCTGCAATTGTGTTGATTTTACGGAAGTAGGGGGGTTACAGATAGGTGATTTGTGTGACAAAAGTATGTTACATAATGAAAACACTAATGCATTAAGAACCAGACACCTGCATGTTACCGAAATTTTAAACATTTACAGAGAAATACAATTACCATAATATAATAATAGTACATACCTTTGAAAATAATGCCATTACTGTATCTTGAATACTTGGTGAATTAGAAATTCGAAGTGATGGAAAGGAAGTTGGTGTAGTAACAGTTCCATTGTTTTTCTCCACAGATGATACATTACTTTGACAACATGATGATGCATCACTAATCCGTTTATGAGATCCCGATTTAGAAGAGGAATTTTTATTATACATACTGGTTACATCACCTAAATTGGAAAGTAAATTTTTTACACTAGGACGTAACGATGAAGAACGAGCACGTTGGGATTGACCGGGCGCAATATTAAAAGAAAGTTTTTGATCCATATAATGTTGATCTTCGCTACTTTCTAAATCAGTTAAACTTAATCTGTGTGTAAAAGGAGTTGATTGTCTCTAAACAATAATAAACAAATATAGAATAAAACATGTGAATAAAAGTAATCACAGTTGATTAATATGCGCGCTATTTTCTTTAGAAAGATAATACTACGTACAATTTGACTTTACACAAATTAAAATTTGTTTAATTAATATTATCTCTTGTGAATTACTTTAAAAATATCAAGTTTACGGATTTAATAATAAATAGAATAGAAGGAATTGAATCAATTCGTACATGATGAGTCCTACGATTGTGTCATTGAATAAAGCAATTCAGAGGAGATTTCCTTTAAGACGATTTCATATACTTAAGTTGTGCAATTCTATTTATAGTTAATTTTATTTGCTAAAATAGTTTTCTGTAGTAGAACAAAACGGTGCTAAATATTAAAAAAAAACTTGAAGTAGTGTGTTGTCGAAAATTGAAAATCAGATACTGAAAGGAAAAAATGATAATCGGCTGGTGAAATAGATGACAAGGCGAAAATAATTGTTCACATGATAGCTACTAAAAATAGAATAATTAAAAGTTGTAATAAATACTAATTAACGGTTGTGAAATAAATTGGAAAGGAGTAGAAATAATTAAATAAAAAACGATAGATTATGGAATATAGAAAGGAAGTTTAAGACCATGGAATAATAAGGGAGTGAACATAGTTTTTATGTACGCAAAGGTTAGGCGTAAACTCTTGGACAGCTATAGCATCTAGTGTACATAAGTTTTTCATTTGCATTCTTAATAAGCCGATTCTTTTGACAGCATGTGTGAAGCGGAGGAGCCGGAATTGACTAGACTAGCCGCATAAAGTGACATCTTTCGAAACACATCTCCGAACATTACCCTGCCTGGATCACTAAAGAATTACAGAAGTCAGTTAAAAACTCAATCTTAGAGCCCCCAAACTTTGCTTATGAAAAAATATTTTTACTATGAATTCCAATATTTAAAAACCGATATTTCAGGCAGAAAACTTATGTCGAGGAAAATTTAGACAAAAATAATCTAATTGAGAATAAGAGAGAAGTGAAGTTTTCTTTAATGATTTGACTTTACACGTTTTAATAAAGTACACTAACTTGTTTAACAAGTGTAGTTCACAAAAACGATCGAGAGAAATAGTGAAATATTTAAATGGATCAAACAAAAAAGTATCTTAAGTAGTGTAGAGAATATGCTAATTTAAAATTAAAAAAGCTATTTAGTAAAGCAGTCCAGTGAAATTTTGTATATTAGGCCCTCTGTAGTTATATTATGTCAAAATGACAAACAGACACACCTCTAGACCTGTTCATAAGTGTTTCAAAAGCTTTAGATTGCATTTTTCCGGGAAAACGGATATAGTAATGACATTGTTAGATGTGAAATAATTAGTGAAATAATTATTCAGAAAAAACAAATAATGTAGTCGAATTGTTGAAATTATCACAGACCACAAGAAGAAACGATAGAACCTTAATCAAATATATACATCTCAGTACTGGGCGTCTATTTAGTAACTTTTGCAGGTGGATCATCTAACTGTACTTGGTTGTACTTAGTTTAAAAACTGAAACGATCAAGTGCAAACAGTCGATCGTCAAATATGGATTCAATCAAAAGAAAGCTGTTGATAGTGAAGGTGAGATATAATTTAATAGGATATTTTAAACTGTCTACAATGAACCCTTGCGGTTTTTGAACTAATTGAATAATAAAGTTAGAACTTCACAATACAGTTAACTTCTTTGGTCAATTTGCATTTAATTTAATAATTTAGAAGATTCATTAACCGTAAGGATGGCGAAAAGCCGATTCCGTTTCAACACTAGTTAGCTAGTTGAAAATTTTCTACTTTGATCACATTAATAGTTGGTGAGTTAGCGAAATGATATTATACTTCATTCTGACTGAAGTGCAAGTTCTTATTTATTTAATTCTGTTTTCAATCAATCGTTGAAACAGACAGCTAAAAACATGAGTTACATGTAAAGTACACTTATTCATGAAATGTTTATCCTAGTTCACCTATATAGAATGAACTCAATGAAACTGTTAGTTTCACTAAACATTGGCAGTCAAATTAACGTAACATACATTTGTTTAGCTCAATAAATACTCGTAACAAACCTGAAGAAAAGAGCAATCACATTTATTATACGACAAAGTATTAGTGGACTAGAAAACAAACCTTTAGAGTTTCAAATGAAACTGAGTGACTTTCGACTATCCACCGAACAATCATAAGCACAGAAAGACCAGATACAAAATTAACATTGGTGAAATAATAAATTAAAGTAGATCATGTTTTATATCTAGTCATAGGATCGTTGGAAAAAGAATACTAATACGAGAAATAAGAATTTCTGAGCACCACTTAATTCAGTTACTAAGATATCGAAGTAGATGATTATCTGCGAAAGTTATATAAAATTAACAAGAAAAACTAAATAAACAATTGTTTGATAATAAATAGAAAAAACGGAATATCATCAGCATCTTGATCTAAAATGAGAGTACAACTAACACAGCATCAATAATTAAGACGTTAACAACATGTACACTGTATTTCATAACATAGCTTGACTAATAGTAAACGAATAGCACAAAATATCGATTTATCATAAATATCAAGTTCAGAATCACTTGTAAAAATTATTATTAATTATGACAAAGTGACATTAGAAAACAATCACGTCAGAAATGATAATATTTACTCTGATGGTTATGATCATTTCAAAATAAATAAACAAAGAGAAAATTTTATCAACTACATGATACATTGGAAATGAACACAAACACTACTTATTAGCTTTTTTAAAAAAGAAAACAAACTAAAAACGTTAAAACAGAATTAAAAATACGTCGAAAAAGAGGTTAAAATTCGATTGACGCAGATTAGATGGTTAAAAAGATACAAACTATAATTATGTATACTTACACACTTGATGAAGGCAAAACTAAACACACATGTATGCAAACTAAGTATTCACTAAAATGTTTATAACACACACTTTATGTGCGAAGCAGTGTTGTCATCAAAATAATAATGGTGAATTCACTTTTTCTTTGTCTTAAACAACATACGCTTTAACTATCTGGTTGGTAGTTAGAAACAAATAAATAGTATGGTTAGTTTTATGAAATTGTTTGTTTCTTGGTCTAAGCTGTTTAACTTTCAAGGACATTCAATGAAGAGTTCCGAATCTATCTCAGATTTTCAGCTGCATAGGTTGAGCAGTTCATAAGTGAATTCAACAACTTACTATGAAAAAATGTCCTTCTTCTTTCTTTTTAGGTATACTAAAATCATTTAGATTGTAAAGTGCTATCTACAATAGCGTAACAATTGTTGAACAAGGAAGAAATGAAACAATTTCAGGATATTATGTAAACCAGTTTACCAATCATGGTTAATTAATTCACAGATAATTAAATATTTTTCAATGAAAAATATCTTATAGGTATTTTCCTTGTTAGTAAAAGTTCATGAACAAACACACACATATATATACACCAAATAAACAGGCTGATGCACACATAAAAAATGATAAAAAATCAGGTTACTGAAATTAATTTTACAAAAAGGATCTAAAGTAGAAATGAAAATATCATTTGAAATTATTTTCAGAAGTTTAAGAAGCCAAAAAATCTGTGCTTTTGTTTCCAGTAATAAGATTGCTTAATCGCTAGGGCTTTAATTTTAACTCAGGCTGTGGATTGTGAGAGTGGCAATTAAGTGTAGGTCTGCTATTATCATTGCATAAGATGGGTAAAATATAAAAATAAATGCAGCCAAATACATATATATACAGCGTGTGTGCAGTTGTAGTAGTATTAGTATTAGTAGTAGACAAACATGCTCATGTCATGAAGCAATCAACAACATTGGGATTCTTGAACATCAGTAATTAGCACTGTTATATTGTTTCTTGCTTCATATTACACAAGGGTTTATACTGAATAGAAAATCAATAATTCATCAACCAAAAATACAATGAATCATAGGAAAAATAAACAATCAAAACAGCTACCTTACGGACATTAATTTATATGTGTAGACAAATCCTGTGAAGTAACAAAAAGTAATTTAATGAAAAACAAAAAGAAAAGTTAATTTAAGCATTTTACATAGATTATATTTAGTTCGCAAAATTTAAATTGTACGGAAAAAAAGTGAAATTATAAAGTGGTTAAGAAAATTCATACATCGTCTTACTAACTAATCAGTCTTTACATAAAATAATGTGAAATCCCTAAACTTACATCTGATTTGGAAAATGTACGTATATCAGTCAGTCACAGACAAACTTTGAGTTTTTGATGAGTCAGCTTTTTACCTCATAAGGGTCTACCATCGGAGACAGAAATCCATCGAGTTAGGTGAAGTGTGATATTTCAAGGTCAAACTTTTCAATCCCTTTCTTCCGTTTTATTAAGGCAGGATTGTTGAGGATGATGGTAACCGGGGGCGAGAAATCTTACTGCCACTACACATCTGTACAGTTAGCAGTAAGACTTCACCCTTGCACCATGTGTTTGCTGCTTTTGGTCTCATCACTTTCCAATTGACCTGTCCAGTATGGTGTGATCTCGAAGAACAACACTTCCGGTCAAAATAAATCTTTAGGATTATTAAGATAAGCAGACCCGACTACTATGTCAATGTAGCTGCTGCAGTGAAGATATATATATATATATCATTAGTGTTCGCTATCTCATAGTACAACGTAAAATAGTGTCACTCAGTTAAAAGAGTGATTTTTCAGTGTCATAGTCACATAAAAAGACAGAATGTGATAACTAGATCCAATGTCGACAGAAAATGAGGAATAAGTGAAGAATATTCACCAAAGACGGTTATTTTACGTCTCAACGAATTCAAGAAGTAACCATGTATAAGATGAAGTTTGACAGAAAACGTGTAAAGACAGAAAGTGTGCTAGGTAGCATAGCTTATTTACAATTTACATTGAAAGAAACACTAGTAAATTCTGAAAACTACAGCGACATCACCAAAGAAAATTTACAGTAGATATTAGATTAACATTGATAACATTTTATGTATGAAGTACACTTTATCTTGTAGTTACAAAACATATTTTCACTGAATGACTGACACATATCCCAGCTACAAAGTTTCATCAGTAAGGACACCAATCTATTCATAGTTAGTGCTTTAAAAGAAATACGGGAGTTTCAATATTGCACGGAGCTTAATTAGATTGAAAATCTTATCTGAATTGGTAGGTAGGTGTTCAAACAGAATTCAAATTCTCATGAAGTAATCGAAATAATGGTTCAACAGTATAAACACTACTCTAGCAGAATAACTTTTAATTGATAAAATAGTTTTAACAATAGTTCTAAACAACATCTTCACCCTGTATAGATGTAAGCAAATATGAAAATACTTTACAGTAAAAAAGGGAAGCAAAATCTAGACACTTCTGTAAACCAACCAATTTTCAATTTAAAGATAGTAGAATTGTAAATTGGCGAATTTAAGCAAATATTCAATATTCAAAAATAGATTTTACAGAATATTCATCGTTAATGAGATCCACACATGTTTAAACACACATAATTATTGAAGAGATAGAAAGTTAATCATCAGATAAACGGATTAAGTGAAGAGATGGACAAGTGTTTTTAAACATTTGAATTTAATTTAATAAGCCGTGTGGATGAGAATTCTGCCCTTAAAACAGTTTGGATGGCTAAATAGCATTCGTAACACTCATACGAAGTGCAACTCAAAACTGACTGGAAAAATTATACACACAATTATGAATCTCTTTAAAGTTGCAGCTTTCGTAGGAATTGAAGGAACTTGAATACGTTTAGACAACCAGAAGATTTCCGAGGAATGTTTAAGTTGGATGATAAAACTCCTAATTACTTCATTTGGGATGATTTTTGTATCTACACGAACATGTCAAACAACTCGACATTTTATTTAACAAAGTAAAACAAAATGGTAATATACTTAAAAACAATCATCCTTGGCATCCAATCAAAAGTTTGCTTCAAGTGTTTAATTGGATAAAGCTCATTTAGAAGCATCATAAATCGTGGTCCCTAAGTGTCAAATTTAGTAGTGCTTTCAATACGAATGTTAATTTTTTTCAAACCGAAGATATTGTGTCTGAGAACTTGCACTAGAATCGACTATAAATCATTTTTCCACTTTATATGGAATAATTATAACAATAAGATAATAAAGTACCCCCAAATGCCCTGGTGGATCCGAGAGTGGAGAGAGTCGGATCTTCCCCTTGAGAAGCCCTTGCATGGCCACGTGCATAAAACCACTGCCACGGAAGTTTTACTCACTACCTTCTCGCAACAGGGGTGTTGTTTACGAAATTGAGAGAATGAAAAGCGAATGTCTGGCTCTTTAACCGGGTTGATGAATATGGAGGATCCACCTTGGGGAGTTGGAAAAACCCTGATTTTAAACCAATGGTGCACATGGACTCCAGTCACCTAAGGAAAAAAAATGGTATATGTTGTTGGTCAGCGACTACCATGGGAGTGCAATCCTCTAACGTTGCTTCACTGCTTTGTGGATCAGAAATTCAGGTCAAAGGCTCCAGGTGTGGTCCCCTAAGAAAACCATCTGCTTCGATTTGAGTACTCGGGAAGTAATACAACCCTTACAAAAATCGAATAATTTAAGTGGCGCATATTTAATTGGTGCCCCTTGTACGAATGTTTATGTGCTTAAATAAAAATAAGATCCCAAAGTTAATATATAACTTACAGATTGAGATTTTGTCATCGTCGATATCTGAGTCAATGAAGCATTATGATGAAAACCATGTGGTGAGTTGTTTGGGTCGGAAAAAGGAAGGTGGAGTGAAACATTGGGAATATTATTGGGTGAAGAACCTCTGCGGTTACCGTCACCACAATAATTGGGTGAAATACCACATTTTTCATCCAATACAGACTTGAATCTTGCAATTCGTCCAGCCTCTGTGAGAGGTGGTTCCCCTGGGCTAGAATTGAGATCTAAAAGAGGTGCACCTGTTATTTGAGGTCCCATGTGCGAAATGTGACGAAAGTCTGAAGGACCTGAAATAAGGTTTGATATACGAGAAGTTCCACTTGTTGGATTCAACGATACAGTTGATTGCACAGATGATTGTGGAGTCCGATGTTGTGATTGAGAACGGAAATTTCTTACTCTTTCAGGACTAATCCCATGGGAAGTACCTGATAAACTGTCTTCCACAAGAGAGTACAAATTGAAGCGACTAGATTTCTATGAACAAGATATAAGCGATTAAAATAATATATTATTACCAACTGTTTTACAATTTCATTTGTGTAATTACCCTCTACTTTAACTTATTCAAAAATATAACAGGACTATTACGATACTGAATATATATTGAAATGAATTGACATTCTACCTTTTCATTCTTATATCTATTTTTCATATTTAACTTACCAGAAAAAAGCTTGTCACTTAAAGATGGGGATGTGTGTATGAAGATGTTGATTGGACTTTGCCTTTTTATTCAGTATTAACATTTACTGACAGCATGATACCGATTAAACGTAATAGACTGGTTGTGAAAATATCTGCTGGTCAGTAAATATAGTGATGAGAAGTATGGAATATAAGGAAACATACGTATTGTACGTATGGGGTGAATGAAAAAAACTATGGTTTTTTCATGAAAAAGCTTCATAAGACAGAGAAAAAAAAACAATAGTGAATGCTGAGTTAGTTTAGATAATTCGATAGTTAGTTCAGGATAAATGTAAGACAAAGTTTAGCGTACCTGCTGAATCGATGATTTTACAAGCTAATGATAAACGTAGTATAGAATAGTGACAGAATTATAAATGATAATTGCATGCTTGAAAGGATTCAGATAAGGGAAAACACTTAAAATTCTTACTAATTTTATTTATACTTTAAGATAATAGGTGCCTAGCGATAAAAAATTCTATGTAATTGTAGTATCCCGAAGAGAATTACGAATGGTAATTTTTGAGGACTATTTATTGGTCAATATAATATGTATATTTCTTATTGTAATTAACCTAATCATTTTCTGGCAAAACTAGAAAATGGTCCACTCAAAGACACAATTAGCCATCTAACATCATATTGTCGCTATATAGATGATACCTTCATAGTATTAGAAAAAGAACATGAAAAGGAGAACATCCTTAATATATTTAATAATATCCACCCATCAATTACGTTTACACTAGAAGAAGAACAGAATGGTAGTATATCGTTTTTAGATGTCCAACTAACCAGAAGAATAGACGGAACATTAAAAAGAGGATTACATAGAAAATCTACAGTTGGACAGTACACTCATTTCTATAGCGCAGTACCAATGAAATACAAAAGAAACCTAATAAAGATCCTAACTCATCGTGCTAGAATGATTTGCTCTGATGACATTATTTTAGATGAATTGGCTAATATTCGAAACTTGCTTAGTAGGAATGGGTATCCAATGAAATTCATCGACAAACATATGACGGAGACGAAACGAAGGACAAAGGTACCTACTGTTCCGAAGAAGGTACTGTTCCTAAAGTTACAATTCTTAAATGATGCTACTGAAGAAATCTTGACACAGAGGTTAAGAAGGGCAGTACAGAAAACATTTAATGCAGCCCGACTTAGTACCGTCTTCTACAACCGCCCCACAATAAGAACTGTTAATAAAGACAGATTGCCTGAATTCGCCACATCTATGTGTATTTACCAATTCAACTGCTCCTGTGGAGCCAGTTATATAGGGCGTACAATTCGGCAAGTTCGTCAACGAATAACAGAACACCATCCGTCATGGTTGACTAAAGGACAGGTAAAGGGGATTAGGAGTTCTATTCTCGCTCACTTGGTGGACACAGGTCATAATGTTGAACTGAATAAAGCTTTTAAGGTTATCTACCATATTCCATCAAATTTGCCACATGGTTTACGAGCTCGTCTATTGCACATAGCTGAAGCTATCGCAATTCATATCCACAAACCGAACCTTTGTATCCAAAAGAAGTTTGTACAACCACTCTCGCTACCTTGGCCATCGGTATAGCGGAGTTTGTAGCATAATTTCGGTAAACAATTATCTTATTCCTTCCAATTTTTGTATTTTACTTATTCTCTTCATTCGTCTCTTGATTCTTACTTTATTGATTACCATTCACAGCCACATTCGGCTAAATATTGTACAAAGGTTATTATCTATTTTATGGGTCGATATGGTCTGTTGGGTTGGTATATAAACTCAGTATGTTTGAAATACAATGATTCATACCACTGAGGCAGTTATTGGTGTTTTGGACTTAACTGGCTGGGCTAGGCAGATCGCAGGACCGGTTAGCACTCTAGTCTGCTCGTACGGGTTTCGTGTCACTGTTCCAATAGACAATTTGCTGCTCCCTAATTGGTGGTCTCTCATCAAGTCACACATCAACTAGGCATCCACTCGGCGACAAGATATAACAGTAATGTTATTAAACACTCCGGGTCTAAACACGGCAATATATTTAAAACATTTACAAGTGACCTATGTCAGATAGTTCTTAAACTCAGATGTGGATAAATGTTCTCATCGTTTAAGCATTCACCATTAACAACTACGTTAAAGTTCCAAACACCTCGTAACTTCGCTGACGCATTATTACTAGGCGACAAGAATGCACTGCACACGCATCAACTCTACACCGACACATTGAGCACGTATGGACAGATGTGATGTGGGAATGTGCGGGTTTCACAGTGTGCACGGTGTTGTCACAGTGAGGAATGCTGGCAGAGCAGTGGTGTGGTTACAAAGGCCGCCTTCTAGAAGTGTGATTTGAACCCACGCAGGGACACCCCAGGGGATCTTAAGTTAACAGCCTTAACCACTCGGCCACCCTAGGTGCATCACTACTAGATAGTATTGTTACCTTCTACATATATGTGAGCCAGGTTAGTGAATTATAATGTTCATGGAGTGAGGTGTACGCAATAAAATCAACTAATAATAATCCATATTGCTGTAAACAACGTCATTAAACGTATTTTAATAAAATAATGTTTTCTGAAGTTAAGCACTTTACTACATTTCAGTGTTTTTTTTTTAACACAGTGATACAACTGGTTCAAGCACCATTATCGGTCTGATTAGAAAAAGGGAAACTTCAGTATATTAATTCATACTTAAATGTTTGCAAAATTAAGTGAAGCAGAAAATGTTATTAATAGTAGCAAATAATTACTTGTTTTACAAAAAAACACACTTACACGCATGCGCCCTGTAACACCAAAGATACTAAACTGAGGCATTTGTAATCGCCTACTTCGTAATGCCGACACTTGCTGTTTCGACATTTCTTTGCTATCGGATGTCTGAGGTAAGTGGATCAACCGTAACAGTTGCTGTTGTTGTTGACTAGAAACTAAATCGTTTGGAGAAACGTATGGTGGGGAAGGTGTAGCAACACTGCCGGTAGAAGAATCTATGATACTACCAATTGCTGATTTACGAGACGATGAGTTTGAAACAGACGCTGATGATAGGTGTGCAAGACATAAATGTGCATCCATACTTAAAGGTTGAACACGACAGGAGCTAAGTGTCGATACCCAGCAACTAGTGACAGCATTAAAAACAACTAGTCCAGCCTCTGTAAATACATATAAATACGGATAGGAAAAGCTAACAGCAGTACCGGAAATAAGTTTAGCAGGCCACATAAGATTATCTGGTCGTGTTTTTTTACGATTGCTATTCATATAGACTCCACAATCTACATAACAAAGCAAAAAAGGGAAAGAAAATAATTCAGTTGTTTAAAAATGTCTGAGCAATATGTAAATGACAGAAGATATGGAATGCATCAAGAGACGGTGAATACTTTGCGCTTACTTTCAAATGCCAACAAAAACTCATCATTTCCCAATTGAACAGCACAATGAGCTTCTGACGGTGAGTGTTGGAAGAATGCCAGACTGGAGTCAAGGTCAATTAGGTCTCCACGTAATAAAACTTTTAAAAATAGGAAATTTGGAAAACAAATGATATTATGAATCACAAACTGAAAATATTATGAATCTAAAAGTCATTCTATCAAAAATTAGATAACATTTGTACAAATTCAAACGACGAAAATGAAATCAGCTTGCATGGTAATCTTATCTTTATGTAGGTAAGAAGACACAATAAACAAACCAATTCATTCACCAGGTACATGGGTATGAGCTACACTTTAATTGTGAGGATTAGTGATATTATCCGATGACCTATGTCGGAGAAGGTAGGACGGGGTTCGAAGCTGTGACTTGGTGATTTGAAAGTGTAGTATTTTAATAACTAAGCCACCACTTTACACGAAGACATAAATTTTGATTTGACTGATACCTGAGAAAAATGTAATACATTTTGAATTGCCGAACGCAAAGTAAAAATCACATATACATTCTTGTACTTGACTCTGAGTCAAACTAGTAACGTTAGGGTAAGATAAACTACATAAGTTTCCTAATATACCAGAGTGGAAACAGGATATAAACGGTTGAAAGCATACAATCCCTGGTCATTATTTTACAACGACACAGCATTGAATACCACTAGAATGTGTTGCAGTCATTAGTAATCTGACAATACATCGCGTCAGTTTTTCCTACCTTGCGCGGGTCCATCAGTCCATATGCTAAACATAGCAAAATAATTTGATGATCCAACACATATCCAATCACCATCTCGAACGAAATTGATAGATTGAACAATATACGGACATGAAATTTCTTTTAAACGTTTATGTCTTCCTTGTACGCGTGCGATTTCAAAAATAAACAATGAACGATTACTGGCCACACAAATCAAACAAACTGTATTGTTTCGACTCATTGAACAAGTGAATCGAGTACATAATTTTGGTTCAGTAATTTTGATTGGTTTTAAATTCATTCCTTCAAATGATCCAACCAGTATTAATTTTAGGAATCGTTGTTTACCTAAATTAAGAAATCCAAAATTCAAATCGTTAAAACAATTCATTGATTACTCTGTTAAAGTATACGTTAGAGCAAACTATATATGGAAACATATACAAAATTAGCATTAGTTTAATGTAATGCTTTGAATGACTTATGATAACGGCTAAAAAAACCAAAATATTGCACATTCATATTTCGTAAATGTATGTAAATTTAGTTCCAAATATTTTATCATATCGAGCAGAGAAATATGGTTGAGGTAATTAAACTTACATAAAATTGATCTAACTAGCTAATCCATTCCTATGATTGAAAACTTAATGGTTTCAATGATGGAAAACAGAAAAGATGGTATTTTACTTAATGAATAACACGACAGTGTATTTCTTTTTGACTAAAAAGACTAAACAAGGTATCAGAAAAGAACTATATAATTGCGAATTCGGTACTGGAATTTCTAGATAGCACAAATAAAATAACAAATCAGCTTAATCCAAAAAAATATTTTGCATAATACTGACAGCAAAAGAACATCAATGATAATTTAGTTTATCAGTACACTGACTAAAATATGATTAATCCCCTTGCACTAATGAAGGGAGAAATAATTATTCAAGTTGACAGTTCTTATAATTTACTAGGAATGTCACAAAAATATGTTCGGATAGTTGAAAAAGGTGAGTAGCACACAAAATTAACATTTTTACTAGTACAACAATGGGTACTGGTTAGCATTAGAAAAAACCCAAAGAACGCAGTTATTCAAGCGAGCGAAATTTATGAATTGGGGTTACAGGATGTAAAATATAGGCAACGGTGTAAAGAAAACCACTTATATATTGATTTGTATGATATCAAAAGTTTAGTTCAGTCTTAAGAGCAGTGCATTAAGTAGTGATAATCACTACCATCGTATAAACGAAATAATCAGTTATGAAACAGACAAAATCTTCGAGTTGCTTCACAAAATAAATTGTTAATCTACATCGTCTTTGTCAAAATTTTTGAACATACAACACATCTGCTTACTAGTAATGTGGTGTTTTTTAAAAAGAAAGAATAACGAATAAACAACTCCGACCAATTCAAATTAATTTCCATAAAGAAATATTTTCGTGATGAGATGAAAAGTGATCACTGAAAAAGTCTTTAAAAATCAACCAATATACACTAACCTTGTATAGCAACAGCTAGTTGAAGTTCTTCAGCTAATGCTTCAACTTGATAAACTGGTTTACGTGCACCTATGCGTGTATTTACTATATAAAAATAAAAGATAATCATTTGAATGAAATTAACAAGTTACACATCTAGAAGACAGTACAAAACTGAATATAGATTTATACAAGGTTTACTAAACTGAGTTTCACCCTGAAACAAGTAGCTTACATAAAATATTGAAGTAAATTATTCACTTGACAGTTTTTAACAGTCATAAAAGACAAGATTGGTAAACTAGAAAACACTATAACAAACTGATCTGGGACTAGTCTCTGATTAGGAGGGGTAAAAAATTTATAATCAGAATCAACATGTGATTAGCCGTGACTGATTTTTATGCGTTATCTATATTACTATCATTAAGACAGTAGTGAAGTTGCAAGTCATATCAACTCGTTAGAACTACTGCAGTTGTTCCGTCGGATAATGACGCCAACTTATTTATTTGAATACATAAATATTGGTACAAAGGGGCACTAAATACATATACGCTACACAAGTCACTTAATTTGTGTGTGGGTTATGATACTACTCCGTTGCCCAAACCGAAGCAGGTGGTTTTATTAGGGGGGTACACCTAGAGCCTTTGACCTAAAGGTCTGATCCACAAGGCAGTGGAGCATCGTGAGGAGATGCAGTCCGGGAGGGAGTAATCTAAAATTTTACAAAAGGGTGTTATTTAAAGAAAATAATGTGCGTAAATGATTATATAATGAGTAAAAGAGTCAACGCCATTGAGAAAGTAAGTAAAGATGGTATATGTGTGACAAAAAATGTTAAACCTGTCTCAAAGTTCAATTCAATGTAATATTTATCGGACAATAAAAAGTGGGGATTTATATGAAAGCTTATGATTAATAAGAACATTAAGAAATAAGTGAAATTGCGCCATTGTAATTGATTTTGATTCACTTCACTTAAAATCCACGGTCAGACATAACAATTATTTTGTGAAATTTAATTAAGAAGTCAGAGACTAGCAAAACAACTAACACTAACAATCAACAACTTTACCAAATGTCATTTTCTATTTTACTAGTCCATAGTCCAATATTTTTGATGTTACATACCTCTGTACATTAAAGTAAACTAAGAGTTAGGAATGAGAGACATATTTCAAAAATCACCTTGATCGGTGTAAGTTTACAGTTTCATTAATTGAATTACCATTTTTACCAGCATTTAACATTACTATCGCTAAGGTGGTGGTGCGACCCTAAAAATGAGAAAGTAATATGTTGCAATACTTAAGTGCTGTTTTTTTATTGAACAAAAACAACTTACTGTTTTGTCTGATATCAACAATATAGAGTCCTTCATCCGTCCCAGCCAAGAATCGGTATTCATCTACAGACATCCAGGAAAGTAAAAAGTAATAATAGAATTAAATTAGGGATATAAATACTCATATAATTTGATAAAAAGCTTTCTATGGAAAACGTGACATAAGAACTTACCTAAAACTGAAGCACAATTGATTTGTTTCAGTATCACAGAGACAGAAGAGACAGAAACATCACGCACTTGTAAACACTGAAAAAACAGATGGAGAGTAAACAACATGAAAATACATTAACAGCAGTATAAATTAAGCTAACTGCACAACTCTACTTTTGGCTGTAAATAAACAAGCACTCACAACAACAATAATATTATAGAATTAAAAGTGATGTTAAACAGAAAGATAAGAAACAAACTGAAAAGTACAAATTTGTTTTATGTCAAATATGAACTTATCAAATTACTATAAATAAAATTTTATAAGCATTCGCATTTTGATTACTTTATATAGATTAAGTAATATCAAGGAATATATATTACACAACGAATTCATTGATAAACTCAATGTCATTTAGTATGTACGGTTCAACGAAGGTCAGAAATAATTACCTGATAAATTTCTATGGACGAAATTCTTAAGTATATTGCCAAACATGTGACTCCAAGTAATGGCGAGCGAAATAAAGGGGATGAATGAAATCAGAGAATAAAATGTATGGAATAATAGTGTACAGAATTCTGAGAATATCAAAAAGTGATGAAAGGACTTTTACTACCTCTACCGGTTTTGACCATTGACAATGAACTCACTCTATAGCTACACAACAAACATGAAAACATACACGATAAAATACTGATTCACACACCTAATATTCTACTTGTTAACTATGTATCATCTTACTGCATGACAGAGCATATGACGATATGCACGTCAAAATACGGCATGTCCGGAGTAGTGAAGTATGGAAAAGTACAAGTTTAACTACAGAATGAAAAAAAGATAAAAGTATTACATCCCTCAAAAACCAAACGTTAGCTCATTTTGTACATGTTTGTGTGTTAGTCCAAACCATGAAGTAGACAATGATCAAATAAAGTAATCTTAGAATGCACAAAATATATACATCACACTATATATATATATATATCGCGTGCAAAAAGCAGCTTCGTAGAATATTCTGAGTACAACTGTTTCTAATAAATTCATATTTAGTTACAGTTGTATGGGATTTTAATCTCAGAATGAAATATGAATAAAAGAACAGAAAATAATTCAATAGTTACTTTAAGTTGGCAGAAAACATACAAACGAATTATGTCTAAAAAATATGATAATAAGAATAACGGCAACAACCAACATAATAAAATAGACGAGAAGCCAAATGAGTCATCAAAGAAAAATAGAGAACCATGATAAATGGTTGGATCTAATTGTGATACATTTTATACAAAAGTATTTCTTCATGAATCTCTCAACAATAATTTGTAGTGATTTACATATTCTGTGAAGAGAATTAGTTCGAAAAGTGATGTAAAAATAAATAATTAAAAAGTATCGAAATTAATTAAGTCTAATCGCTAAATTAAGGAGAATGTAGTTTATCAGTAAGATTTGTTGAGTGGTATGAACCAATATTTATTTAAAAGACTACACATTTTAGGTTGTAAGAACATATTCATGATCGAAATCTTAGACAGAAATTAATTATACACTCTCAATGTAAACTTTATAGTTGAATTAATAAATTTAGTAGAGTTTAGTAAACTATAACAGATTTGAGTATAAAATTTTGAATCAAATTTATGGGTGCATGTTATTGATACTACTTGGTCGTCTAAGAAGAAGTAAGTTAAGCAACACTTGAACTTCAGACATGATGACACGAGTTTGATCATTTTTACTAAAACGTGAGACATTAATGTCCTGAGTTCCATCCCTGTTAGCTGGATCGTTAATGTGCACTGTTGAGGAGCCCCATACAAGGACGGAACAGCTGTCCAGTGCTTCCTGGTTTTCAATGATTACCTAAATAGGATCAGTCAGTAATGGGGACTATGAAATTCGACAATCTCCGCAAATCCTTTGTAGTAATAATAGATGTTAAAATAGAGTGATAATTCTGAAAATTCTTTACTTACTGGAAAAATATAAGTTTATACTCAAAAGAAAGAATCAATAAAAAATATCTGGTAATTAGGTATCTATTTTCGGAAGTAACCAGTAATATATTCCTGATAATCGACAGAACTGAATTCATTCAGTCAACTATAATTAACGCAGAGACCAGCAAAAATGTGCATTAGCCTCAAATTGCCACATTATCATAACGAGATATAATTAATAAGATGAATCAGTGAAATAAATCGAAATAATGTAGCAGCAATGACAACAAGAAATACTAAACATTGGGAATATCGTTCAAAAAGACAGAATGAAAAAATATGTATGGAGGAATATTGGGCCTTAAGATCTAGAAAACGAACTTAGAAGGAACATAACATGGTTTAGTATAAAAATCTGATCAAGCCAAGTGACTGCTTAGATAAGCATTAAAAATCTAGCTTCTAACACTTGGCTACCGATGAAATTACAAGATTCTCATATTCTCAATAGTTGGAAGTCTAATGCTGCAACTAGTAAGCCACTGATGGTGGCAGAAAATGATACAAATTGGTCACATCACTGGGTAGTGTTGTGACAAGTATATTTATGAAAATTGCGGTTTATGAAATAGTAGAAAACGGTTGTAAGAATTTGAAATGATTATTTCACGCCCATTTTTCACTATTGCAATCGGAATCAAAGCAGTAGGGATGCATGAGACTAAATTTATAATGTTTATTTAACACAAGAAAGTTTGTCATAATCACAAACACATTGAATATAAGTTGAACAATAACCTTTTATAAGAAAAATAATGCTTCATAATCATCCCAGAAATTTTAACATCGTATCTATACACCGATAATAATCTATGAATCAAAACTACTTGAATACATAAATCATTTGTGAAGAAAAAAATTTACAACATACCTGCGATTCGTTATCAGTACTAATATGACGTTGTACTAATTTTAATACATCTTGAATTAGTTTAAACCAACATTCACAAAGAGCAGAGCTTTCAAATAAGAGAAATAATGGAGCGCTTGGGAGATAATCATCCACAACAACCTGATAAATAGAAAAACATTGTAAATTATAAGATAAATTAATTTATTAATCCCAGTAGGTTAATTTGTTGAAACAAATGAAACAACACAAGCACTCCGAGATCAATACACAGTAGTCGATCTGACGTACAAACTACATTACAATATAAGAAAAAAATTAGTCATAAAAAATCCAACAATCTAACTAAGAACATTTATGTCTGAACATTTCGAGCCACTAAAATTTGTAGAGACTGCTTCATTATCGTTGAAAGAAGATACATAAACATTTTCTGTTACAGTCAGCTAATGAATATTCGAATTGCAGAGCATAATTTAGTGCGCATATATATATATATATATATATATATATATATATATATGGTTGCCACTTTTCGGCTGTCCGCAGTATGTAGGGAAAATTTTTCTTGAGATATATACACTAAAAAAACCGGATTACTAGTGACGGCCTTGTTGACCTGAAGATGCGGAATATAATTTGAAATGAAGGAATAAATTGGTAAACCAAAAAGTACATTATATTACTGAAATGCAAGCAATCATTTAATTTACAATGAAGACAAGTATAGCATACATACAAAACTATTCATACATTAAGGCGTAAAAAAGCTACAAGAAGAAGATAGACAATTTTATCATCAATCAGAGCACATTAACAAATATCGACCACAATGGCGCAGGTGTATACACACTTTGTCTTCCCTTAAACTGTAAGATTAAAATTGCTTCATATCTTTCTTTCTTTCTGTACTATATCATTATATATAACCTTTCTTTTATATATTACCACCACTAAATTAACTAATTCTAAGAATTCGGTGTTCATCTTGTTGTGCTAATGAGGTTATGGCAACTTGGACCGATGCATATGTGTACCTGGTTCTACGTTGTAGCTGACTGACTAACTAATATGTTTCACTTATCCAATAAAACTCAGATGATATCGGAAGCGATTTATGTTTGCATAAATCTTACTCCCAAATTTATCAACGGGATTTATTGATCTTCCACATAATTCGACTAAGGAGAATGCTATATCGCGAAGAGAATAATGGTAAATGCTGGGATCTATTTACGGACTCATAGTATACATATATTTTTATTGTATAATTGTTAAGTAACTAAACTATATATAATCATATTGCCCCTAAATGCCCTGATACGGCCGAGGGTTTGGAGAGTCAGCTCTCTCTCTCTCTCTCTCGAAATGCTCTCACATGGCCACGTGCATACAACCACTGCCAAAGAAGTCCTACTCACTGCCTTCTCGCAACAAGGGTGTTGTTTACGAAATCGAGAGGACAAAAAACGAATGAACCTATTGTTGGTCAGCAACTACCACGGGAGTGCAATCCTCTAACGTTGCTTCACTGCTTTGTGTATCAGACATTCAGGTCGAAGACTCCAGGTGTGGCCCCCTAAGAAAACCATCTGCTTCAGTTTGAGTACTCGGGAAGTAATACAATCCTCACACAAATGGAATGATTTATGTGGCGCATATGTATCTGGCGCCCCCCTGTACCAATATTTATGTGTTCAAATAAATAAATAAAACATATTCCTCTTATTATAAGCTTTATTTTGACCTATAGACTATTATTATACGAAGGATCATTCTTAAGTTATGCCCAGTTTATTAATTAAAGTCTCCCACAATTACAGCCACTTTTGGCTAGATATTGTACAAATAATATTTTCTATTTTATGGTATGATGTGGTTTGTTTAACTTGTATATAAACGTAGTGTGTTTGAAATATATGATTCATATAATGCAGGTTGATATTTGCATTCTGAACTCAACAGGCAGGAAGAAGGATCGATAAGGATTCGAGACTGCCCGTGTGAGTTTGTGCGTTGTTGGTTCGGTCGATAAGTCACTGTTCTCTAATTGGCAGTATCATTACGTTATATATTAATTAATAGGGCACAAGGCCACAAGTTGTAATAGAGAATGCAACTAATAATTAAATAGAAGCTGATCTAAGAAGGTATGCAATAAAACCTGAAATGTCATCAACAGATTTATAAATGGCACTATACTAAATTAAAATTATGGTAGAAAAGGCAGAAAAATAAATCATACATAGGGATATTACATTGTCAGATGACTTGTTTAATAGCTATTTTACAAAAAGTATAATAACTGAAACTTAGTCCAATAAAACGCTTCGACTACATGAAAACATAGTTCTAAACGAAAAAGAGATAAGTATAAAAACATACCTTCAATATTTTTGGGATATCTTGTTGCTTTGCATGGATTACATCAGATGCGGTTACATAAGATACAGAAAATCCGGAACTACGTAAATCCACAATTCGACTTGGACTGTTTGATTGGAACATGGAATTTGTGGACGTATTTAATGAACTCAAAGAAACATTATGACTATTTGATAAATGGAAATTTTGAAAAGTTGGAGATAACGAATTGCCGCTTCCACCTAAAGCTGCAATATTCGACGACTCCGAAACAACCTTTATTTAAGTAAAAAAAAATAAACGAATAACACGATAAGTTGATGAGAAATTTTAGCTTGATAATGAATTTATTACTTAATACTATACTACAGTGAAGTATTCTTGGGTGAAAATAGGAAAAATAAGAAAGCTAACTTCTTAACACAAGACAGCAATCAGAACACTTGAAAGTTTTCGCATCTTTTTTTATTGTTAACTCCTGTGCTGACAGATGGAAATGACAAAAAAAGGGGACAAGAAAAAGAACGAGCAAGCATGAAAAAAGCCAGATTACAACAAAATGGGTATTGGTCAGATTCTTTGCTTTATTAGTTATTTTAAGCTTAGAGATAAGTTTGAACAGATGAAAGTGAATAATTTATCAACAGGTTGGCGGAAAAACAAATGTGATTTGAGCTACATGAATATATTGTAATAATTTATTTGCACGAAAAAATTAACAGTCAAACTACCATTTCAATAACAGTTAACTGTTTCAAGTTCACAAACACCGTAGTGCAATCCAACTGTATAATAAAACTAATTCATTTTATAAACATACTCAACTGGCATTCACACACAATTTTAATTGACAGAATCTAAGAACAAATAAAAGTGCAAGGCAGAATCAACTTCATGGTCATTTGATTGCACGACTTTTTCTCATAAAATCGTGTAATTGCATAAAATTATCTGATAAACAAAACATAAACTCTATACATTGGACTAATTTTGATAAATTATGTTATGACGAAAATTCTTAGAAAGTAACTGTTTAACGTTAAGGTGAAATAGTCATTTAAGTTAATTCATATATATTTAGTTGATCGAAAATAACAGATAAACATTAAAATTTAGATGTAGCTATTAAGCTATGCAATATTTTCACTCTGAACTTGTTGTTCAAAGATAATATCGACTCTGGGATGCAGGTAAATCCAGCTGACGAGTCCAGTATAAGAGGAAACGCGCGTCTTGGATTCCACTGCTAGCCACCATCTATCTGATTCCAATTAATTATCTGGGTTATGCTTTTTTCAATAAAGAATTTACAGGCATCGGCGTTCGCTGAAAAACTAAGCTAATAAAAATAATGCTATCAATAGAAATAAAGTAATTTGCAAATTATTGTAGACAACACTAAAGAAAATTTAGTACAAGTATAAGTCTAAAATTAATTACATCACAGAATGGTAAAAGTAAATATGAATATGAGGCAAAGTTATTCATTGGAAGAGCTAGAATTACTTGATTGAATGATGTGCCTATTATGTAGGGAATACGAATAGACCATATACTTATAACAGGAAATAAATTTCTCTCTAATAATCCATTTTGTTTTGCTTTTTGACAAATTTTCTGTGTAAACGATACTAAGGTAAACAGAGACTGAAACAAAAGATACGAACTACATCTTCAGTTTATTTATATAGACTCTCAAAAATAAATACTTACATCGTAAAAGAATAGGCGCTTATCTGATAAAAATACACGATATTTCATCCATCCACGTTTGATTCCACCTAGTTTGGGCATCTAGACATTTAGAAGTAACAACAAAACCGAGCATGTAGGCAGATAAAGCTTTCAAGAATAGTATGATTAGCAAATTCATGATAAATTATTAAATGAAACAGCAAAATTTCCAAAGTTTCAGGGAAAATCACTGATGTTAACACAAGTAGTATCTTCACAAAATATTGAGATGGAAAATAACATGAATGAAGGAAACTTTTGGAGATACGAAACTGAATTTCATCAACTGAGTAGAATATACCTTATAACTCATCCTATTTCATCTGGAAATGAAACTGATTATGAGAGTAGAAGCTGTAAAGCGGCTGTAATTTCAGTTTTATAAATTCGGCTTTAAGAAAACACACGTTAAATTTTAACAGTGAACTATTTGATGTTTCTATTAAGGACTCTGCTAGAACAATATGACTTTCAAAGTAAGCCTATTGATCCCCATAACAAATGAGATAAAGTGTATAGAACAGAAAAACCTTGATACTGAATTCCAGTTCAGCAAGTAGAAGCTCACAAACTAACTGGGCAAGACATATTATAAGGCTGAGAGGTTACATGCTTGCGTTAAGTAATTTGGTTTACAGAGTGGAATCAACCATTCGGCGACATGTTATATCAAACTGTACCTAAAACTATACTCGTAGTTAATATCAACCTCAAAAATATTAACCTGAATCGTCGTAATCAACACAACTGATTTAAGCTAAGTGAAAGACTAAGCAGCTTATGGAATGATACAAAAACACAGAAACTATGCAGAAATTATCGAATATTTGCAAAATTTACCTTTACATCACTTTCAAAATCAGCACCAAAGCCGGGTGAACCATCTAAAATAAACCAAAAAACAATAATCAGACGAATAAATCCCAATCAATTATAAAATTGAAAAGTTCAATTTTATGATCTATGAAAAGTGAATTTGAGATAACTGGGGACTGAAAATCAGTAATATTTAATTTCAAAAGATATTCGATACAACTGATTGTAGATTTTAGGAGTTAAGACCTGAAATCTGTAAGTGGCACAATTGTGTTCATCCTTCATGTTTCTTCGAATCCTGAGCTTTCGTATAATTCCAAACTTCATATTAGGCTAAGTTACTGATTCTTGTCGATCTACATTATCCATTACTATAGAAAATTAACGAGGATTTTACTCATTTCACAGTCAACATTATGAACTAACCTTAATTCAAATATTGAAGGCCAGGCAAAACTGGACAATTGATTCATCCTAGCAAGGGATTCCCCTGAGGTACCTATCACTGACACTGTCACCACGAATCGAACCAAAGACCGGTCTCATATGAAAACCCCTTAATTCTAGACCAATGAGCTGGCAGCTTCACAAAATCATTTATTTGGTTTCGGGATTCATTCGTAAAAATGAGTGATAACACATGTCTGACTACATAAAATTTAACCAGGTAAGTATAAACGGATGTAAACAAATTTCCCCACATTATTAGGTACAAGTGAAAAAGGAAACTTTCCAATTCTATTAAATAAATAAGAATGAAAGCTTAAATACTGAACCACAGGAAAAGTTTTAATAATTATATTTTAAAATTCAGACTAACCAATACAATTCGAATTAGGCGCAGTACAAACAATATGTACAGACATGCGACACCGATGATGACACTTTAATTGACAATCTTGACACTGAACGCCTTGCCACTTCTGACCTAGTATCAAACTGCCACAAACGTGACATTTTGTTGGTTGCAAAAACGTAACAAAAGTAAATTTGTGTGTTAAAGTAGATGTTTGAGACGTTCCAGAAGCATCCAAAGTAGTCCATGAGTTTTGTCCTGGTGTCGATGTATATGGGCTACTAATATCAAGTGAAGGGAGAGAACGTCTGTTATCCATTGCGTTCTTTTCCGAAGTTGCCTTCTAAAAAAATAAGATAACTATCAGCCAAAGATTACTTATAAAAAAATTTCAATAACAATATACAAATAATCTGGAAAGCGAATGCTTTCACGGTGAGTTCTATTCAGAACAATCTTGTGGCTAGTTATGGGCTACGTACCTAGAACACAACTTAAATTGTATTCCTGTTAAACTAATCGAAGTTCATAGATATGAAAAAGGTAGATTATTTTACACTTCAACAAGTTGTAAAGACGAAAAATAATTTACTCATCATCGATCCAAATAAATTTACAGTTTTGTAAGTTTAAACATGTGTTACACAATATGATGCATAAATGTAGAGTACAGGTTTTCTCCAACGGATAATCATTTCCCGGAACCCACTTATGAAAGAAATAGTGTCTGGTCCTTCTGTGGTGCAGGTTACTTACATAAGTAGTATATGGTGATGGTCAGGCATAGAATGTATTTCAGTAGAAGAACGATAAGGAAAGAACCGGAACGGAACGCAATCATTATGAAAATGCATGAACAATGAAATCAGAGAGAATAAACTGGTATTGGCAGAAGGAACAATCAAGGTTATAACAATTGATTGATCGTTTGCAAGTTAACTGTTTACTGTATGGTTATCAGATTTTGGTGAGATAGTCTGTAATTTGCGCTTAAATACATTTGATTGTCCCCACCCGTGTTCTTGTCCACTATACTTCTAATTCATTTAGAAGAGTAACAAATAAACAAAGAAACTTACTAGAAAAACCAACCAGCCTCTCAGGATTTATGTCCTCAGAGCAAAAATCTGAAATATCTTTGATGAATAAATAAAAACCCTAAGTGCTTATATCAACTGAGCTAAGATTCAACCGTATTCCATTCAATGAATGTCATAAATAATGTGAGAATATTACTTTTTTAAATTGAAAACATGACAAAAAAGTGTAAATTAGAATAGGAAATAAAAACCGACCTTAAAATAGCATTAGAAATCGATATGTAACACCAGTAAGACGATCAGAAACAGACATTTGTTAAGACAAAACAAAAAATTACAAAATAAAATATGTATGAAGTCAGAATAACTAACAACTAAAGCCCCCAAATGCTCTGGTACGGCCAAGAGTGGGGAGAGTCCGCTCTCCCTCTCGAAATGCTCTCACATGGACACGTGCATACAACCACTGCCAAAGAAGTCCTACTCACTGCCTTCTCGCAACAGGGGTGTTATTTACGAAATTGAGAGGAAAAAAATCGAATGTCCGGCGCTTTAACCGGGTTGGTGAACACGGGAAGTCCACCTAGGGGAAATGGGAAACCCCGATTCCAAACCAATGGTGCACATGGGCTCCAGTATCCTGAAGGAACAAATGCCGTATGAACCAATCGCTGGTCATTGGCTATCATGGGACTGAATCTCCTTACGATGCTCCACTGCCTTGTGGATCAGATTTTTAGGTCAAAGGCGGGTGTGGTCCCCTAAGAAAACCACCTGCTTTAGTTTGGGCACCTGGGCAGTATCACAGCCCTCACACAAATCAAATGAGATTTGTGAGGCGCATATTTATCTGGTGCTTTTTGTACCAATATTTATGTGTTTAAATAAAATAAATAAATAATAACTAAAGACATTGTAAATGAACCTTAGTTGGGGTATGAAAGTAGAGAAAGAGGATGTAAAAAAAAGAATTCTATACGATATAAGTCAAAATGGCCCATTTCACAACAAAATTTAACAAATATATTAATTAGAGTATTTCTTAACCAACAAAATCATATTTAATTGTGGTGGATACACGATTATTGTATGTCAACCGGAAAATAAAGTAACTATGGCAGTATTGAATAAATGACAAATAAAATAGAGGAAAGAAATCTAAAGCAAAATAAACGAGAAATATTATTTTCAGTTAATTAAGGGAGTAATGATTATCGGTGGACAAAAAAAGACGAAATATTTGCCTTTTAAGCTGCAAATATCTTGTATGTGAGAGAAAAAGTGAGGGTGAAGTATGATTTTCACATATACATCAGTGTTACTAGGTTTAATTGTTTTTTATCTACATTCGATTAAAGAAGGAAGTAGTGATGGTTAAAAGTAGCATGTGTACGATGTCTGGTGTAAGTGACCAATAGATGTAGAGTAGGATGAAATGCTAACTCAGTAAAACATAATAAAATGAAGCTATTGAATTTGTTTACTAAATAAACGATTGGAAATGACTTTTTCAGTTGTCTGTAACAAAAACATAAACATCAGCTGAATATTTCTAGGTTGCTAACAAAACAAGTATGAGACTTGAGAAATAATTGAATATAATTGTAAAGTACAAGTGAAGGCTTTTATTCACTGGAATCTAATAAGTCTAAACAAATTACCTTGGATTTTGAAGGAAAGATAAATTAAAGCGTTGATAAGCCTTCCTTCCTATTTATACACGACTATTTTTCTTATGAATATACTCAACAAATTACATTAAAAGTAGTTGAATACTCAAAGGTTAGAACAATACAGTTTGGAAGTGATGAAGCCTTTCTCGATGATAAGCTTAAATATTATAAAGAGGTTAAGCAAGCTAATCGTTTTAGGATTCGATTAATTTGAAAGAAACTGTAATTTTTCGAGAGTTAACAGGTAGTAACCTAAACAGGAGTATATAATTACTGAGTTTCATTTGACTGAATAACTGAAATAACCTATTACTAATTTATTGTTAAACTGGATTGTTTCAAGTCGTAATAATAATCCGGACAATGCCATTGAAACGAAAATGTGACCAGCTTGCAAAAATAAGAAATATTTTTTAAAGCGAAATGGTTATCAATATTTTACTACAAACCAAAGCAAATAGATGGAAATTACAATGTTTACTTTACTTTATTTCTATGAACGTTTAGAAAACTATCTAAAACGTTAATTCTTACCATATATACTTAAAATAGAATGATTAGTTATATGCTTTGGAATCGCTAATCAGATAGATTTTGTCTCATATACTTGTATATTAATATTTTGTAATAAGGATGTAGTCATATAGTAGTTTGTTCAGCTACTCCGATTATCGGACAGTTGTTGACAGCGATAGTAAACAGTAAAAGAAAACATAAAATCTGATACAAAATACCAAGTTAGTTGACTTAGAATTGTGAACAGTAATAGCTTGACAATAGCAGATCACTTGGTAACGTCAACTGATTAGCAAATCAAACATTATTACAAAAATAAGGGAATATACACATAAAAAAATAATAATATTGATTAAGAGCATGAAAACACGACAAATAGAAGTATGCTATGAATTCTCATATTCGAAAATAGTAATAACTAACCGGCATAAAATTGGCTGCATCGTTGACGGACTAGTAGTAAGAAAAAAATGAGAAAACGAAAGAAATATTTAGCACGGATATTGATATCGTCAAAACAACAAGAATGTTTACAAATGAAATACCATATACATGGTAATTCTGTAAGTAGGTAGTACGGATAAAACAAAATGCAGTTTCATCGGGATACATAACAAAATTTAAAAAATAAGAATTCAAGACTAAGATGGGTTAAAACTAGTAAAATGATGTTTAGATGAGATAAGAGAGTAAAATTTATATGTCCTTGACCTAATTCCAAGAATAGTGAGCAGTGTTAACAGAATTGTTTAGGCATGTGAATGTGTGTAATCTATTACCTGTCAACGTGAAATTCAAACAAAACATTGTGATTTTATATTCTTCAGCAAAATGAAGATGACAGTATTAATTGCTTGGTAAAATTACTTTTGCGTTAAGCCCATTAAGTAACAGCTACTAAAGAGAAAATATTCAAATGATTCTTTTTATTTTTTTATATCCCAATAAGTAGAAAAACTGTACTTTTTGTTATTTTTGTTAGTTTGCGGTAGGAGATAAAATGTAGAGTTATATGTATTCACATATGATAAAGAAGTCTTCAATATCATTAACGTTTTTAGCTTAAAACATACTAAACATAATTATTGTATAGGTATCATTATCAAGTTTTGATTTGATAATTTCGAAAAAACTGAGCATTGGGTAGATTGTTATAAATTAATTTATTTGTAATATCCCAATCAGTAGAAAAATCAAATTTTCTGACGTTTCGTGACTCAGTGTAAACCACTTCTTCAGAGAAAACAATAACCAAATCAAAATTGATCCC
>NC_031495.1:53540068-53580417 GCF_000237925.1 Schistosoma mansoni
ATTTGTTCTCTGAAGAAGTGGTTTACACTGTGCCATGAAACGTCGAAAAACTTGATTTTTTTACCCATTAGGATATTATAAACAAATTATTTTATTTATAATTATTGTGTGAACAAACAATTCGGTACACATGAAATCGATCAAATAACTTGAGGTCAGCTACATTGTGATACGCTGCTAGTAATAACAGCTTTGATCAGCATTGACTACTTAGAATCTATGAAATCCAAATTTAGTTACTCCATAGTATCATGTCACATCACACAGTCCAGCTTCAAGGTTCTTTTATTTCATAGAATCACGGCAATATTAATTTTGAAATATGATATTAAAAGGACACTAAAAAAATAATAATTCGATACAAATTCCTAAACTAGGTGATAAATTGCCGATTTTAAAATTTCGACTCACTATTTAAACATTTATGACATTAAGCAGCAACAACTATACATGCATATGTGCAGGAAGGAGCAAATACAATGATTATTCGATTCCAGTTACAACCTATATCAGTTATTTACAGTTAGCACAACAAACTGATCTTAGTTCAACAATCACTAGAGAGACAGGAAACACTGGACAATTGTCCCATTCTAGTGGGTTGGAGAATGCTGGTCGGCGGCCTATGCTCCATTCGGAGTAACAGGCGTAAGTATGGTACTCCGCCACAACCCCGTCAACAGAAATCGAACTCAAGACCTACAGGTCGCACAGCGAGCGCTTTAAGTTGAGAGCTATAAGTCACTATCCAATTATTTAAATGTTTAACTTCAGGCAATTGTTAATATCGCCTAATCATCTGCCAATGTACTTGGTGGGTAACTGCCTCACACTTGACATGTTTAAGTTCCACTGATGATGAATTCACATCACGACTTCAGAATTAATCTTCGGATGATTATACTTGATATATATAGGGGGTTTGTTAATCAATTAGCGATGTTAACTATAAAACTCAAAGATCTCCACAAGCACCTTATATTAGACAAACAAAATAGTCATTTAACATCAATTTGGGTTGAACAATCTTCACAAATAAATATACTTTGTATGGGAAATTTACTGACCCCTTTCTCAAATTTTCTCGAAAATGATCATTAAAATATAAGGAATATGACAAGTATTTTCCTCTAAAAATTAATGCCGAACATAGCACTTGTTGAATGATTCCTACTTCCTAGTGATTCTGCATTTGACGTCAATACGTTCACTTTTATAAGTGTAATATTAGAAAACTGAGTGATATTATTGTTCATAATTTTTAGTAATATACCAACTATTTGCAGAGCTATAAAGTCGAAATTCACATATAAGCCACCAGAAAATACGAAAACAAATAATCTCATAAAACAAATAAAATTACAATAAGGCAAACAAGGAAACTTAGTTCAAAGTGATAAGAAGTGACGAAAGAATTCGGTCGCGACGAGGATCCTCTAATGCTGCAAGTGATATGAGAGAGGTTTTTAGTTCCCGGCTACCCACATCGCGAAAAGATATTTTTAGAGATGTAAATAGGAAATTTGATTGGTAATGGTGGTAGTGACTTGAGAGAGTGAACATATGGCCTGAGAGAAAACCGTTTGAGTCTTATTTAATACAGCCCTTCGAGGAGTCTTTAATGAGTCAGCTTTTTACCTCATAAGGGTCTAGGATCGGAGACGGAAATCCATCAAGCTAGGTGAAGTGTGACATTTCAAGGTCAAACTTTTCAATCCCTTTCTTCCGTTCTATTAAGGCAGGATTGTTGAGGATGATGGTAACCGGGGGCGAAACATCGTACTGCTACTATATCTCAGAATAGTTAGCAGTAAGACTTCACCCTTACACCATTTGTTTGCTGCTTTTAGTCTCACCACTTCCCGATTGACCTGTCCGGTATGGTATGATCTCAACAACAACAAAATAGACCGTTTGAATTATTGAGATAGACAGGTCAATATAGCTGCTAAAATCGGAAGCAGCTTACTGACTAACTCACTGACAAGCTAATAAGATGCTCGATATTTTTAAAAGGGCTAAAAGTGAAGAAATCACTCAAAGATAACATCAACGTATAATTTAGATACTTATTAATATTTGGTAGAATAATATATCCATTAACTTCTAGTGTTTACATTCAATCCTAAGAGAATAAAATGTACTATCTATCCATATTTAGTTCATTTGAAAAATGATAATGACGTAAAAATAAAATCTGCATAATTAATTAAAAACTTTTGTTATGATTATAAATAATAATTAAAAACAATAAAAAAAAAATTGAACAATACCATAAATAAGTCATATTTTTAAAATATGATCATATACATAAACAAGTGATATAAAGCATATAAATAAACTTGCAATAATATTATTATTGATACTAACTGGTGGTTATAATCACAATGTGTTACTTCACATTAATCTATGTAATAATTCTTCAATCTATCTGATAATCAAAATAACTATCATAGTTTAAATTTCACATAGACAATTACTTATTCTTCAGTACTAGTGTAAAAATGATTTACAACAGTGATTGTATTGCATTTTACTGTTGAAACTATACAGACTTTAAATGGTTAATCACTTTTATTATTGAGTTTACTTGTTAAACTTTCATTCAGATGGACATCTTACAATTACGTTATTTCTAGTTATTCTGAAACCTTACACTCATTGTATTATTCACTCTGTTGTCTACAGAACAGTTGATTAGATTAAATAAAATCTATATCTCAACCAACATGTCACAAAACAACCAAGGGTATATATTACGACAGTCTTATGACAGCAATTTTTGGTATCAATGTTCCGTGATCTCCGTTTTCACAAGGGTTTTTTTGTGGAGACTTTAGTAATTTTATATAGTTAAGATCATGAGTCAATTGAAGGAATCCCACAATAGGACGAAACGGCCGTCCAGTGCTTCCAGGTTTTCCACGGTGGTCTAGCTTCAAATGACTCATGATCTTAACTATATAAAATCTCTATTTTCGTTTACTTTTCCCCAGTTGCAGACGATCTTGCTAGAATTCCTCTTCACCACACTTCATTATTAAAAATGACGTTTCAGTCCTCCCAATAAAAATATTAGTTCAAACTGCTGCTTTATATTATTAAAATTTTTGTGATAAATGTTCGATCGAATCAATTTATGACAAACGTCTCTTTAAGTTCTGTACTGTTATATTTTTTGCAGTTAGATACTACATTCCTTATTAGATAAAGCTGATCATGCATGTAAACTGGTATTCATTTTGCGACCATTATCTTCAAAATATATATTTATAAGAACTGATTTACTAAGTACAGATTTTCGCAAATTGTGTGAGGTTCAGTGATACTAATAAGTGTCCCAAACCAAAATAAGATAAAGCAGGGCTGGAATATACGACCCACTGGTTGAAACCATCTGATGATAACAACAAACCTGATGATACTATTTTAAAAGTGTATAATGACACTAAGGTTCAACTAGAAGTAAGTAATGAAGGAAAATCAGCTGCAAAGGATGTAAACATAAACAGACGTTTACCAACACGACACAAATAATGAATACATCTAAACAATAACATAGGCTTTCATCTGTGTACCCTTAAATCTTACAAGTACAAAATAGCACATTATGATGCTTTTTACTGAATTACACAGAATAGATCTTAATTTTGTTTGGAAAATTTTAGCCTTAAAACTGTGCACATATATACATAAAACAGACGAAATACGGGTATTATACCGGTTCATTATATTGTTAAAAGTTGAACAGAATGGAAGTAATTATAAGTAGAAATGGATAGCGATTAGTAGTGGAATCCAGGACGCGCATTTCGTTCTATTTTGGACTCACTAACTGGATATGCCTCTAACCATGTAACGGTCATTTCAAATGCCATTGTGTTATCCACATAGCTACTAAGTCCGGATAGCCGCTAGCTTTTTCAGTGGGGTGAAGTTTAATTCTTTTAGTAGTGGTTGTTTGGATCTCCCCACTGACGTTTAGGACTGCAATTAACCAGTCTCTTATTAGTATATGTGCACTCAGTGTGGACTGCCTCGACATTGCCTTGAGTCACAAACATTATAGGCAGATATGGATGTAAGCCACCACCTGGAGTGAACATTAACTTCGGGATGCAGGTACATCTAGCTGACGAGTCCCAAATAGGACGAAATGTCCGTTCTAGATCCCATTGAAGGCTACCATCCATCTCTGATTATGCTTGTGACTTAAGGCAATATCGAAGTATTGCACCTAAGATGCAAATATGCTAATAAGAGACTGATGAATCGCAGTCTTAAACATCAAGGGGAGAATTCAAACAGACAACCAAAAAAGGATGGAAGCAAATTTTCAAATCCTTATATACTTCGTAATATCACAATGACTAACAAAAGTAAAGCAATTAATATGAACAGCTTTACCAAATTGATGAGAAAAAACGACATGAAATTAATTTTTTTGATTGAAGTATTGATCAAAACAATCAAGAGGATTTTCCGATTATATAATCTGTAATCATTGGAAATCTTCACAACATTGTCATTTCACTATGTATGAAGCATTCTTTTGTCAACTTATTGCACAAAATCTTCGTTATAAATAAAAGACTACCTGAGAAATGAAGGCACTGTATATCGAGCATATTATTATCATAGTATATTGCTAAACTTACGTCATTATTCATACGACATAAGCGTGCCTGGTTGGAGGCTGAAATTGTGTAGAAAGAATTTATGTAAAAATCAAAATGATTATTTACATCGGAAAACTTTTACTTAAATCACATATAAATGATGAAACAAACATTACGTTACGAAAAAACAGGAATTAAGTAGGATTATAAAAAAATTCATCAGTTACTTAGTTATTAATATTTTAGGAAATCTGCAGTGAATGTTATTACAAAGCGAAATCTGCTTCAATTATGTATATTGATTTTCCTATATTCTAGGTAATGGTATGTTGAAATACTAACTTTTTATTATACGATAAGAAATAATCAACATTCAATAATCGTGTCAAGGTATAAGTGCCAGGTTACAAGTGGTTTTTTTCTAGCCAGCAAAACTACACAGATTCTAGGTTTTTGTAACCTGGAATAGGATTCTACCCACATGAAAATATTATTGAATGTTGGGACCTCCAAAAAACAAATTATTGTCTAAATGACTGTAAGTGGATAAATTAATTAAAAAAACCTAAACATTGGATAAAATCAGTATTAGTCTAATCACTAAAAGCATTGGGAAACTAGATATTTGTCCTGAAAACAATTCAACTTGAGTATAGAATATATGAAATGCATAATTTTGTCAGTATAACAAATAGAAAACTACTAATTGAGTGGTTTTCAATAATTTGACTCATTACACTTAATGTAATCTTCATACATCAAATAGAAACAGTAATAACACTTGCACTAATTACATCGATCAAGATTTGTTTTGTAATTTAATTTCGTTCCAACACGTTTAGTCACAACATAGACAGTCAATAAACTAGAATAATGTTTAACTTCAACAAAAATTGTCTGATTTCTTTCACAATTACTAAAGAAAACAATTAAATCAATTTTTTATGACATAATTTTAATGTTATACCAATATAAAAATGAACTTTTGAATCAGTGTCTTTCTATTCTTAGGTAAACAATTTATGGTATCTTTTAACAAGTTCTAAATTAAAGACATTAAGATTGAACATGAAAGAAATATTAAAAAAATAACCAAAAGAGGGATAATTACATAAGTATAAATATTGAATATAAAAATGAGTGTGAATATAATTAAAATAATTAAGCGTAATTTAGTGTAAAACTCACCTTCAAGTAATTGAGAATTGAGATGTTCGATGATACGATCTTGTTCCTTAATCTTCAAATCTTTTTGATTAATTTGACTAAACAAAATCGATTAAAAGAAAAACACGAAGTTCATAAAGAATAGTACTTACAGACAGTTTTTTTTTAATTTTAAAATAACTGTAGACGGTACTCTGAATTATGATATGGATAACAAGTAGAAGTAAACTAGTCCTTTGTTATATTAAAAGACTAATATTTGAACGAAGAATATTCTTTTCGATAAATTCTCTTCAGGTTCTACAATTATATATCCAAATTAATAATCCGAAAAAATGGCCAGGTTAAAGGCAAAGTACATCGTTTAATGCATGTAAATTTAGGAATGTCAAATCAAATAGAATAAAATTGTTAATGTTGATATGACTCATATAGAATGTTAACACTGGAATCTGTATATGTGGTAAGTGAAAATTTAAGATCTGTGATCAGAATATAAATATGGGTCAGATAGGGTGAGAGAGATATGATAGTGCAATTACAATTCGATCAAGTGGAAGACTAAATGTGTGAAAAATTAGTGAGACGTAATAAGGAGGGATCAATACGATGTGAATGAATCATGTTTAGGGGGGATCAATAATGATATTTAACCAATAATAATAATAATAATAATACAAAGATTTGTTAATTAAGATAAGAGAGACAATTACATTTGACTACGAAAGGTCGTAAGTACATAGTCAAATTAGGTCATACAATAGCTAAGATGATTGTTCATTAATTGGCCTTGTGGTTGGCCAGGGGAGAAGTAGGGGTTGGAGATATTTCTTCTGTACACATAGCTCTGGTTTCTTCATTCTGATGGCTACTGCCTCCGCCGTTTGAAGGACTTTAAGCCTGACAAGCTTAGGCAAAAAATTACTGACCCTATAAATAATTGAAAAAGATTGGTTTATACTGGCACTATGACCAGTTTGTACTAAATGGGCCAAAATCGAGCTGTTTACTTTCCTCATCAGACCTTTGCTTAGCCACGCTAGGAGGTGTTCACGAGCACGAAAATGTAAATTCCTAGAACTTCGACCATTATAACTTGCTCCACAGGAGCAGTCGAACTGATAAATACAAAATGAAGTGGTCATTCTAGGAACTTCATCTTTAAGCCTCGGTGTCACCATTGGACGCGTAGAAAACACCAAACGTAGTTCACCTGCGTTGAAAGATTTTTGGATAGATCTGCGTAATCTCTGAGCAAGTATTTCGCTAGCGGCATCCCCCCTGAATTGTAGGCGCATGAACAAGGACTTTTTCTTGACCGTTTGGAATTCGCCTATTTTCACTTTAAAGATCATATATTTAATTATAAATTTTCTGGGATACCCGTTCTCCCTTAGAGCATTATGCAATGTGTTTAGCTCATTGTCAACTACATCCGCCGAACATATAGTGCGTATTCGATAGCTAAGGGTTTTGATTAGGTGATGGCCGATTAGCCTTTTTGGACGTCCTCTTAACTAAGAGATCAGATGGATCGTTAAGAAGAAACATGAACAGAAAAAGTACTTGGACTGGACAGTATACACACTTCCTTAGCTTTGTACCTCTACAGTACAAACGAAACCCATATTTATATTCTGATCACAGATCTTAAATTTTCACTTACCACATATACAGATTCCAGTGTTAACATTCTATATGAGTCATATCAACATTAACAATTTTATTCTATTTGATTTGACATTCCTAAATTTACATGCATTAAACGATGTACTTTGCCTTTAACCTGGCCATTTTTTCGGATTATTAATTTGGATATATAATTGTAGAACCTGAAGAGAATTTATCGAAAAGAATATTCTTCGTTCAAATATTAGCCTTTGTTATATGTTGTACTGGATAGTTAGTTTTAGCTGATATAGGCCTTAAAATTCCATTGATGTGTGGTGACAATTAAACCGTGATATCACAATAGTCTTGTCGTTACTAAAACTGTATATCCATAACATGTCAGTTGCTAATATCATTGGAAAAAGTGTTTTTAAAGCGAATCGACTGCTAAGTGATGAGGCATTTATTTGGATGTAAAATAAAAGAAATTGAGTAAGGAAGAAAGGAAATATATTTTTAGTAAACATCTTGTTAAATATTTATTAGTTTAACATTAGATTTGCATTTCGGAAAAAAATTTGCGATTTTGCGTCATCTGAGCTGGATAATCTTTTACGTGTTTTAGATAACATTGATTAGAATAACAAGGAAATAAGCTACGACGACAAATTATTCTGTTATATCCTAGTCAAGATTAAAGTACGGGTAACTTTTGGGACCTCTTAATGGACTAATATTCTATATATATTCTTATCGTATAACTATTCAGTAATTAGAATGTGCATATCTATATTCATCTTATTAGAGGCTTCATTTTGATCTATAGACTATTATGATATAAATTACTATTCTTAAATTATACTCAGTTTATTGATTACAGTCTCCCACGTTCACAGCCACATTTTGGCTTGACCTTGTACAAATGTTATTTCCTACTTTATGGTGTGATGTGGTCTGGTTTGTCTGGTATGTAAACCAAGTATGCTTGAAATAAATGACTCACATAGCAGAAGCTGTTATTGGTGTTCTGTACTCAACTGGAAGGGCTAGGTAGACAGAAGACCAATAAGGACGCTAAGCTGCTCTTATCGGTCGAACGTCATTGGTTTAGTACAGTACGAGATTGGATAAGTCGTATGCGACTGGTGAATAAATGACGTAATAAAAAGCCGGCCTTTAAATTCACAACTTATTCACCATTAAGAACATGAAATTACTAAAACAGAATGTAGACGTCCAAAACGTGTAATATCTTTTTTATTTGGTTTCTCACACATAGAAACACCCATTCGTTAAATATCTTCTGAATCGACCATCATACAAGTAATTTACGTTCACTAACAGAAGTAATTCGTTCAAGCTCAAAACATTACTTGAGATAAAAAACATTTTAGAACACAAATAAACACGAAATATTGAATTGTTTTTTGGTACAGAGAACAAAATCTCTCTTAGACAAACAAGAAGTTCAACATACAAAAAAGTGATAACGAATTTACAAATGTGAAAAAGCAGAATGAACGGACACAAACAGCAAATCACATAACTGAAGTCACTGACAAGAATAAGAAAGAAACGAGGATTGGAAATATAATGTCATAACTATTACAGTAGTGTCTAAATGATGGAAAAACTAAGACAGAGGACATGAATCGGTCGACAGAAATGATGATTACTCGATTGTAAAAAAGAAACTTAGCAAAGTGTAGCAATTATGCACCTGCATGATGACAAAGGAAGAAGACCAAAAACATCTATTTGATATATACGAGCAAACGATAGTGATGATAATCCAACAATCTAAACTACACACACACACACTAACCAACTATATACAACACACAAGTCTACTAATGGGATGATAGAATAGTTACAAAAATCTATTCACTTTATTTAAATTAAGCGAGACATTAAGTAGTAGTACAACTCGAAAGTAACTGCAGTATGAAATAAGCAAAACATAATATAAATAAGAACTTCTATAATAATCAATGTACATATGATTCTTTTTATCAATAAGCTGTATTTGCATAAGCTTAAATAAGAACAGATGTACACACAATTATATATATATATATATATATATATATATATATATATATATACAACATTAACCAAGTAATCATACAAAACATGTGTTAAATAGCACAAGCCAACTATTACCTATTACCTTATCAAAATGGATATTTGTCACATGTAAACAGAAACATGTTCAAAGAGTAAAACAAACAGTAATAGTAAAAATAGTCGAATGTAGATTTGTAAAAAAAAAAAGGAAAGCCTAAAATCATCAATACATATAAACTGAGACAAGGTGCTTATTCTTCGGTAGCTGAAGTATTGAAATGTTACATGATAAGAAAGAAATACGGGTTATATATTGACATTTAATAAATGAATTAGAGTTTGTAAAATCGATGAGTAATTTATAAAACAAGTATTAATATTTGCTGATTGACAGGATGCCAAAAAATAAGAAAAGGAACAGCGATACAGTAATTTGTCATGTTAAAATTACCATACCTACTTAATGCTGCAACAAAGACCAGGAATAAACAAGAGGAATATAATAATATGCTACTAGGGTATGAATAAAGTAAATAAAGTAAAACCGATTTTGAATACGAAACATGTTTGCGTTTACTCATCATTTTCGTTTAGCCTAAATAAATCATTTTCTAATGAGGTTATGAATCCAATTAAACATTAAATCAAAAGTATTAATGTGTGGATATTCACTGAAATGACGTAAAACGAAGTCGATACTAACGGTAAGATTCTAAAATAAATCATGAGACTCCATTTAATTAAAATAAAACGGAATGTCTTCGGCATATAAAACGATCATGTTATATTGAAAAGAAACTAAAGTGCATCACTTACTCATACATTTCTTTCAAACGAGCCTCAACTTCTTGCAAAAGGAGTTCTGCTTGTTCCCTTGCTTTTACCTCATTGTTTAAAGCTACCTCATGACTCCATCTTTCCATTTTATTTAACTTAGTAGATTTACGTTGACGCCAGTCCAATGTACTATCAACAATAACACTTTGTGCAGGACTATCATAGGCTAAGGAATTCACATCGTTTGCACGCCATGATGATTGATAACCATTCGGACACACACCATTCTGATTATAATCTTGTACCAAACCTGAAGCACGAAGTGTATCCAATTCAGACACTAAACGCATTGTGAAATTCTATGCAGGTAAAAACGTTAAGTGAATACATCCAATAAACAATACTCTTTATAACAATATATGAATAAAAGTTAGAAATATTTAGTACTAATAAACTGTCACCTACTATAAAAGTAATAGCCTAAGATGAAAGTTACAGATGTAGCATGCAATGATACATGTCATCAAAAATGATGTAATGGTTAGTTATCATCTAGAAGCATCAGTTTGATTTGAACCAAGTGAATTTCCATAGCTTCAACTGATAGTATCACTAGTATTGTAGGGTAATGACAATCATTTTACTTTAAAACATACAAAAGGATTCGTTAAGAAATAGGATAAGCAAAGTAATATACTGTTACAGACTAATGAATGCATATTCATATGCTTCAGTTACATAATGTAAGGAGAAGCAAACGATACACAAACAAAAGGTAACGACAAGAAACGTCGTCGAAGAGAGATTATAAGCGCCTCAGTGATTACAGTATAAAGGGTAGGGGTTTAGTGTGAAGACTACAAAATAGGAAAACAAGCATTTTCGTAAGACACTTTTAACAGGGTACTGAACATAATTTAACAAATACTGAGTTTACGTTAGGAAGTTATAGTAAAAAAGTGATAACTTAAAACATTACAACAATAAATATAACTTCCGGGTTAAAGTCAGCACGACACTTACATGCAGTTTTTCTTTAGCTTCACGTTCATCATCAACCCACTGATTTAACTCGAATAGATGGCGTTCCCAATTACCTATATTATTTTCAAGTTCAGCGTTATTCTCTTTAAGTGTGGTCAACTCATTTTCTAACGCGACAGTCTTGTGAAATCAGAAAAAAGGATTATTGAAAAAACAACAATATTTCATGTCGTTAAACCTTTAAGACAAGAATATACGACATGTAATAGAAAACCCTGCTCGCATTTTTAAAATGATTTCTACTTTCTAATACATTAATGAAATTCTTTATTAACTAAGTACAGATTTTTTCTTTCTCTAGAATAAAGATTTTCACTTATCCAAAATTACGTTTACTATCACGACTTAAACTTGTTTACTTTAAAGTAATTTCATAATCTATTTCATACAACTGATCGATGCAACTTACCGACCAAGTAAATATTGTGTAACCGACAATAACTCATAGTCCAAACTTAAGTGCAATTGATAAGAACAACCCAAACTGAATTAAAATGATATTTAAACCTGCACCTCAATTGTTAAAGGTCGCATGTTTGCACCAATAAGTACCTACTGTATTCTATATCGAGTGAATTTACCTGCTCATATAACACCTTAATGTTTCACCTCTGGTTTACAAACCAGGTGAAATTAATCTCCAATCAATCTTTTCATGATACTGACTTAATGACAAATTATGGGAAAGAGCTCGGTTTGCTAATTACCATTTTTATTCTTAAGAAATTTACTATAAAGTTATGGCCTGAGAGAATTAAAAAGGAATTCATTGAAATCTTCATCAACTAAGTATCTACGACCATTGTTTAATAAATGAAAGTGACTGATGTCATTTTTTACATCTTATTTATTTCAATTTTAACGGTGATTACAATTGAAATTCACGTGAAATATACGTTCGTCCAAGTCAGTCTTTGTTTAATTATTTGGACACACAAACACTGGTACAAAGGGGCACCGAATAAATATGCGCGACACAAGTCACTTGATTTGTGTGTGGGTTATGATACTGCTCGGTTGCCCAAACCGAAGCAGGTGGTTTTCTTAGGAGGGTACACTCAGAGCCTTCGACCTAAAGGTCTGATCCACAAGGCAGTGGAGCATCGTAAGGAGATTCAGTCCCATGGTAGCCGATGACCAGCGATTGGTTCATACGGCATTTGCTTCCTCTGGATACTGGAGACAATGTGCACCATTGGTTTAAAATCAGGATTTCCCATTTCCCCTAGGTGAACTTTCCGTGTCCACCAACCCGGTTAAAGAGCCAGACATTCGCTTTTCGGCCTCTCACTTTCGTAAACAACATCCCTGCCACGAGAAGGCAGTGAGTAGGACTTCCCTGGCAGAGGCTATATACGCGTGGCCATGTGAGAGCATTTCGAGAGGGAGAGCGGACTCTCCCCACTCTTGACCGTACCAGGGCACTTGAGGGCAGTCGGTCCTCGAATATCGAATTTCAAAATCAAATGTACTGAACCATATGAACGAAAATCAATGAGTCTTACTGTTGAATGCTTAGAGTATGAATACAGACTTCCCATTCTCAATAAATCTTTCACACCCGAACCCTAAATAGAAATACAAGGCTAGAAGTTCGGAAGAATGCTTAATATGAAGACCAGAGTACGTCCAGAGGATGAAGGTAATTATGAACGTATGAGTGACCTTGAAATTCTGCAATCTTTCGGAAAACCTGTTACAATTTGCAACAAACTTGGTTGATTGTACAATCAGGATGAGAAAGGAATAATCAGTAGGTTTCTCTTGGCATTTCTAAACGAGCACTAATTCGTCTAGGTATTTTTAGCATTTCCCTTGACCACTGAAAACGTTTAAGAATTGCATCTTTTAAACATCTTCTAAGTGCAAATATACTCTCGGGTCTATATGCATCTCTGTAACAATTCATTGGTGGCGTATCCCGACATGGTTAAGGTGTTTCAATGGTACTTAACTTAGAACTTCTAGTCTCTTGAAAGCTATCTGGCAGCATGTTGGATGAATATGTAGTACAAATATAGCCTGTACTCATTATTCTCTCACCCCCACCAGATCTACTAATGATTTCTTGTACAAGCTATAAATGCTCCTTGCATAGCATACACAACTTTCCTAATTCTTGGTTCGATAACCCCTGATTTTTATTGACTTCATAGTGTGACTACAAATGCCTTTTCTCCTAAAAGAAGATTATGAACAAACATATATTGCCAGTGGCCCTCCGATTGAATGAGTTAATACACTTGCTGTTACACGAAACTATAAACTGTTTAATAACTGAAGCAACACCCTATCAGTATACTCGAAAAAAGAATTGAGAAAATATTTCCATGTAAACCAAATGAAATAATATCAGTTACCTTTTGATCAACGGATATCTTAATCTTCTCTTCTAACAACTCGCGTTCTTTCATCCATTCTTTTTGTTCTGACTCCCAGCCTAATTTAAAACTTTGTGCTTCATGTCTCACTGCTATTAGGTTTTCCATGACTCGTTTTAGCTTGGTTTCACTTTCATACAAGCGTTCTCGTAGATCAGAATCTGATGAATGGTTGTTAATATGTGAATGTTGTGTTCCATTGACTAGATTTGTTGATGATGACGAAGAAGACGATGATATGGAGATATTGTGATTTTTTACGCCGTTTTCTAAGCTTCTAGATTCATTTTTATGCAGTAAATCATGTACATCATTTAATGCAGTGCGATTGTCATACTCACGATGTGAAGCCAATTCTCCACGTAATCGAGCTATCTCAGATAACAACTGATTGGTAAATAAATTAAAATATACAAAAGTACATGTAATATAAAAATTAAACTCAAAAACTATAATCAAGTCAGTAAATGAACCAAAAAATATAAACAAGTAGTTAGAGATGATGGATGATGTGGTATTAAATCATTTCAAAACTAATTATTTTCCTGTTAAGATAAATTATTTACGAGATTTTGGTACTTTTCACGAATTTGATTGATTTCCTTTTTCTTGGCGTTATTAAAAGCGATTACGTCATTTATAGTCAACGCAATATCGTGAAAAATTCAAATTTAGTGTAAATATTAAAAACCAAAGAATAAAGATATTATTCTGAGTATATTTTTTGAACCAGTACACTGATACAGGAATAACGATTAACTAATTAATTTTCTTGATATAACAAATGCAGTTAGATGTAACTATTGTACTAGAATCTCAGGTAAGAAAAAAAGAGCTATTCACGAAAGTATGAGAAAATAGTTAGCATACTTCAGCAAGTAACTCTTCAGTGAGAAAAATGCACAATTGAATTATTCTTTTCTTAAAATAAAATTTTGAAGACATTAAATCATATATTCACTTTACTTATGGGTCGAAAGTAAGAGTAACTTTGTAATTTACTGAACGCGTGCGAAATGATGACATACTAGTACTATTCGCACATTCCAAAATTATGATAATTGTCGAAATTAAACTTGGCCGAAAATTCGGGTTAAGAAGTAACAATTATAATTTATGTACCTACATAAATGCTTCATTGATGATGAAAGTCGAAAATCACAACACTTAAAAGTGGTTACCTGATTGGGGATTTGTAGGTATGATTGTTCAAGGTATTAGGAATAAGTTAGTGTAGAAAAATATTGGTAACCTAAGTCAGTCCCAACATAAATGTTATAACCATAAGAAATAAATACCTAATGTATTACAATGAATAAAACTTATATGAAGGTGAGTCGATAGAACCATAATCAGATAAACGTGCATAATTGGTTTGATTTTATGGTTGAAGATTACAGCAAAGATGATAAAAAAAAATTTGAAAATTTCTTTTACAGAGTAACCTAAACAAATATACATGGAAAATACTTACCTCACTATGCTCTGACTCCAACAATCTGATAGCTAACTGAGCATCTGAAGCACGCTTACATAGTGTTTCATTTTCTTCTTCGAATGCCTGTACTTCAGACTGTAGTTTTTCTCGTATCTCATGTTGTTCTGAGAGTCTAAAACCGGTGGCAAATACATTGAGTTCATTTATATAGGAAAAAAATATAGCGAATGTATGTCATTAACTACACATGATCTTAGCTCAGAGAGCCGAGAAGCGAACCAACAAACCAACAAACCAGATTCCAGCGGAGGAAGAAATCAGGAAGAAGCGCTGGAAGTGGATTGGGCACACTTTGAGGAAGTCACCCAATTGTGTCACAAGACAAGCCCTCACATGGAATCCTGAAGGTCAAAGGAGAAGAGGAAGACCAAAGAACACATTACGCCGAGAAATAGAGACAGATATGAGAAGAATGAACAAGAACTGGATAGAACTAGAAAAGAAGGCCAAGGACAGAGTGGGTTGGAGAAAGCTGGTCGGCGGCCTATGCTCCATTGGGAGTAACAGGAGTAAGTAAGTAAGTAAGTATGTCATTAGGTTTTGTTAGCAACTTTAGTACGTAGGCAATGATGTTTTCGAACCAGTGTTTTGATGATAAAATCACGCCCATTAGGAAAAAGAAAGCCTATAAATAGGTGAAGACTCAATTTGAACTAAACATAGAACAGCCATATCCAATCTAACACCTTTTGAATCACCACTCTGATAAAGGTATGCTGAAAAGTATAGACAGGTTACATGCTATCACAAGATTACATACTGGGTAAGACGCACGTTTCGGGCAGCTATTCACCAAGCCAAGGTGACTTTGAGCATATATTCCTGTCTACATCAGTCCACTAACTTGTATACATACACTGTGTACATTATTGTACAGCTTTTGTACTCCAGACACTGTCAGTCTCCTTATTTCGCGTAACTTGTTGAGCAAGCTTTAGGAAACGTAGACAACTGAATTTGATCTAGGGACATAGAGGATATCACATAAAGTTTCGTTTTGTTGAAATGAAGGGTTGTTTGCCAACTGCCTCCATCCAATCAAAATTAAATACGGCGTATAGTGATGTTCAGTCACTTAAAGGCATTGGCCATATGATAAACTTGCCCCACAAAATTTGATCACAACTAAGGGATGAAAATTTGTCACTAAAACTTGTCGATTCGTGTAGGAGTCTTTTGCGATAAACTAAAAAACAAATTTCGATAATCACAAAAGGTCACTTTATACAGGAACATAATGCGTGGACAATTAACCACAGAGAAAATTGTGGATAAAATCACTTGCTAACTATAGAAACATAATGACATTGTCAACGTAAGATGATAATACATTCGGTAAAAGGTATAATTACGTTAAAACTAAGTATCACTTATGTCTGATGTATGAATGGTTCTGAACTGAAGGCGAAAACGACGACAACTGATGAAATATTTTCCTTCATTACATAACAGCTAAAAAGAAATACTGATCAGGTGAAAGGAAAATGTGAAATGAAACTTGGCAAACTACATGAAATATACAAGCCGAAACAACCTTCCTAACGCACAAAAAACGTCCATACTGAAACACTTGATAAGTATTGATCGTAGTTATGAAGTAAGGAAGAAAGTAAGCTCTCCCACTCGAAATGCTCTCACATGGCCACGTGCATACAACCACTGCCAAAGAAGTCCTACTCACTGCCTTCTCGCAACAGGGGTGTTATTTATGAAATTGAGAGGAAAAAAATCGAATGTCCGGCGCTTTAACCGGGTTGGTGGACACGGAAAGTCCACCTAGGGGAAATGGGAAACCCCGATTCCAAACCAATGGTGCACATGGGCTTCTGTATCCTGAAGGAACAAATGCCGTATGAACCAATCGCTGGTCACCGGCTACCATGGGACTGAATCTCCCTACGATGCTCCACTGCTTTGTCGATCAGATCATTAGGTCAAAGGCTCCGGGTGTGGTCCCCTAAGAAAACCACCTGCTTCGGTTTGGGCACCCGGGCAGTATCACAGCCCTTACACAAATAAAATGAGATTTGTGTGGCGCATATATATATCTGGTGCGCCTTTGTACCAATATTTATGTGTTCAAATAAATAAATAAATGGATAAAGAGTGGGTTGTTTGTATGGAGGCTTTTGTGATCAAAACTCCTTGAGAAGAAACAAATTTACATTCACATTAATTTACATATCGATCAAATGATTATTAATTACAAAATCTTATCAACTGAGTAATTATCGCTGAACACAAAATCACAACAAAGTATTCAATACGAGGAAAAGTGTGTAGAACGTCAAATAACTAATTACAACTAGAAATACACAGAAAGTTAACTAACAGAATTTACTCTGAATAGTCTTATTTTAAAAATGCGTTAAAAATTGATTGAATCAAAGTCATCTTAACCAATATGCAAAATTTAGATTGATCATCTTTCTAATGCAATATGGGTATAGAGAATCACCGAAACTCATGCACAATATACATGCCTTCTGTTTCCAAAGATTATGTTCCACCGATATACAGTGTCAGAACGAACTGTTGATCAGTATATTCAACCATATGTTGGTAGGTGGACACTACAACGTTTACATTACAAGTAATGGATGTTGGCAAACGCCAACATAGCATCCTGAATCCATACAGATATTCAGACAGACACCAACTCACTCCGAGATTAGACTTCTAAAATAAATGGAGCAGTTGATACACTCAACTACGTCACTCATTATTAGTTCAGGAGTTGATGTAGACCAGTCATGAAGCAATATTTTGCTTTAGAGGGAGAGAAACACATTCCGAATATGGTTGCATTGTTGCTCAACCTAATAGTTGAAGGGTGAACTTTTTCAAACAATAAGGCACCGTCTAACTTCAAAAATATATAATTTCACACCCGACCTTTATTGTCAGTGATACATAGTAGAGAAAAATTCCGAGATAATGTCACACTATAAATACTGTCAGTCGTTCCTCATAACTTAAAAAAGAGTAAGTATATTGATAAACTGCTACAAATCATAAATTACAATTAAGACGACTGTAAATAGTTGAACGCCCCCAAATGCCCTGGTACGGCCGAGAGTGGGGAGAGTCCGCTCTCCCTCTCGAAATGCTCTCACATGGCCACGCGTATATAGCCTCTGCCAGGGAAGTCCTACTCACTGCCTTCTCGTGGCAGGGATGTTGTTTACGAAAGTGAGAGGACGAAAAGCTAATGTCCGGCGCTATAACTGGATTGGTGGATATGAAGGATCCACCTAGGGGAGTTGGAAAACCCTGATTCCAAACCAATGGTGCACATGGGCTTCTGTATCCTGAAGGAACAAATGCCGTATGAACCAATCGCTGGTCACCGGCTACCATGGGACTGAATCTCCCTACGATGCTCCACTGCTTTGTCGATCAGATCATTAGGTCAAAGGCTCCGGGTGTGGTCCCCTAAGAAAACCACCTGCTTCGGTTTGGGCACCCGGGCAGTATCACAGCTCTCTCGCAAATTAATGAGATAGAACATTCAAGTGACAATTATAATCTCGTTCATACTAGAAACAAATCAATTTGCATTATTACTATTATTATTATTGTTATTATTATTATTTACCATATCGCTAATTCACCCCCTTTTATACCCAATTTGTGTAACCTTACTTTTCAACTTATGCAGCAGCTCGCCCATGGTGTAAACTCTGTTCTATCTAAACGATCTCTAGTCGCTGTCTGGTCGAAAGTGAATGCTTCCACCGATTATGAATACTGAAGCAGTCTTTCTGAAACCACGTACGCCGTTCAAGCTGGCTTCCTTCAACGTTCGCACACTAATGCAGATCAGACAACAGATAGGGCTGGCTATGTCTTTGGAAGGTCTTCATGTTGACGTTTGTTGTCTATCCGAGACCCGTATTCAAGACCCTAGTGAAGTACTACAAATCCGCTCTCCATCTGTCTCGAAAAGCTTGTTCCACGTGCGCTTATCCGGGGACCCTGTGGCATCTTCGTCTGGTCTTGCTGGCGTTGGTGTCGCACTAAGCGCTGCAGCTGAGGCAGCACTAATCGATTGGACCCCCACTAACAGTCGGTTATGTGCTGTTAGATTAGAAAGTTCCATCAAAGTGAGAAGAAATCGGCGTGAGAATCGATGTCTTTTCGTCATCTCCGCCTATGCCCCGACAGATTGCAGCCTGGATGCAATCAAGGATGAGTTTTATCATCAGTTAACTGTTCTCCAGAAAGCGCGTTCGACAGATATTGTAGTACTAGCCGGAGACTTGAATGCACAGGTCGGGCGTCTAGGCACAGAAGAGAGTCGTCTAGGTGGCCGATGGGGACTTGTTGGTCGCAGGACAGATAACGGGGACCGTTTGCTGCAACTGTGCACAGACCACAACCTGTTTCTGGCCAGCACTAACTTCCGGCACAGTCATCGCCGGTGTGCCACCTGGCGTCCTCCCTCTGCATCCCAAGCCTGGACTCAGATTGATCACATCGCGATCAGCTACCGCTGGCGTGGTTGTGTACAAGACTGCCGCCCCTTTTGGAGTACCTATCTGGAGTCTGATCATGCCCTAGTCTGCGCCAACCTCACCTTACTTTTCAGTGGCCGAAGGATTGACCACCACCAACGGACCGATGTTAGTAAACTGGCTGCAACTTCTGTTGCAAGTAAGTATCGAGCGGAGCTAGCTTCTAGGCTAGCTACCATCCCACCGAAAAGTATAAATGAGCATTGGTTGCATCTACACGACGCCATGAAAATGGCGAGTTAAGCCGCTTGCGGCTTCGCGAAACGTCCCGCTTACAAGCACTGAGTTTCTTCTGGCTCCTTACAACTGATGGAAGCCCGTCGGTCTACTCCGGGTGACCGTGAGTATGACCACAAACGAAGGCTGTTACGTAATGAAATTGGGCAAAGCTTGCGTAAGGACCGAGAAGCCTGGTGGTCGGAGCGTGCTAATGAGATGGAAGCAGCAGCTGCATCTGGTAACTGCCGGAAGCTCTTCCAACTCATCCGAGCCACTGGCAGCAAGAAGTCTGGTGTGAGTGAAACAATCTACGAGGATGATGGGATGCCAATCACTAACATCTCTCGACGTCTTGGACGATGGGCGGAATTTTTCGAAGGACAGTTCAACTGGCCTGCTGCTCCGGCAACATCAACCAGTTTGTCCTGCCCCTCATGGCCGGTGACGACTGATCCACCAAACGAGGCGGAAGTCCGCAAGGAACTCCAACTCTTGAAACGTTACAAATCACCGGGCCCAGATGACTTACCTCCAGCTCTTTTTAAAGAAGTTGGTGACTTTCTGACCAAGGAATGGACTGTGTTGTTTGCAAAGGTTTGGGAGCAAAAAAGTGTTCCAACATCATGGAATGAGTCGATAGTCGTCCCTATCTTTAAAAGGGGTTCACGTTGTTCCTGTAATAACTACCAGGGGATAAGTCTACTTCCGATTGCGTCCAAACTATTGGCTTCTATCATTCTTCGTAGGTTGTTTAAAACCCGAGAAAGATTGACTCGCGAGGAGCAGGCTGGTTTTCGTTCTGGTCGAGGATGCATTGATCATATCTTCACCCTCCGCCAAATGTTAGAACACCGTCATACTTATCGCAGGCCAACAATCGTAGTGTTTCTTGATATTAGGGCTGCCTTCAATTCGTTGGACAGGACTGTTCTCTGGGATTGTCTATTGAAGAAGGGTGTGCCTGAGAAGTTCATTAACATCTTAAAGGCCCTGTATACGAACACCTTAGGCAGAGTGAAGGCATACAACCACCTTTCTCCCTTGTTCCATTCGAGAAGTGGGGTTAGACAGGGTTGCCCGATCTCACCATTCCTCTTCAACTTTGCCATCGATGACATCCTGGAAACAGCTCTGATGGATGTAAGTAATGGCGGTGTGGATATGTTGCCTGGAGAACGACTTCTCGACCTCGAGTATGCGGATGATATTGTCTTACTGTGCGATAATGCCCAAGGCATGCAATCCGCCCTTAATCAGTTGGCAATCAGTGTCCGCAGGTACGGCATGTGCTTTGCACCCTCCAAGTGCAAGGTACACCTACAAGACTGGCAGGATTCTCATCCTGTACTCACCCTAGATGGTGAGCAGATTGAAGTAGTTGAGAAGTTCGTGTATCTAGGTAGCTACATAAGTGCTGGTGGGGGCGTGAGTGATGAGATTGATGCACGTATAATGAAAGCCAGAGCGGCTTATGCCAATCTCGGCCATCTTTGGCGCCTTCGTGATGTTAGTCTGGCTGTAAAAGGTCGGATCTACAACGCGTCGGTGAGAGCAGTTTTGCTCTATGCTTGTGAAACCTGGCCTCTCCGAGTTGAGGATATTAGACGTCTCTCTGTGTTCAATCATCGTTGTCTCCGAAGGATTGCTGACATTCAGTGGCAACACCATGTTAGTAATGCAGAGGTCCGGCATCGTGTGTTCGGGCGCCGAGACAATAATTCAATTGGTGTCACCATCTTGAAACACCGACTTCGGTGGCTTGGACATGTTCTACGAATGTCGTCCCAGAGGCTTCCACGTCGTGCATTATTTGCCGACGCTGGTTCTGGTTGGAAAAAGCGGAGAGGAGGTCAGTGTATGACATGGTGTCGTGGCATGAAAGAAAGCTGCAAAGGGCTAGCTTCTGTTGGTCCTTCACGACTCCCTGGCTGGGGTCCGAGAGATGGTGCAACACAGTGGCTAGAGACGTTATCAGATATGGCTCAGAATAGAAGCCAGTGGCGATCCTGCTGTAACCTTCTTTTACTTTCTTCATAAAGAGTGGCTATAACTTTCCTGAGAGAGTTCTTCTGGTTGTACATTTCAGTTCCCCCCATCATTACTCTTCTCCTTTTCTTTTTTTCCTTCCTTTATATATACGCATCTTCTTCCTTCTCCTCCCATTCTCATTATTTTGTGTGGCGCATATGTATCCGGTGCCCTTTGTACCAATATATATGTGATTAAATAAATAAATAATAATAAATAAATAGTTGAACAAGAATAGAACTTTTTGGTAGAACTACACATCAAAAGTCTTACTCATTTTTAAGTAGATCTACAGTAGCTGAAATCAGTTGATTCTGGGCTTCGGATTCTTTAAGTTTTTGAGACAAAATTTCAACTTGTCGTGTTATGGTATTAACAGTCGAAGAGTCACCGGATGATACATCTTGCTTTCCCAAATCAATTGTTATGGGATCCAACTCTGGTTTTACAGATACTTGATCACCTTTGGATTCCCGATAACACGACAATGTGTCTTTTAATTCCGTTATTTGCATCTGGAAAACAGACATGTATTATATAGCATCAATTATAAGAAAAATACGACAGAAAAGTTGAAGTAAACAAGTAAGAATAGAAAGAAAAGTAAGAATCGATGACACGGTTTACGATCCGTAAGGAAACCAAAGGATGTAACCGGGTAACTGGTGTCGAATTGAATTCATGAAATAAAGTCTAAAACCATAGACAAGAGCTTCCTCATAGATCCTAACGCGGGTGACATTTGTACTGTTGACTTGTGCTGGCCAGCATAAAACTCAAGAGTATGTAGTAACAGTGTATGTAATGTATATTCCAACCACATTAGTTGGTGTCAAATACTAGCAACCGAACATAACTTCTGAACCCAATGACCAAGTTTGAATCTGTAAAGTAATACAGGGTCAACTTTGTCTGGAAATAACCAAACGGTCCATTTATACTAGTGATTGCAATAGCCAGTAAACCGTCAAGGATAAGGAGATCCCAAAGAAAAATGTGGTAATCAATGCAACCGACAACTTCACTTCGTAAAACCAAGAGCCTAAAGTAATAATATCAATAATGTACGGTCCTAAGAATTAAACACTATTAAAAGACCCTCCCCCTGTGTGATCATTTGGATCAATACATCGTTTAAGTTGCAGAGGATATCGATATAATTTTATTCCACGAAAAAAATCTAAAAACTTGGTCTATATAGACTTGTGTTTTCGGGATAACAAATTATATCCGATAGGGTGCTGAATAATTATGAAACGTGGTATCCTGACTGCTATAATAATTAAACTTATTTCTGGATTTTTATCACATGAAAATTTATTCTTTCATTTAATATGACGATCAAGATTTGACTGATCAGTGCCATTGTACGTATAAACGTTTAGTGTTTTAAAACGGAGATCAGCAATAAAATGACCAGTTTTCCCGATCACAGCTTCACGAACTGATCGTTACTTTTGTTTTAATTGAATTAAGACACGTGTGGATATATAGGAAGTATAGAGTTATTAGTTCGCTTGAATACCACAAGCTAAGATAATTGTCAGCATTATACACAGTACGGAGATAAGAAGTCTATTATCATCTTAAATATAAAAGATTAGCTAAGCTGTCAAATAACAGCAAGTTATAACGATTACTCATACAGTAAGTAACTATAGAAAGTGATTTTTCAAGTGAAAAGAAGGTAAGTATTTTCTAATATGGTTAGATAAGTGAATCGATATAATATACAGGTAGATGGTAATATACATTTGAGACTGAATACTTTTTTCACAAATATTTAGAACATAAAAAGCGGGAAAATACTGTCAAAGACCAGAAATTTTACTTGTAATGTTTCTAATAATTAATAAAAATAATAGTCAGTCACGTGGTATGGCGACTCGAACTGATGTACGTATGTACGAAGTTCTACGTTGTGACTGACTGACTGAGTCAGTCATCCCCTATTCAGAGAGTTTAGAAACTTTTTGTGACTTGTATACTTATTTTAGGCAAAATTAAAAAATCACAGGCATTTGACATGTTTGAAGGTTGTAAATATTAGTAGTTTGATAAAATAAAAATAGTCGAAACTCAAAATGTACATGTTCTGAGGAAATAAGCTCCTATTGTACCGCCCTTCTGAACAAATGTAATCTCAGCATGGTAGTCTACACAAAGCAGTTTAGTTCTGTCAGTATTAGTTTTTTTAACACATACGAAGATGAAATCCGGAAATATTTGTGCTATAAAATATCACATCTGAAAATGTTTGAAAAAACTGTAAGGTGAACAACTGGTTATTTTTATATAGCTACGTTAAACGAAATACCCTCCAAAATTCTTAGTAATTAATATACTTACAACACAAAATAGTATCAAAGTAATATTTGCGACGACACTAATTTAGATACTGAATTTCAATATAGTATACGCGTTTATCTACATGAAATTTATAAACCAAAAGATGTATACTGATTAGCAATTTTCGGCATTACCGTTGTGATATGCAGACATTTGAAAATAAATCCAATATAAGTGTCATTATATGCAACATGTTTTGCATGCAAAGGAGCGAAACATACATAGTATCATGAGATGAAATTACGTGTACACTTACTTCATAGTTTTCGCATTTTGTCTTCAAAGCTTTAATAAGTTCAATCAGAGCTGGTTCACGTGTCCCACTACTGAACTTCGATGCATTTGAGGGGTCTAATATTTCACTATCATCAGATGGTGGACTAATATCATCAGAACCTTCAGGTTTAGAAATTTCCTCAGGACATTCCAATTTATCTTTTGATGTCATCCTATAATGTGTAGGACCTAATTCATTCAGTGGTGAGTTGTTCGTGAATGTAAATCCAATGCATGCAACCTGACATCCTCGGAAAATCGGTCCCAGTGGTGGCCCTTCCTAAAATCAATTGGCAGACTGATTAAGCCCCAAAAGGTCAAATAGAGATCATTTTCTTGAAAATAAACATGACTAATGGGGAAATACAGTATAAAACAATAAATTTAAGAAGCGACTTTTGTAGTCAAATATGTCATATATTAAATTTAAAAGCAAGCTATCCACGATTGACTGTGTATCGCATAAAAAAACGGTTTTACTACCATTTAACTACTTGTCACCTCACTTCAATTTGGAATATTTGAAGGATACGAAGAAACTATTAAATCTACCAACATACACAACGATAGATAATAATATTAAGGAATCCCTCTTTAGAAGGGAACTGATGAACTACAATGACTTAGAAGTTCTCTCATCCTGAATGTTTTGACCATCTACAAAACTGGGGACACTGGTAATTCACGATGTTTACCTAAAGAACTGATTAACATGCGAAACCATAAGTACAATATTTTAGTGATCTGGCACGACTGAGGGTTGGGAAGGTCTGTTTTGTCTTGAGATATTTTTATACGACCACAGGTTTACAGACTCTTGAAAGAGGTCTTTCACAAAAGTGAGGGGGAAAGTGGATGTCTGTAAGTCAAACCAGCTCAGTGAATATGGAGGGTCCACTTATGGAAGTCGGAAAGCGGCAGCATATGTTCAGGCATAGTGACGAAGTCAGTATGTGTTACTATCATGAAACATAGGATATCAGTGGCTTGAACACGTTTTGATCTCATCGGCTCCCATTCGCGTGTAGATAGTTTATGGAATGACACCATAGATGACTTTCGATATTATTTCTTACCCTATAATTATCATCTTTTTGAATTTGTTCTGACTGTGACGACGTAACGTGTGTCAACCCAGGTTACCACACACCCGTACCAGATCCTATATTGATGATGATTGGTTAACTGACCGTGAAATGATAGCTGAATTGGGTCAGTGCCCATTAGTTTATATTACCACATAGAATAAAATGGCCATCTATATTGAAATGAATAGTGTATAAAAACAACAAATAATTTGCTCACAGTTATCGCTACAGCTGCCTGAAATTTACATCGAAAAACGATCGATTACAGCTACAATGCATCAAGATTGAATGTAAATACGATATTCGGTGTTAATAAGCGAAAAGACAGGTGGTTATTCCATATTTTACATTGAAGTGACTTTATTATATAATATAAATCTCAACATAACTTATAAGCCGATAACTACAGACAGAAGCGGATATTTGGGGCTTAAAGAATTTAATTACAAAGCTAAAGATGAACTCATTGTGTTGTTCTACACTAGTTATCCATCGAATGTCAACCACATAAATTATATTCACTTACGTGATTTCGAGAAGATTGTTCAATATCAAAATTGGAAGTGTCATCTGGACTGGTGACTTCGGGGATGTACGGAGGAATTTCTAAAGTGAATATTTAAAAAGTACAATCGTTAAATGTTTCATTACACTCCAAGTATAACTCATGCAGTATTAACATTCTAGCAACTACATTTGGCCTCCAAACAATCTGCTCAACGTATTAATGACTGTAGTGGTTGTTTGAACCTCCACGTTGATGTGATGAACTGAAATCGGTCAGTATCTTTTGATATAAAAGAATTCTGTACGAACTGCCTCTTAATTGACATTACTACGTCACAAACATTTTAGCCGGAGTTGGATAGTGGCTGACAGTGGGATCTAGGGCACGAGTCTCACCTTATTTGAGACCCATCAGGTGGATATAACTACACTCCATTATTGATGTTAACACAGTAAAACAGACGGAGCAGTCGAATTGAGTATCGTGATAATATAGTGTTAAAACATACAGACCACATATATATACCACATAAATATGAAATAATCTAATTCAATGAGTATGTGTTGAATGAGTCCATAGCCCTTTTACAAAGTTGGCTAACTCATTGATCCGTGTTACGCTTTTATTAGGTATTTGGCAACTATTAGGATTTGCAGTAACTGAGGTTTGAAGAATGAGTGGTGATTTGTGAATACTAATGTATTATTATGCGGCTTACAAAAATAATTTTGATATTGGTGACGGATGGGTTCCGATATCAAGACAACCTAGCAAATTATTTGTTACTCAACCCGAAATTTGTGATCACGGGTGATTATTCATCCAAAACAAGTTTATCTTGTTCGTGAATATAGCTCGATGTAGATGATGATGATTCATTTCGACATAAATTAGACAGGGATTTATTATGAATAGTCTTGAGTACTGTTAAAGGTATGAGGTTTGGTTATCACTTCTCGATTGCGCACACTGTGTAAGGGTTCTTCTAGAGGTACCTGAAAAGGAAATTGAATTAAAGTTGGTCTTCGTGACCTGAGAGTGTGGCCGCAGTGCCCAAGGGACAACAGTTTGAGGTTGGTCACACACGACCTTTTGTGAGTAATTTTTGTGTTAACCCCGTACTTGTTGAGACCTTACCGTCGGAGATAGATATCCGTGAGATAAGGTGAAGTGTGCGATTCTAGGGTCGACCATTTCTAACCCCACTCTCCCTTTGTGGGAAGGCAGCATAGCTGTTATGGCTTTCTCAGGGAAACACCTTACTGCCGTCACACCTCTGTACAGTCAACAGTACGAATTCGCTCTCGGACCTTATCGTTCTTTAACCGACCTGCCTGGCATGGTAGGACCTTGAGGAACGATTGTTCCAGCCAGCATAGTCCGGTCGATTTATCACGATAGGTAAGTCCAAATACAAATCAAGGTAGCAACAACGATCAGTGTTAGTTATATTCATAACCAAGCAGATCGTTGCTTAGGATCCCACCACGTTAATCTGTTCTGATGTGTCTGTGAACTATCCCTGTTGCATGTGACCTACCAATTGAAAGACATTATTATCCTATTATATTAGGGTGTATTTTATTTATTTATTTAAACACATATATATTGGTACAAAAGGGCACCAGGTACATATGCGCCACACAAAATAATGAAAGTAGGAAGGGAAAGGATGAAAAGATAAGGCGGACTGAAATGTACAACCAGAAGACTCTTTCAAATAGGAAAGTTAGAACTATTCTTTATGTAGAAAGTAAAAGAAGGTTGCAGCAGGATCGCCACTGGCTTCTATTCTGAGCCATATCCGATAACGTCTCTAGCCACTGTGTTGCACTATCTCTCGGACCCCAACCAGGGAGTCGTGAAGGACCAACAAAAGCTAGCCCTTTGCAGCTTTCTTTCATGCCACGACACCATGTCATACACTGACCTCCTCTCCGCTTTCTCCAACCAGTCCCAGGGTCGGCAAATAATGCACGACGCGGAAGTCTCTGGGACGACATTCGTAAAACATGTCCGAGCCACCGAAGTCGGTGTTTCAAGATGGTGACACCAATTGAATTATCATCTCTGCGCCCGAATACACGATGCCGAACCTCTGCATTACTAACATGGTGTTGCCACTGAATGTCAGCAATCCTTCGGAGACAACGATGATCGAACACAGAGAGACGTCTAACATCCTCAACTCGGAGAGGCCAGGTTTCACAAGCATAGAGCAAAACTGCTCTCACCGACGCGTTGTAGATCCGACCTTTTACAGCCAGACTAACATCACGAAGGCGCCAAAGATGGCCCAGATTGGCATAAGCCGCTCTGGCTTTCATTATACGTGCATCAATCTCATCACTCACGCCACCACCAGCACTTATATAGCTACCTAGATACACGAACTTCTCAACTACTTCGATCTCCTCACCATCCAGGGTGAGTACAGGATGAGAATCCTGCCAGTCTTGTAGAAGTACTTTGCACTTGGAGGGTGCAAAGCACATGCCGTACCTACGGACACTGATTGCCAACTGATTAAGTGCGGATTGCATGCCTTGGGCATTATCGCACAGTAAGACAATATCATCCGCATACTCAAGGTCGAGAAGTCGTTCTCCAGGCAACATATCCACACCGCCATTACTTACATCCACCAGAGCTGTTTCCAGGATGTCGTCGATGGCAAAGTTGAAGAGGAATGGTGAGATCGGGCAACCCTGCCTAACCCCACTGCTCGAATGGAACAAGGGAGAAAGGTGGTTGTATGCCCTCACTCTGCCTGAGGTGTTCGTATACATAGACCCTGGGATCACCAGTATCGCGTTTACAGTTCTATTAGTAAATCTGTAGGACAAATTAAATCCTAGAGTCAGGAAACTAAACAGGAGTGCTGCATAAATAAATATGATTAAATACTTATAATCTACGTATGTTTCCACAAAACGTACACAACATACGTGCTACCATTACTTCTTACTTCATCGATAAAATTCACTCACGATTCAAGACATACATGTATGAGAGATAACCAGACAAATGTACTTAGCAGGAAATGTAGGCACAACTAATTACGGAAGGTCAGAATACAAACTATATGTCTAGAAGTAGCAAGAAAACCCTGAAATAGCACCAGATGAAGGTATCTACATGAATAATTCCAGGAAAGTAAACAATATTAATACCAGTCCCGATATTTTAGATTTCTAAGTCGTTTTATATTTTACCGTAACCATATAAAAAGATACTGTCAAAAGTGCTTTTTGTCGAAGGAAATTGTGTATTGTCCAGAATAGCTGAATTTTCAACAGTATATTTAATGAACTTGAAAAAATATTTTGGGTATATATAACTTACGTTCATGAATATGTTCCCAATCGATGCCATTAAAAAAAGCATGACCCTTCAACTCATCTATTCCATTTCGACCAAACCTTCGTTTCCGATCACAAATCAGGTGTCGTATTAGGTCACATGCTGATTCGGAAATTTTTACACAATCAGTCGGAATGGTAAAATGTTTCTAAAAATAGACAACGACTTTATGACTTTAAAATACCTACATATATGAAGTACCTAGTAAACAGAGTATTCATGCAAATGGTGATAAAAACTACTTCGCTCTCTACTATTAGGTTGATTCAGATCACCCTCGAAGTAGCATTTTGCACTTAGGGAGAGAAAATTATATCCCAAACACACCTGCGTTGTTGCTCGAAGTGCTCAAAAGACTACATTTAATCAACAAACAAAACTATATCATCGGTTGCCACACCATATTTGCAGTATGAGGCGATTAGATATAGAAAAGAAAGCGCAAGATTTTGAGGTACAAAATCTAAGGGAGAGCAAAGATTGAGTGCAACTGTCATTGAGACGGATCCTGAGCTCTGTAACCAAACGTCTGTAACCACTAGTCACCGCTTTTGTGGAGACTTCGGACAGGTAGTCTTTATATGCCAACACAGCTCTAATAAGCAGTCACTGGCTTTGTGAACGGATGCCACGTTTTAGTTCGGTATACGTAATACCTGTTTAAACCACCTTAGCCGAATACGATTCACATCAACCGATTTGTCATCTTTACCTAGTATTCTGAGTATAACATTAGCACTGAGAACTCGATGGTCGTAACATATACGAGGAATACTTTGAAAACATCTATGAGAGAAATCTGATGAGTAGCTATGAAAACTCATTTTGCGACATAAAACTAATTACGATAGATGACACTTCTTCTACACTAATTATTTTTCGCCGACTAGTGGGTTGTTTATATAGAGGCTTTTGTGATCAAAACTCCTTGAGAAGAAACAAATTTACATTCACATTAATTTACATATCGATCAAATGATTATTAATTACAAAATCTTATCAACTGAGTAATTATCGCTGAACACAAAATCACAACAAAGTATTCAATACGAGGAAAAGTGTGTAGAACGTCAAATAACTAATTACAACTAGGAATACACAGAAAGTTAACTAACAGAATTTACTCTGAATAGTCTTATTTTAAAAATGCGTTAAAAATTGATTGAATCAAAGTCATCTTAACCAATATGCAAAATTTAGATTGATCATCTTTCTAATGCAATATGGGTATAGAGAATCACCGAAACTCATGCACAATATACATGCCTTCTGTTTCCAAAGATTATGTTCCACCGATATACAGTGTCAGAACGAACTGTTGATCAGTATATTCAACCATATGTTGGTAGGTGGACACTACAACGTTTACATTACAAGTAATGGATGTTGGCAAACGCCAACATAGCATCCTGAATCCATACAGATATTCAGACAGACACCAACTCACTCCGAGATTAGACTTCTAAAATAAATGGAGCAGTTGATGCACTCAACTACGTCACTCATTATTAGTTCAGGAGTTGATGTAGACCAGTCATGAAGCAATATTTTGCTTTAGAGGGAGAGAAACACATTCCGAATATGGTTGCATTGTTAATGGAGGCGATCAGAAGACTGCACTTTATCAGCTTCTTCATCAAACACAACTGTCTTTTGTGTATTCCAAATGAACATCTGATTCTTCTGATGAGATCAAATCTTAAAAAGTTAGATGAGTATTATCTCTGGAAGAATATCCAAGGTAAAGTTAAGTAAGAATAGTGAAAGTGGTCATCCTTAGTGCTTAAATTTGATCTTCTTTAATCGATAAGCCGTATTCGAGGCATATATCAAAGATGCCGTTTATTAATACTAATTATCTGCTACCCGCTTTTTCATAAAGTAGTTTTTTCCCAGAAAGTTAGTACATGTGTCTATGATGTATTTGGTCATAACTTCAGTTTGAAATTTTTGGAATTTGATTTACCTCAAAGTTCATAATGTGACTATAAGTTTCGATGAGATTTTCACTGTAGAAAGGCGTTTCGCCGAAGAGCATTTCGTACATCACGACTCCGAGAGACCAGTAATCACATTCAACACCATATGTCCCATGGCCATCTTCGGAAGCCCGCAAAATTTCTGGTGATATATAGTCTGGTGTCCCAACGGCTGTATTGTTTTTCACTAACCCATTTTCGCCAAGTTTTAAACAGGAACCAAAATCAGCAAGGACAATGTGACCTGAGCTATAGCAACAAAGAGAAGAAACTTATTGACAAGTGGTTTATGTAGCCAGCAGATGAACTGTTGATGTTAGCCCTAATGTTATTAAACTACAGTGTGACCACCCTCCCACAACTCATTTGATTTTCAAAAATAAGTACCGAAACAAATTACAATGTACTTCATCTGAAGAAATATAGCTAGATCATTTCACTTTATTCGAATAGTTAAGATACAACTTAATAAACGAAATTAATAATTCTCAAAGATATTTAGCCATTTTGCCACGAACCTAGTTATACCAATACATCCTGAGTCTTTTGTTGGTCAATCCAGTCTAACAAAGTTGTCGATAAACTTCGTAGTAATTTAGCTACCTCAAATCGACTTAGCACCTCATCCGTTTGCATTACATGTGGACCCGAAGCAGTTCCCACACGTCGGGAAATGCATGAATCTGGATATCTTATGATTGATATTTTTTAAACAAAGATGTGAAGAATTTTTAGACCTAGGCATATAAAATGTGACTCAAAACCCAAAAAATGAGTGATTAGAATTCCAGACTATTTTGTCGGTGTTGATCCACACCTTCAATGGGTAAAAGGTACACACATAGATACGCTTAAAGTGTTCAATGATGACAATGAAGAAAAAGTATATTAAACTGACCAAATCAAGAGACGTGAAGTACGAATGAAGTGCTTGCTATTAGTGGCCATTTTTAGAACTGTAGATATACTACAGCACGTCAGAAATTTATCAGGAAAACTCTCAGGACCAAACTTAATTTTTCCTTCAGGTGTTTGGGGCTTAGAAAACTCAGGATAAACTGGCCAGTGGACTAAAACACACGATTACGACCAGCTAGTTAAATAAATTGCGGAACTGTCCTGCTATTTCATAAATTACTAGTGAACAGACTTGGATGTGCCATTCATCATAAAACTCACCTTTGTAGCAACACATTATCTGGCTTTATATCTCTGTGAACATAACCCAGTTGATGTAAAGAGTCAATGGCTAATACCATTTCAGAAACGTAGAACTGTACAATGTTTTCAGGTATCTTGTCGTCAAACTTGCTCAGCATTGTAAGCATATCCCCGCCATTGTAAAAATCCATGAGAAAATACTTAGTTTACAATAAGATAAAAAGTAAAGTTACCAAAAACTTTTCGTCCTGAAATGTGTGATGCAATTTGGCCAGCCATAGAGATTTACTGACCATTGCCTTCACCATTACATCACGCTCTTCTTGAAAGCATGCTCTCTAAAGGTATCCTAAGAAGCTTCAAATAACTTACATCTGAACGTTTAAGCATATCGTACTTATGGAGAGATTTCAAAGCATATATTTTTCCATCATTCTTCCATTTAACAACTGATACGTCTCCAAAGGCTCCCGATCCAATCAGTCTTATGGTTTCAAATTCTGACTTAGATATCCAACAACTCTCAATCTTATCGACGTATTTTTTAACTAGAAGACAGTAAAAAACTGAGGCCTCTTACCAGCATTATAGAACTTAATGCAGTTCCTCTCATTTTTGTGTTGAGGAAGTTTGCATTCATAAGACAGGCAAACGATTGTGTCTAACAAGTATTCTACGCTAAGAGAGTTGTCCTCTAGCAGGGGTGAACTTTTAGTATAAAGAGAGACAAGTTCATTAATCCTGTCGTGAAGCGTCCTCATTTATCTCTCCCGTATGTATAACAAGCCAGAAAATCCCAACATTACCTCCCCAAAAGTGCCGCAGCCAATTAGAGCGCCAGAGTATGAGCAACAAGTCAATGGCGGTACCCTCAAAAATGACATAACCTTTCAAATTACATTCATGTTACAATATTTTAATCTAACTTCCTTCATTCTGGAAATATGTATGTTTGTACCCATGATTTTTAGAGCGGATTATTGAGATTATGCCTACTTAATCTCTCCTTGTCTTCCAAACTTGGCTGAAATTTATGTTAACTATTTCAGAAGTTCCTCTATTTTTCAAAGTTTCTCCTTAAGTAAAATAAATTGTATTTAGTTTAAAGCAAACGGAAACACAAATATACTGTGGATAAATCGAAAACATTGAGATTTCAAATGTACTGAAGAAGAGAGGTCGAGAATTCGTACGAATTAGGCTCAGACTGTGCTAGTTCCTGTGCTCAAATACACATTTTTCTTATTTGTTTTGGTCATCCCTCTTTTCTAAGCTTTACCGTTTCCCGAGCCCATTGACTTATTTATTTTACAGCTGAAGTTGTTTCATTGGTGAAGACTTACTGGACTTTCCTATTGCAACAGGGAGTGATTCCAACCCTCACTCGTGAGATGACACTCACGTCGAACCATCTTTAGAAAACTTCCGCTTAATAACTTTCCGTATTTTTGAATTTCTGACAATATCAAAAGCATACATAACGTCTGTAAACTGGAGAAAAGAGTCCAGATTTTTGACTAAAGCATTCTTGGCTGTTGATTTGTTCGATAAAACAGAATCCACAAAATGCAACAAAACAAATTTTGGTTTTCGAATGAGTTTCTGGCGATTTTTGCAGTAATAACTTACTAGTACCATATGGTCAGCTATCTGGGCAGTTTAGTACACTCAAAATAAGCGTCACGCTGCAAGCCTACTAGTCAGCTAGTCGTGTTCTCGTCTGAATATATTCTCTGGTCCCTTCGAACCAATATTTTCTTACATATCCATGACCCACAAGGTGTTCACTGAATACTGGCGTACAGTATACAAAAATAACTGATAATACTTAGATGACCTGCACTCAACAAAATGGTTATAGGTGGCACAATATCCCCCCACAAACATATACATAAAGCTACACGGGCCTCATCGGATCACACTACGCTGAACCAGATTGATCATATTTGTATCAGTAAAAAATTCAGAAGGATAATGGAAGACGTGAGAACCAGAAGAGGAGCTGACATAACTTCACATCGCCATCAGATTGTGACCAAGATGAAACCTAGCCTAAAGAAGCACTGGACAATCGGGGGAAACAACATTACAGAAGTTTAATACAACCCTCCCTTGAGATACTAACAAACTCAACAAATTTAGGATAGCTCTCAGCAACACGTTCCAAGCCTTACAAGATCTACTCAAAGAAGGAGAAACTACTATAGAGGACAACAGGAATGGGATCAAAGAAGCATTAACTTCAACGTGTCAGGAGGATTTGAACAGCGAAAAGCAACATCGTAAGGCATGGATTTCCAAGGAAACTCTGGACAGGATTCAGGAAAGGAAGAACAAGAAAACAGCAATTGACAGCAACCAAACAAGAGCGCAGAAAGTCAAGGCATAAGCTGAATACACAGAAGCAAACAAGCAAGTGAAGAGCATTAGAGCTGACAAGCAGAAATACGTGGAAGAGCTAGCAACGATAGCGGAAGAAGCTTCAAGAGCAAGAAATATGAGACAGCTATATGACACAACGAAGAAACTGGCAGGGAAATATAGTAAACCAGAGGTACCGGTCGAGAACAAAGAAGGCAAGTCACTTACTGAGACTCAATAACAGTGGAAGTTGAGGGTAGAACACAGTCCGAAAGTTACTCTGATGCTGTCCAAAGAAACACTTGAACACTTATAGGATGAGAATCTTATAGAATCAGGATCATGAAAGCATCCTTCAAACTAAAGGAGAAAGGAAATCACAACAAATGTTATCCAGAGACACGAGCACACTTATGATGATCATGATGACGATTAAGGTCAGTCAGACATACAAGTGTCTGAAAAGACGCCTCACATCCCAGGAGAAGCTCGGAATATAATGCACAGCTTAGATGAAACTATGCGGTTATGACTTCACAGATGACTTAACCTTTCTATCCTATACACACCAACAAATGCAGATGAAGACAATTAGTGAAGCAGAAGCCTCTCCATTTCTAGGCTTCAACATACACAAAGGAAAACTCAAGGTCATCAAATACAACACGAAAAACACCAACCCAATCACACTCTATGGAGACTCTGGAACATGTGGGGAAACTCACCTACCTAAGAAGTATCATCGACGAACAAGCAAGATCCATTGTATGTGCAATGGCGAGGATTGGCAAGCGAGGGCCGTATTCCTACAGTTGAAGAACATATGGAACTCACAACAATGCCCGTTGGTTGAAAACCATCAGCAACAGCCTACTGTGGGAGAGAACAAACCAGGTTCGAGCTGAAGAGGAAATTAGGAAAAGACGTTGGAAGTGGATAGGATATACATTATGGAAATCACTAAACTGTATCACGAGGCAATCCCTAACATGGAATCCCGAAAAGAGACGGGAAAGAGGAAGGCCGAGGAACACACTACGTTGGGAATGAGAAGCGCAAATCATAAGAATGAATAACAACTGGAATTTACTGTGAGGAATTGCCTAGGGCATATTTGGTGTGTTGATTTTTCAGTCACTTGACTTCTTATTTGCAGCAACGACTACAAATATTCGGTGGACAGTTGTCAATGAACTTTAACTTCACAGTCTAACGAGGATACAAAGATACATGCTTTACTTCACCACAGAATTCACGCTACCACAAATATGGCTGTTCTGCCCAACTAGATTGTGATATATGACATCCTTTTCTTTGTCTTCCAAAACTGTGTTTCACACTCTATGCATTCGTACTACTCATATCATGCTTATTTTTCAGCCTTAGTTTAATCGAGAAAATAAAAGGTAAATCATAGCTTTGCAAACTTTGCTCCTAAAGGTGGAAATAAATCTCCAAGACGATTAACTTAGTGAGTCATCAACTCAGCACAATCCCTGTTGAGAGTATTCAGGTCAAATATCAATGCCAGATTACATTTTAGTGCCCTGTGCTACACATATTTTACGGTCAGTAATCGGCTAAAATCTCACACTCTACGTGTTGTGATTCTACAAAAGGCCGTCGTCAATTTGTTATGACTATAAAATAAGACGGCCAAATCCAATTCGTCAAGATTTTATGTCCGGCTTTTATCACGTGAGTTATCCGCCAGTCGGAAAACGACTTGTCTAATCTTAACACTGTACCAATCAATGACGTTCGACCAGTACGAATAAAGCTTCCGCTATGCGAAATATCTATTTCAAGCATGCTCGGTTTATATGCCAAACAGACAGACCGCATCACAGCATAAAACAGAAAGTAATATTTGTACAAGATCAAGCCAAGTGTGGCTGTGAACGTGGGAGACAGTAATCAATAAACTGAATATAATTTTGGGAACAGTAAATCGTATAATAACATTTCATAGGTCAAAATTAAGCTTGTAATAAGATGAATATAGATATACACAATCTAATTACTCAATAGTTAGACAATAGGAATATATATAGAATAATCGTCCATTAATAGGTCCCGGAAATCTCCCGTACTCATGTCTTCATTAGGATATAACAATACGGTTTAGTGACATCTGGTTCAACTAAGTGTTTGGAAGGAGATTTCGGACAATAATGTCGTCGAACACCGTAGATCCTTGCCTTCTTCACTCTTTTGCCTCATTGATTTATCACGATTATAAACGGATATTATGTTTACTGAGCTAACAAGCGTTTCTATGATTGCAGAGCGATTGGCCTTCAAGTTTGAGCCATGTCTACACTTTTCATCATTCTCATTGAGAAAAATCTGACATTTAGGAACATGTAAATCCAAATACGACCAAACCACTTTTTTCTCAATGTTGAGGTCTTATTTGACCAGATTAAAGTTTGCAGCGTGAATTGATTGATCATTCTTGACTTTCGGATCCTTGCTGGAAACCGTTACTCGGACCGAGCAAGATGTATATTTGATCTCATTTTGTTGTGAATAATCTGATTGATTCTCAGGCACCTAACACTTATCAATTAACTACTCTGTTTACTGTGTGGTACGCCTATTTTTGCTAGAAAAACCTTTCATTGTATTCAACAGGCAGTACTGTTTAAGACATTTTGTACTTTTCAGATAATTTTTCTCCGTTAACTTGGAACGAGATAAAATAAGTTCAGCGGTTATATTCTGATAGAATTTAGCGCGCGTATCTCAATAAACGGTTTTTAAGCCACATATAGTCCCGTCAAATCGAGTGAACTTTGGTTTATTAGTCCTTTGCATTCACAACGAACACTAGTTTCGGTCGTTTATGACCTCAACATTCCCTTCTGGCTTCCATAATCAAAGATCTGTCACCTTCATTCTGTTTTCCAATATTTCCGCATGGTTAATTGACTATCATTTCAGCATCTAATCGGTTTGTGCTTTATCATCAAGTGGACAGTTATCACTCGTCTACAAACCATCTTCCTTTTAATGCTTTATATAAATGCCATCTGTTCGAAGCCCGATATTTCGAAACAGTTTGTGACTGATGACCAACCTCTTTTAGAAAACTTTGGAAAATTTCACTACATCCCAATCGTACTACTCACTATGAAATCGGATATTCAAAAATTCAGATCGATATTGTCGATATCATTTTTCAAGTGATTTGATATCCCCCTACTTAACTCAGCGCAGACTACTGAGTTTAAATAGTACGGTTGTGTGGTGAAATAGGTTTTTCTTAGTTGTGAGGCTTCCGATACTAGGATCTCGCAGAAAATACCATGTAGATAGATAAATAATACTGTTCAAAACTTACTAGTGGTGGCCTTCAGTCGGTTAACTCACGTCGGTTATCACCGATGTTAACGAGGTCAGCAAATTGAATAAAGGCAATACAACAGTTCAGGCAGACTAATGTGAATTGCTTATATTTCGTAATGCTTAGGTCTAATCGGCTAGAGACGAGCTCCTTACAGTCTGAAGAATAGGTTTGATTGTGCACTGGAGCCTGATAGCCTAAATGTCTCCAATATATCTACACATTCTGATCTCTCTTAGCGAAGATACATCTGGAAAAGGCAGCCAGCATTGTGTGTCAATGCCCTAAACTCGTTTCTTTGAAAATTGATAAATTCAAGCAGCTACTGTTCATGTTTACCAAAAAATAAACTATTTCTACTCAAAAATGTGCAGTACTGCCACACTGATGAAGCAGTCAAGGGTAGCTAATGAGTTGAATTCTGGCTTACATATTTGTGGGAAACCTGGAACAGACGCAGCATGAGCACTCAAATGGAAGCATTACACTCTATTGTAGATATATCGATAGCACGTTTCTTGTTCGCATTAATCAGAAGCACTTTATGTACCCACTCAACTTGTTCAACACAGTGACATAAATTTCACTATTGAACATTACGTTCCTTGGACCTCGTAATCAAATGATTTCCAGACGGCAAACTACAAAAACATCCAGGGCGAAAATTCATGCGTTGAATTTTGTCGGAACTATGATAGCTTTTGTACAATAAGCTACAAAAATGGGATTTTAAAGACTCTTTTCGGCTGTACTCGTGAACGTTGTTCAAAGAAAAACCCAGAAGAATGTACTTTCATTACAATCTACTTACTTTACTCACGCCCGTTACTCACAATGGAGCAAAGGCTGCTGACCAGCATTCTCCCAAACACTCTACCCTGAGCTTTTCTTTCTAGTCCTATCCAACTTTTGTTCGTTCTTGTCATGTCTGTCTCCATTTCTCGGCGTAATGTATTCTCTGGTCATCCTCTTTCCCTTTTGACCTTCAGGATTCCATGTGAGGGCTTATCTTGTGATGCAGTTGGCTCCATTCCTAAACATATGTTTTATCCACTTCCCGCGCTTCTTCCTGATTTCTTCCTCCACTGGAATCTGGTTTGTTGTCTCCCTCAGTAGAATGTTGCTGATAGTATCCGGCCAACGGATCCGAAGTACTTTGCATAGACAACTGTTAATAAACACCTGTATCTTCTGGATGATGACTTTTGTAGTTCTGCAGGTTTCCACCCCATACAGTAGAACAGTCTTGACATTTGTATTGAAAAGTCTGATCTTGATGTTGTTTGACAATTGTTTTGAGTTACAGATGATATTCAATAGAAGATATAATGCTCGTGCTTTGCCGATCTGCTTCTTCACATCTGCATCAGATCCACCGTGTTCATCGATGATGCTGCCCAGATATGTAAAGGTTTTCACATCTTCCAAAGCTACTCCGTCAAATGTGATTCAATTGATACATGTTGTGTTGTATCGGAGAGTCTTGTTTTCTTTTTGTGTATGTTGAGACCTATTGCTGCTAAGGCTGGTGTCACATTGGTCGTCTTCTCCTGCAATACAACTTAACTCAAAAATACATATAAAGCGAAATCCACCTTGAAATATACGTAGACCGACGTACGTGTTAAGTGAAATACTATGGAAAAGAAAGACTGCTTCCTGTACCTGCATTTCAAAAAAGTTGAAATCAGTGTAATTATTAACCATGCGATAGATGCCATGATGAAGATTGCTTATCCACTGACAAGACTGACGACAATAAGACAAACCGCTCACTCGAACGAATCGAAATTGGAAAATCTGTAGTGACACTGGTCCCTAACCTCACGATCTTTGAGACTGAACATGTTCACACTTCCGAGAATGTTCCAAAGAATTTGAGGCTGTGGGGCGTTACGGCTCTCAACAGTATAATAGTCCGGCATTTCATTGATGCCGAGATTCAAAAATCTGTAGTGGATGTCGAGTCGTGGACGGACTATGATCA
>NC_031495.1:53580617-53584121 GCF_000237925.1 Schistosoma mansoni
GCATTGGTCTCAAGATGTATGAAACTGAACAATCAGGGAACGTAGCATAGTGTGCATCGATCGAATTGAACAGCCACCAACCTGAGCAGTAATAAATGTTCTATGAGAAAGTTTATAACGGTGAAACGCAGATGTGTAAGCACAACTAGAAGTGATGATTCCGTATTCGTCGACCTATTGACTTGAGAGTGCAAGCAACGCACACTGTCGAAAGCTTGGATTGACCAAATGCTTAAAGGTTGTTGACTTCCCATTATTCTTCAAACGATGACAGACAGTGATGAAACTCATTTCTCTCCCACAGCCATTAACTTACTTTCCCAAACATATTTTTACACGTTTTAGGTGAGGGATGCCGAGTTCATCCTATGCATCACATCACAATCAAAGGTCATAGGTGGAGATCAGAACATGACAATAATCAAATACAACTACATCTCAAATAAATCATTTGCAATTGTGGGAATGGTGCACAGCGAATGTTTGCTCATTATTCGAAGATTCGATGTGAAAACGCTTGATCTATTGCAAGCTTACATTGTTTTTGTTGATCCATTTTGTGAAGTTGTAATAAATAAATGAGAGGTCTGTGAAATATTTGTATTTTAAAGATAGATAATGAATCATTAAACGATAGAGACAAGATGAAACATGTAACACCAATGATAAACAAGCGACGTAAGAGAAGTGAGTGGAAACTGTAATTAGTTTCCGATAACATGTTTCAACATACAGTTGTCATATTTGAATGCATGATTGCTGATGCATAAGCTTTCTAGAAGATTTGAAATACTTGGAGTTTGCATAAATGCTATCTTCCAATGTAGTTTGTTTCGCCAGGATATTGTCAGTGAAGTTATTATCCTGAAGCAAGTGGCCGAATTCTCATCTCTGCCATTTCGAGTGGACCAAACTTTTGGATTTCCTACAGTACAGCGAATGGACATGGAAGGATCACACGAATTCATCCTCTTTTATATCTGATTTGGATGAACTACCGTCCAGTTGTGATGTTGTTGATTTGCATCAAAATATTCCCCATCGATCTGAATTCCCAAAACAAAGCCTGTAAGAAGTATAGGTCCACAACAACGGTTGATAACCATAAATTTCAACAATTGCACAAACCCCTACTAACTGTTTTTACTATCTTTCCTTTCCTTGATATTGAACAAGAGTACGTGATCGCTTGTCAGTATGTTTGCATATTGACAAGGAAACGAACATGCCAAGTTGGATTAGAAAATACATAATGCTTGGTATAAAATTAAGTGAGAATCCAGTGTATTCAGCATAATTGGCTTGCACTGAAAGTGACTGAGTTTTAAGTTGAATGAAATGTAACGGATTCTATGTGGAATTTGTGAGTGTCAAGTGTAGGTTTATGTGTAAGAAGTGACCTGATTATTATGTCTATGAAAATGATCCACCCACCTTTGAATGTTAGCCAAATTTGTATTTATCACCCAACGTAGCTCAGTTTAATTAATACAAATAATTATGTAGATTGTTTTATTCATACTAACTGACGACTGTTACCATTCATGAAAGAGCAGAGACAACCCTCGATGATTCTCTATGGAACTACTATTCCCTTGAAGTACGCTGTTACAAATTACTTGTTAGGATAATGAGTGATTTGCCATATGAAAACAAACAATGTGTTAAGTGATAGGGAATCCAACAATCGTTTAATGTGAACACTATTGAAAATACTTCCAATTACGTTTTAATTGATGAGTTGAGTTTTAGACAGAGAAAGCTTAAACGAGAACAAGCTAAGCTACGAGAGTTAAACTGACAAGCGTTGTATGTGATTTAATTTTTCGAATGACGTTAGTTTTCTCTATGAATATTATCTTGATTACAAACACATAATTACATTCAACAAAGTGAACACCTGTACGTCTCTTACTGATGATACATGTCGAATGTGGACTGTATCTCAATTTACAATTGTCGTTATGTTTGTGTGGTGATTTAGGAATATGACTAATAATTAGCTTACGAAAACTGTGCAATTTTTTCAGTTGAGAAATGTAGCTTATTCAACCCAATGGATGCTTCAAGGACAACTTAAACAGAGAATTATTTTCGCTGATTTTCCCATAGTTGTAAGACATAGAATGGAATAACTGCATTTGTCACGGCTTCTCTTCCGTGGAGTTAATACTTGTTGAGTACGAGGCAGATAGTTACCCACCTAAGACAACGGAATATGGTCGCCCAATATCGTGGATTGATCCGAGCTAGACATTAGCTCAGTAGTCTAGATGTAGAGCGTTCGCGCGTGATACTGTATGTCTTGAATTCGATTCTCATATGTGGGATCGTGGATGCGCACTGCTGAGGAGCCTTGTGCTAGAACGATATGGTCGCCCATTGCATCCAGCTTCTCAATATTGGTTTAACTCAGATTGGTTCATAGTTTCATTGAAATTTATCAATCTGCACAACCCCAGAATGACATAAATATCATTTCTTTTTTTAACCGTCTACCAAAATCTTGAGTCATGCACAGTAATGCAGTAACACAAACGATGCTGAGGAATCACAACAATCAATTTTTGGGTTTCCAAATAAGCAAAGTATTACTTGACGGAAGGTGTCATTTTTTGAGAGACAAAACTTAAAATGAGATCTCAAATGAGATGATAAATAGAATGATTTGGTTATGTTAAAATATTGAAAATGAATAGAATGTTACTAATAGAGTCATCTAGATCTTACATATATGGTAAGTAGAACAAATCCAAAACAATAGTAGTGTCTTCTTTTATATTTGGCTCTAAAAATCTCTACATTCAACGTGTAGGCGACATAACTCTAATTTAAGATCATTAATAAAATAATTAATCCAACATTTTTTTATCCCTTAAACTCTCTTCTTCTTAATTAAAATTAAAATACTGATCAGAAATATTCATTGCAATTTTAACTCATTAGCTAATAAAGTTATGGTACTACCGCCAAATAATTGAAAAGTCTGGAAATCGCACGATGGAACTATTTGCAAAGACCCAAAAATGACCTAAAACTGTATATAATTCTGATAGAATATTTATCATATCCTACATTATAATATATTTAAAATTCTTAATGGCTGAATATTTAAATTAAATGATAACTGTGACAATAATATATTCAAATTTTTGTGGGAAATTATTATTTTAAACAACGTATAGTACTGAACGAGTACTACTACGCTCGAACGAGTACTACTACGCTCGAACGAGTACTACAAAATGAGATCCTTTTTAAACTTCATTCAATGATAAATTTAAATATCTTTTTTAAAATTTGCTTCAATTTTAAGTTTGATATAAAAATGACTGAATGAGATTCAAAATCATGTTTATAAAGATATTGCAAAGACAGCGAATTGAATAATAAAAAAAAGATTGAATTTATGTTATTCTTCATCTATTTTGGAAAGTTTCCACAACACATTATTATGAATGCCAAACTACAGTAAATGGAAATCTGATATTTATTTTAACTGGA
>NC_031495.1:53584321-53779743 GCF_000237925.1 Schistosoma mansoni
AGGGAAGGAACGCAAGTCCTATGGCCACTTATCCATGGTCTTTATTATAACTCAGGTAGATTTAGATTAGATATAACCATACCAAGCTGTATTACATTACAAAAAAAATTTAACAATCATACACGGTCAGGCTAAAAAGTGGCTGAGTGTAGAGGAGACCGTAAATAATAGATTGGTAATAAACCAAGAATAGTAAATCGTACCATGATGGTTAATGAAGCAATAGAAAGATTATGATAAAGGAAATATATAAAAAGAGTTTGACAACACCTCTACACGCAACACCTTTATAATCGAAGAACCGACTCAGTCAAATCATAAGTCGGGAACGAAGGAGTTCGAGGATATACTTCGTCGGGTGTCAGTATGTCGAAGGAAAGTTTGATCTAGGCTAGCCAGTAGTTGGAAGGACTGAGTGACACGGCGTACACAGTCATTATTTGATGCGGATGCGTTACCGAGCGCCTTCAGCTAGGTGATCCATTAAAACTTCAGGAGGATAGGGTTATTTCGGGACCAGTTCAACGGCGAGCAGAGAAATCAGTTCGATGACTCAAATTCAAGCCTTATGAAGGGCACCTCAAATCAATGAAACTTTACCCATTAGAATATGGGAGTCCTAAGGGTGACTTACTGATGACATCCCAAACACTTTTGAATATCCTGATAAATATCTACTTGAATTCAGTCCCAACACAAACCCTGTGGGTATCACTCGGAAACTAGAACCATAACATAGCAGAAAAGACTGCAGACACACCTACTCCATAAGAGTAGTCAGTTGCTGTGACTCTCTGTCAACCGAGCTAGTTCAAGAGATTTTCCAGAAAACTTGATATATTTGTAATGGATGTCGTATCACGTCGGGCTCACCAGTTGCAGTAGATGTCGAGTCGAGGACGGACTATGATCACCACTACTATTCGATTACGCGTACAAATATGACTTGGTTCCCTTGATAGCCCGTAAACCAGAAGGCTTTACTAGTCCAGATCAAGTATATTTATTGGTGATCTCGTGGTATCGAAATAATACCGAGACGTGCCAAAGAGTACAAGCGAACAAGCAGTGCGTGAGCAAGCTCGAACCAAACCAGGCGGTATATCGAACAAGAAGTGAAACGGATACAGTTAAACAAATACAGTAAAACAATCTCTGGTACAATTGGTTACAATAATAATAATTGTTTCTATTATTCCAATCGTGTTCTTATCGAGACTGGCCGGTCACTACAAATCCATCAAAATTGTTATCATGCAATAAACAGTGTCTACCCGATTTGCCGATGCAGCAATAACAAGGAAACTCAAACACGATTTATATATCCAGGAAGAGACGGGAATCAACTTATCAGCACGTTGAAAAATTTTTATTCTTTGTTACTATAACAATTATTATTATATTATTAGTGTTAATCTCGTCATTCGGTCCCGGTTAAACTAATTCTATGCACACGAAAATTTTCCCCTAGTTCATCAGTTTCTTTCACTCACTTGGTTTTCTAGACATTTGTAAACTTTTCAAATCCTGGTTGGTTCTTGCGTAACATATTTGACCAATTACTAATTTCAAACAATTACGAACTTATCACTAAATGTTTTTAGATCTTGTTTCAAGTGATTATAATCTTGTGTAAACTCACCACGATTTTCACAAATGTCGCAAAATTAATCTTATCGTGGATCGTGGATGCGCACTGCTGAGGAGCCCGCAATAGGACGAAACGGTCGTCCAATGCTTCCAGGTTTTCCATGGTGCTCTAACTTCAATGGACTCATAATTTCGACTATGTATAAAAAATTATTGGTTTTGTTTGATCGTTTTCTGCGTTCGGACAATATACTTTGATTTTTGCTACCATGCGTTTAGCTTAAATACCTGTAATCTTCTCAAGATGTTATCTCGTAAATCTTTGTCCATGAAGCAAGACAGCCACTCTGAATAGAACAGAATTATTACTCACTCAACGGTTCGGTATTTGATCTCAATTGTATTTCCTTTTATGTGTAAAAAATTCACCCACATGAAAACACTTGCATACACGGCCTGTAGTTGTTGAGTTAAATGTAGACAATATGGGGATTTAAAGAATTAGCCAATATGACTCTAGTTAAATATATATTAGAAACGGATGAAGTTTTTTAAGTCAAATAGCTTACTTGTTCTGAATTAAGCAACGTTAAGACACTGTGCACGACAGCCTAGGGAATAGCCTAAAGTTCATCTGCGGGTTACTAGATCCCACATGTAGTTTGCTTTAGAATGTGATTAAACATATTAATTATTATTGGTGCAAATGGTCTGTGCCCGCAAACAAAGTAGTAGGATATATTGAATAGTGAATCATAAAAATAGCTGTTAGGTATGTTAAACTATGAATTTGAGATTTAAACGAATAAGAAAGCGGTGTTATTGTTATGCTTTTATCAAAATATTGAAAGGAATGTCTATGGTTTATCGATTGATAAATTAACTAATTATTATATATTCATTAAACTACCTAAATAGAGAATTTAATGTTAGTATTACTTACTTTTTATAAATGTTAATAACAACATTTGTAGTTGTTTTACTTGCTACTAATTATGAATGTAAGTCTGAATATTAATCTAATAGTTGAATTCATGAGTTGATTCAAGATAGATCACCACTAAAACCTGGAAGCATTGGACGGCCATCTCGTCATAGTGTGAGACTCTCCAGCATAACGTATCCACGATCCCGGCCGCGAACATTTAAATTCTAGACTACTGAGCCGGCATCCAAAGATGGTCTAGCTTAAATCAACTCATGAATTCAACTATTAGATTACTACAATCTCCAAAAAATCCAATTCTGATAAATAATAATTATTTCAAAATCATGGAATAAGATTAACAGTTGAAAGTTATTTGTTTCTTGTAGTTTAATTTCTTACTGCTAAAGGTTGGCCTTGTGTATTTCGATACATAATTATGAAGAATTTTTATACCATTCAGAAGCATTGATACCTCGTAGGTAGATTGTGAGAGAAGATGCATACCTATTGCATTGAATCATGTAATGAATCATGATCATATTTTGATTTATCAAATGAATAGTAGTCTACATATACTCAACTCAGAATGCCAAACTATTTCGCTTTTTATTGCTAGATGCTTTTTTATCTTATTTTGAAAAGCCGCAAATCTAGGGAGGACATTCAGAAGTTACGTCGTTCGAACATTAATTATACACAGAATTCATATACTGTCATAAGTGGGAGCAGTAGGATTGAATTCGGTATATTAGTAAATTCTAGGACAGTCCGAAACGTACTCCAGTAGTCATTGATGGGTCAGCACTCAAGTCACAGAGAAAGCAGTGAGCACACATAAAAGTATTGTATTTCGTAGTTCCAATTACTCGTACAACAGTGTACAAACTAATTGTCACTACAAACCAACATAACACATATCAGACATAAGACTTTCTAAAGATAAGAAATCATGCATTCACAAGTTTTTATCTTTGACTTTGACCGCCTAATATATGAATAGACTTGAAGATTGGAGTGAGCGGCCTATGCTCCTCGACGAGGGGTAACAGGCGTAAGTAAGTTGAAGAATGGAATTTCACCTACAGATGAGTGGTAATTTAGATATTCCGAAAATATGAGAAGTTAATTTTTCGATTTGACGTGAAAACTTCATGTGTGATTGTTTAGTTATGCAGTATGGGATTCAGTACATGTTATTGGATTGTTGTTAAAATGATAAAATCATCTTCAGGGAGTGTGCTTTGTCTGAAAAGATTACTCAAAGTGATTCTTGTATAAGTGAATGAGTCATAAACTTGTAATCTTCATTCGCTTATATCGTGTCTCATCAGATCTACTTTAAAGTTTTATATCGAAATACTGTTGATATGAAACTTCAAACATTATTGTATACTGTATATGTTTCTTTCAAATAATATTTAATATTATCAACATCACTTGACCGTTTCACCTTTATTGATTGTTATTTTTTCCTTTCAAGTTACATAAATCTGATAAAATGTTAGGTAACATTCTTAAGCTGAATCTGTCCTGTTGAATACATACCTTAGGTAAAATGTTATAACTCTAAATACATTAACTATCTATTTCTTCATAAGCGCTGTTTGACGTATCAGTACTGTAAAAAAAAGTTGGCATTATTTCTCAATGGATTAATTTAATCAGATACTAACCATTATAAAAATAAAGTCACATCAGAATTTGAAATGATTTCTGTTTACTTAAAATTTATAAATTCAGTTGATGAAATCCAAATCACTTTAAGCTCTTAGAATAATTAATAGAATGGAATGCATCTCATAACGTAAAATTCCTCAGGTCTAACAAATCGTAGATACCATGGCATATGTAACTGGTAAATGGACGAACAAGTAAGGCATATATAATGTGTTGGCGAGAATGATAATGATTGGTTGTCTGCTAAGTCAGACATGTAGATAGTCTGACAGGTGTCAAATGAGTTATATATTTCCCTATTCTTATTATCTATTATTATTGATTGATTGTCCATTTGTTGTTGGATTGTGTCGGGTTTTGGTGTGGAAATATATTTACGTTCTAATCAGGCTAATCACGTATTCTTGATCTGAGTTGTGTTGAAGTCCTGTAGATTAGATACTGGGAGGGAATCTAGTGTCTAAGGTAAATTAACGTCCCATTCGTGTAAAAAGGAGAAGGACCGTTATCACAATATATCCCGGTGATTTCAAATAAGAAGCGTGTATAGTCTCGTCACTACAAAGGTGAACTAAACATTCTGGTAGATTCCATCCATTTATTAACAATCTGAATGGCAAAATACTGTGTGTTTGTACTATACAATTAAATGCTAGAGTCAATGAATAAATCCTATTTACAAATTTCATTAACGCATACAATAGAATATACAATAGTAGGGCATATAGCATATTTGAGACGTCACAAAACGGGGATGATTTCCACTAGTGCAACCTACCACATGACAGACAAATTCCAAGTTTGGAGTTATGTTTATTTAATCGTAAGCACACATTAATCTATTGAGTTTGAATAAATAAATAAAGCGTATAATTATGTGTAAGGAACTTATCATTTCATGCAAACTCCACAACCATATATATACGTATTTCTACTTCAGAAATCAAACGATCCGAAAAAGCGCAGTTATTTAATAACAACTTTTATAAAGAAAAAAGTCCTCCTGGTCGAAAATCAAAAGAAATGAATAGTTGATGTTGAAGACAGAGCTTTTTGAGAATATAGACTATAGTTCAAAACATCGGGTTAGTATGATAATTAGAAGTGTTATTTAGGGCACGTGGAACAAGATGAGCACAAATGAACGTATTATATTTTGAGTTCGTAATCGGGGCACAATCCAGTAAAAAGGAATCATCATTTAGTACAAATACCACAGTTATGTTAAACACCTTCAAACATTTAATGTTTTACCAATTCTAAGTATCTTAGCTCTTGAATCAAGTGACTGTTGTGAGTAGATTAGTTAAATGAATTTTAAAATGTTGGTTATTATACATGAAAACATTTGGTTCAAAACAGCTATACAAATAATAATCTGTGTTTAGTTTTTCAAGTTGTACAAATGACGGAACATATATTATATAACCACTAGAATATAGTGAAAGTAAAAAAATATTCGGTCAATAATCTAAAACTTGAATGATAACAATATTTTATCTTATTGTTTGTGTATTCCATATAGTTACATGATTTGGCCGATACATAAATTTACAGTGCGAACAATCCAATGAAAACTGTGTCATGTTGAGTTGGAAAAAAACCAAAGATTCTATTCGAAAACACTCTTTTACATATGAAAAGATTAATGATACAGAAGAGTTTTACTATCATGCGACTGCCAAACATAATAACCTCACTGTTAATACTACCGATGAACGTATGTTTTATTAGTCTGACCATACAATTCCAGAAACAAGATGATATCTTATAGCCATTATAGTTTAAACTTCAGTAAGTGATGATGGTTATCCTAGTCCTTTGATCAAAATTACTGGCAGCTATTACTATATTTGCACTGTAATGTGTATACAATACTTTTACAATTCGAATAACTTCTTGAATAACTGAAAGTTAGTTCAGCTTTCAATGTCAGAATACCATGAAATGTTTATATACTATCATAAAAGTTTCTGAAATCACTTATTTTCCAGTAATTAGATTTGACGTTTCGTACAGGAAACACATTCACACATTGTACTAACCATAAAAATAGGGTTATCCTTCTTTCATCTAACTGAAGATTCATTGTAAGTTAAGTTGGACGTGATTAACGGAAGAAACACTTAATCTCTGCCTCCTCAGTTTAAACTAAAATGGCCAAAAACGGAAAATCTCTAACATCAATAATTATAGTTTGTATTAGTTTATGCATATTAAATGGAAGGTTAGGTTTATCGCAACTCGTATTTCGCGATACATTTTTGAATATGATGGATTTAGTACTACAAGTCTTCTCCACCATCAAGGAAGCCAATCACATCTGAAGATAATTATGATGGATAGATTTTTAAATGGGTCGTGGTTAATGTTACTGGAAGTATTGGTGCTACACTTTTTCATTCTGCTTTATATTTTACTAAAAACAACGTTTTTTTCAGGAGGAAGAGGATTCATCAGAAAAATTTACCCAATTCAATCTCGTGTCACGCGTCTTCACAGTCAGAGACGTTACCAATGAGCCATCCGAGCCGCGACTGACTTTTTGTAGGACTGAGATGTATTTACAATTGATTGATCACTGGGTAGTGATCAATTTCATGGGTGTCAAGTCCTTACTAGTACAGACTGAATTCTGTAACCCAAATTGCAATATGGCCACTAGTCTTGTGGTAGACCAAAAAGTATATTAACTCAAAAATAGCAATCAAGTTATTACGTCCAAAAGTTAATGTAATAATAATCAACTTATAAGTTATTAATACAAATATAAGTTAAGAGACGTTACTTAAATCCGCTGGCTGGTGCATGTTCTGTTGAGTTTGGTACCAGAATCCACAATTATAGATAATTAATAATCCCGATGAGGTTGATATGGCTCCAGTAAATTAGCCAAACGTAGAATACAATGGGAATGTTACAACGGTCTATAAATATTGATGATAGTGAATTAATAGTTCTGTTATCATATCCACAAGCATGATAGAACGAGAGGCGTGTGTATAAGAGTGTATTTATTTATAAGCAGTTAACAATGTCGTGCTATGTGGAATTCAAAAAGGAAGGAAGGAAGTGTTCAAGGTCATACACTCAAACAACAAGTACAGTCGTTTAGTGATAAATGTACAGATTGTGAAAATCAACAAAATAAATGTAAAAGCTATCAAAAACTATTTACAAAATAGGTTTATTAAACCTATCTCCACATTCTAAAAGACTCTACATTATATGCACTATTCTGAGGTAAAATGGGATCATCAGTTCCCTCAAGGTCACAGGTACACCCTGCTAAAGAGTGTCAAATATAACGAAACCTAGGGTTATTGTACCCTATTGACTACTTTCAACCACCATCTTATTTTAACATAGTGCACGCGATGTCGAGTCACCTAGACTAGTTGCTACATTGCAACTTGGTCGATAGAATTCGATTTGCACTAAGAAGGACATGATACACATGACAATGATCATTGCCCGGTGGTCAAGTAAGTGTAGATACTCAGTGTATACTTGACCCAGGTTGTATGTTTACTAATGATAGCAGTTAAATTACATAACGTAGGTTGAGCGGAATAATAATGTAGTTGTCGATCACAACAGATGTTAGGTGAAAAGTCAAGTGGTGCATGAAATGACAAAATATTTAAGACAATGGAGGTTAGACTGCTCAAATGCACAAATTTTGATAAAATATAAGCAGTGGAAATGTACATGGCCACTTCAGAAAAAGACGCGTAACTTATATATATATATATATGACGCAAATGAAATATTAGTTTGAAAATTTTTGTACGTTAAGTGAAGTTATGAGATTCAAATTCAGAATATAAGTAGAAGATTAACAAATATTACTCAAGAAGCACTCACAAACAGTCACCAGAAAGCCATAAACGTGCTCCTGAAAGATGGAAATTCATTGATCACGAACCCTAATAAAAGATTTGGGATTTGTTATGATTTGCTCAAGGTCGTCGCTAATTTGTTATGACCTTACAAATTAAACAAGGACGTGACTGGCGTGAATTATCCGCCAACAGAAATACGACTTCTCCGACCTTAACGCTGTGACAATCAAGGACGTTCGACCAGTATGAGTAATCTAGCGTCCTTATTCGCCCCTTGTCCTCATAACCCGTCCACTTGAGTCCAGAACACCAATAGCAGCTGCTGTTATGCGAACAGTTTATTTCAAGCATACTTTGTTTATATACCAGACAAGCAGACCACATCACAGCATAAAATAGAAAATAATATTTGTACAAGATCAAGCCAAGTGTGGCTGTGAACGTGGGAGACAGTAATCAATAAACTGTGTATAATTTAGGAACAGTAATTCGTAAAATAATAATCCATAAGTCAAAATGAAGCTTATAAAAAGATGAATATAGATATACATAATCAAGTTACTGAATAGTTATACAATAAGAATATATATAGAATAATCGTCCAAAAATAGGTCCTGGGAGTTACTTATGTCTTCACCAGGATATAACAGGATTCCTCTTCTCAACAAAGCTGACTGAATAGGCAAAATGAGTAACATGATGGACAGCAAAATAAAATTTCAAAAACTAACTGACGTAAAATATTTGAAGTATTCTAAATTCATATATTATTATTATAAACGATTTAAATGCCTTAAAAATTAATCGTTATTGTGGATTGTTAATTCGTATGTGCAAAGACAGTTCCTGATTAGAATTTTTCGGAAAAATGTTCTGTATCCATGTATCTGTTTGACTCAATTTTTCCATATTAATTGATTAAGTTACACCTCAAACTCTACATCAAATTTCATCAGACCTAACAATAACTGAGTTGGACAATATTTGAATTGTTTGAATGTTAGAATTCGGGAATACATCGTTACTAAAAAAAAGAAGCTAGATGCAAACATAGGTAGATTGTGTTTGCAAACAAGAATAATTCTGTTGATAATTAAGACAATCACTAAAATATCCGTAGATTGTGTTAACTTGGGCCTGTCAGATCAAGTGTTAAATAAATCGATGTCATTGGTAATTTGATAAGTAAATGTGATTCTGTCGAATAACCTGATAACTGGCCGTTATAATTAATGAAATTATTTTAAGTCTGTATATAAATAGATTTTGAATGTCGACATTTGTTATAATCAAAAAATGTCATCAGCATTGCGTTTTCTGGTTTTATTTGTCACTGTTTATGAATGTGAGTTTACAGAGTAAACATTTTTACTGTAGAATGAATAACACGACTAGTTTTGGTGAAATTTTGACTAATGTAGATCAATTTGATTAAGCGTAATTACGATTCTACGGGTAAACACTAAAAATAAGATATGTCTTACTCAGTTAAAATCCTACTTTCGAAATAAGATTATTGAGGTGGGGAAAATGGTGATGTTTGACATGAAAGCCGTCGATAATGAGCTTGTGTAGCACATATTTCAGTTATACCACTTTCGGAATTCGTATAGACTCACCAACGTAAATATGAAATAAACATTCTTGTGGATATAACTCGTTTGTTCAAAACTTTCGCAATAATGAATTATTTTATATAAGAACTCTCGTCTAAATTAGAGCGAATAGTTTCACAGTATTTGAGCGCCGAGTTGATGTAAGACATTAAATAGGAATAATATATATTTGTAAAATCTCAGCGAATGAATTTTTAGTAAATCCAACGTTTCGCCTGGCAATCTGGTACAAGCTTTTACAATGATAATTCATTGAAAAATGGTGATGTTTGACATGAAAGCCGTCGATAATGAGCTTGTGTAGCACATATTTCAGTTATACCACTTTCGGAATTCGTATAGACTCACCAACGTAAATATGAAATAAACATTCTTGTGAATATAACTCGTTTGTTCAAAACTTTCGCAATAATGAATTATTTTATTTTACATCACAGTCAAATGCTTCTGTCGTTACATAAATTTACATGGTAAACAAATCACTGATGGAGAAATAATCCTTCAATGGACGAATCAGAGATTTTACTCGCGATCATCATTTTACTTAACTCAGAAGATTAATAAGGACGAAAGCTATTATCTCTTGGATCCTAAAGAACATACTCTCACTGTTAATACTACTGACCAATGCCTCACTTATGAATTCGATTACGTTGTTCAAGATGATTACCATGCACTATCTTACAGCCAATATATTTTAGATTATAGTAAGTGATGATGTTTTCTACTATTCATAAATTCGTGATCTATTTTTCGTAACAGTACTGACAGTTATTATTTGATAAATCTTTTAACATGACTCGAATAATCGCACAGTTCGTATACTGGGACATATTACAAATAACATAACTGTTACGCTGTGAGATATCTGTAAAATACTTTAAACTATATGTCACCCAGTCCTGAAGTAAAAAGATTGATTACTTTGCATTGAATTATTCACACAAACTAGAGATTTTCAAATCATTATGTAAATGACACACCACATAATAAAGAGACACAAGGTTGTGACTTTCATCCTGAATGATGTTCTAGTACACAATGCTTAACAATTTCGAAGAAAGGAAACGTTTTTAAATTCTGTTCCCCAGTTGGTCTGAAACATTTGACTATTCACGAAATGAAGTATAACCAGTTATAAATACTATGTTCCTTGAAAAATGAAACTCTATGAAGCACTAAGATTAATCGGAGAATAGACCTCACAATTGAATATTGCTGAAGGTAATGTTTAGATTTGCTCAAAGGTGACTGTCGGTTGTCATAAGTGGAAGCTTCAATTCCAAAAACGACCATCTTAAGAATGTGTAATAACACAATAATCTTTTGTTTGTCTCACTCTCTCTACCCAAAGTTCCTCAGATGTTCGAAAATATACGATATCGTGTAGTCTCACCAACAAGCACCGAACTAAAGTGGGATATGAAAAACAACAATTGCAATAAAACGTTGAACACCATCATCTTTCGACTCAGAAAAACTGGGAACTTGGAAATGTTGTTGTTAGAAAGAGCAAGTTCAACTCGAATGGCGATCAGCAAAGAAAATAAATCCGAATTCATCTTGTCAGCATATGATCCACAATTACCAGAATCAGCTAAACACAAACTAGGCTACTTCGGAATACCCACTCTTGTCAAAATCAAATCACCGAGTAAGTTGATTTATGTTCATTTCACCATTCTATTGAAATGTATATGTTTATTTATTGAGTGACATCTAGTTGAATGGAGAGTATGTTATTTTCAACTATTTGTTATATTCTGAATACGATCAAGTTTCAATGTCTTTGTAATCATATATCTGTCTCAAAACGGTTTGAGTTTAGCTGTTCTCGCGAATAGCGTAGCAACGTAACTAGCACCAAACGATCATGAGTGTGACTGATTTTTCTCTTAGCTATGGTTTCCCAGAGTTAAAATTCAGTAATTTTCAATGTTTTTGATCCTTGGTTGAATCGATGTATTTCTCCACACAGACAAGACATATCTTAACACTCATGGAATTTTGAATTTCAGCAAATGTGTAATTAGACTTGTCCTTCGATATATCCAGAAATAAAGCTCTCAACCATAAGTGTCCTTTTTCAGATATAACACTAGTAAAATCGATAACAGAAATCACTTGAATTCAAATTCGTCTTTCATTTTATAAATCACAACGACGTTCTGTTCATAGAACGGGACACTATATGACACTTGATGTTCACATTCTTCAATCACTTATCGTTTCACAGAACATTCTAGGTCCAAGTAATTCATCACAACTTGAATTATGTTTATGCATTTGAACAACGGTTTTTACAATTTCCGTTTACAATATCGGATAACGTAGAGTAGTTTCAGTCATAACCATAATTTAGGTTACACCGTATTTGTGTAAAATACATTTGTAATATATGCTACTTGTTCTGACAGATATAAGTAGTAGGTGGCCGCAATCGGAAGTGCAATATCTGGCAACAGTTGAACGAATTAGGGAGAACAGGAAGTAAATCGGAGAGGCATTAAAATAACAACAGAATTGGAGGAATAATGGAATAGGTAAAGAATAAGGAGAAGATGTACGAATGATATATTTAGTGTATGGTTTTCCTATTTAACCAAGGCACTGTGCACTTTTACGTAGGCACATTTACTAATATCAGATGAAATAGATATCTACTGCAATCTTGTCAGTAAAGAAATAAGCTAGTAATTTTCAAATTCACTAGACAACATGTTAGTTATCCTACAAGATGCTTATTTGAAATTGTTGCGATATTTTTCATGCAACGTCTCTTCATTTTTCGTATGACGCTAATTGTACTTCACATGATCATAATTTTATTTGCATTCGTATCTAAATCAACTCGTTTAACGTTTTACTTAAAGCCAAACAGATATTTTACGATATAAAATTCAGGAAGAAAGGATCACAACATGTTATGATTAAATGGAAAACTGTCAAAATAACTGATAAGACAGCACATAGTGTCATAATATTTCATGGTTTAGTCGATCAACCACTGCAAACAGAAATTCAACCAAGATCTTCCAAACGTTCCATAACAATACCTGTTCAATTGAAAAAAAAGTACAGAGTGATTGTTGCTCAATATTCTGATGGTAAACCTGATTGGCCAATTGTTATCGATTTTCGAATTCCATGTAAATCACCACTTTCATTCGTTAATATTCTTGTGAATTTTATGGTGTGACTTTTGTCTGAATATGATTATTTTCGAGTATTTTCTAGACGTACTTGTGAAGAAAGATGAAGTAATGTATGAAGTCAAACACCGTGACCTCCAGACCAATGAAGTGTCTTTATAGCACCAGTGGATCATAAAGATTTGACAGCAAAAACACCTCCACAATAATCTGTGTGATTATGCTACTTATCAGGCACTGAATGATTTAAATTTTCGAAGATCATAAATAGCACGCGTCTATTTTCGAAACATTGAGTGATAATGACTTTCTGTTTAAAGTTTGAAAATGTCATTAAGTAGAAGCCCTAAACTCCTCCAAAGAGTGTTAAATGTAATCAACATTTAGTGTGAGTATTGTTGCCTGTTGTCATAGACGTTATAGGATACTATTTCAAATTCAACGGAATTTCCACAGAACCTTAAGGGAAGCATTTTGAATACATGTGAACGGTTTGAAGCAGGAAATGTTTCGACCAACTGTCAACTAGTACAATACACTGAAATCTTAATTAACTTATTCATTTTCCAAATCAATCAAGTAATGTTAATAGAATGGACTGACTAACTGTTATAGCTCCCATAAGAATTTAAAACCTTGCACCATGGAATATTTATCTTCAATCAATAGAAAACCGATTTGTTTTGAACTTGTAGGTCAAACAGTATTCAGTTCATCCTCACAGTCACTGAAAATCGTATTAGCTGACTCGGTAGACGTGATGCCTTCTTCAACAAATAAGACTTGCATTGGTCACAAGATGTATGAAACTGAACAATCTGGGAACGTAGCATAGTGTGCACGTTTTAGGTAAGGAATGCCTCATTCATGCTAAACATCTCATTAGAATCAGACGTCGTAGGTGGAGATCAGAACATGACAATAATCAAATACAACTACATCTCAAATAAATCATTTGCAATTGTGGGAATGGTGCACAGCGAATGTTTGCTCATTATTCGAAGATTCGATGTGAAAACGCTTGATCTATTGCAAGCTTACATTGTTTTTGTTGATCCATTTTGTGAAGTTGTAATAAATAAATGAGAGGTCTGTGAAATATTTGTATTTTAAAGATAGATAATGAATCATTAAACTGAAAATCCTATTAGCTGACTCGGTAGACGTGATGCCTTCTTCAACAAATAAGACTTGCATTGGTCTCAAGATGTATGAAACTGAACAATCAGGGAACGTAGCATAGTGTGCATCGATCGAATTGAACAGCCACCAACCTGAGCAGTAATAAATGTTCTATGAGAAAGTTTATAACGGTGAAACGCAGATGTGTAAGCACAACTAGAAGTGATGATTCCGTATTCGTCGACCTATTGACTTGAGAGTGCAAGCAACGCACACTGTCGAAAGCTTGGATTGACCAAATGCTTAAAGGTTGTTGACTTCCCATTATTCTTCAAACGATGACAGACAGTGATGAAACTCATTTCTCTCCCACAGCCATTAACTTACTTTCCCAAACATATTTTTACACGTTTTAGGTGAGGGATGCCGAGTTCATCCTATGCATCACATCACAATCAAAGGTCATAGGTGGAGATCAGAACATGACAATAATCAAATACAACTACATCTCAAATAAATCATTTGCAATTGTGGGAATGGTGCACAGCGAATGTTTGCTCATTATTCGAAGATTCGATGTGAAAACGCTTGATCTATTGCAAGCTTACATTGTTTTTGTTGATCCATTTTGTGAAGTTGTAATAAATAAATGAGAGGTCTGTGAAATATTTGTATTTTAAAGATAGATAATGAATCATTAAACGATAGAGACAAGATGAAACATGTAACACCAATGATAAACAAGCGACGTAAGAGAAGTGAGTGGAAACTGTAATTAGTTTCCGATAACATGTTTCAACATACAGTTGTCATATTTGAATGCATGATTGCTGATGCATAAGCTTTCTAGAAGATTTGAAATACTTGGAGTTTGCATAAATGCTATCTTCCAATGTAGTTTGTTTCGCCAGGATATTGTCAGTGAAGTTATTATCCTGAAGCAAGTGGCCGAATTCTCATCTCTGCCATTTCGAGTGGACCAAACTTTTGGATTTCCTACAGTACAGCGAATGGACATGGAAGGATCACACGAATTCATCCTCTTTTATATCTGATTTGGATGAACTACCGTCCAGTTGTGATGTTGTTGATTTGCATCAAAATATTCCCCATCGATCTGAATTCCCAAAACAAAGCCTGTAAGAAGTATAGGTCCACAACAACGGTTGATAACCATAAATTTCAACAATTGCACAAACCCCTACTAACTGTTTTTACTATCTTTCCTTTCCTTGATATTGAACAAGAGTACGTGATCGCTTGTCAGTATGTTTGCATATTGACAAGGAAACGAACATGCCAAGTTGGATTAGAAAATACATAATGCTTGGTATAAAATTAAGTGAGAATCCAGTGTATTCAGCATAATTGGCTTGCACTGAAAGTGACTGAGTTTTAAGTTGAATGAAATGTAACGGATTCTATGTGGAATTTGTGAGTGTCAAGTGTAGGTTTATGTGTAAGAAGTGACCTGATTATTATGTCTATGAAAATGATCCACCCACCTTTGAATGTTAGCCAAATTTGTATTTATCACCCAACGTAGCTCAGTTTAATTAATACAAATAATTATGTAGATTGTTTTATTCATACTAACTGACGACTGTTACCATTCATGAAAGAGCAGAGACAACCCTCGATGATTCTCTATGGAACTACTATTCCCTTGAAGTACGCTGTTACAAATTACTTGTTAGGATAATGAGTGATTTGCCATATGAAAACAAACAATGTGTTAAGTGATAGGGAATCCAACAATCGTTTAATGTGAACACTATTGAAAATACTTCCAATTACGTTTTAATTGATGAGTTGAGTTTTAGACAGAGAAAGCTTAAACGAGAACAAGCTAAGCTACGAGAGTTAAACTGACAAGCGTTGTATGTGATTTAATTTTTCGAATGACGTTAGTTTTCTCTATGAATATTATCTTGATTACAAACACATAATTACATTCAACAAAGTGAACACCTGTACGTCTCTTACTGATGATACATGTCGAATGTGGACTGTATCTCAATTTACAATTGTCGTTATGTTTGTGTGGTGATTTAGGAATATGACTAATAATTAGCTTACGAAAACTGTGCAATTTTTTCAGTTGAGAAATGTAGCTTATTCAACCCAATGGATGCTTCAAGGACAACTTAAACAGAGAATTATTTCCGCTGATTTTCCCATAGTTGTAAGACATAGAATGGAATAACTGCATTTGTCACGGCTTCTTTTCCGTGGAGTTAATACTTGTTGAGTACGAGGCAGATAGTTACCCACCTAAGACAACGGAATATGGTCGCCCAATATCGTGGATTGATCCGAGCTAGACATTAGCTCAGTAGTCTAGATGTAGAGCGTTCGCGCGTGATACTGTATGTCTTGAATTCGATTCTCATATGTGGGATCGTGGATGCGCACTGCTGAGGAGCCTTGTGCTAGAACGATATGGTCGCCCATTGCATCCAGCTTCTCAATATTGGTTTAACTCAGATTGGTTCATAGTTTCATTGAAATTTATCAATCTGCACAACCCCAGAATGACATAAATATCATTTCTTTTTTTAACCGTCTACCAAAATCTTGAGTCATGCACAGTAATGCAGTAACACAAACGATGCTGAGGAATCACAACAATCAATTTTTGGGTTTCCAAATAAGCAAAGTATTACTTGACGGAAGGCGTCATTTTTTGAGAGACAAAACTTAAAATGAGATCTCAAATGAGATGATAAATAGAATGATTTGGTTATGTTAAAATATTGAAAATGAATAGAATGTTACTAATAGAGTCATCTAGATCTTACATATATGGTAAGTAGAACAAATCCAAAACAATAGTAGTGTCTTCTTTTATATTTGGCTCTAAAAATCTCTACATTCAACGTGTAGGCGACATAACTCTAATTTAAGATCATTAATAAAATAATTAATCCAACATTTTTTTATCCCTTAAACTCTCTTCTTCTTAATTAAAATTAAAATACTGATCAGAAATATTCATTGCAATTTTAACTCATTAGCTAATAAAGTTATGGTACTACCGCCAAATAATTGAAAAGTCTGGAAATCGCACGATGGAACTATTTGCAAAGACCCAAAAATGACCTAAAACTGTATATAATTCTGATAGAATATTTATCATATCCTACATTATAATATATTTAAAATTCTTAATGGCTGAATATTTAAATTAAATGATAACTGTGACAATAATATATTCAAATTTTTGTGGGAAATTATTATTTTAAACAACGTATAGTACTGAACGAGTACTACTACGCTCGAACGAGTACTACTACGCTCGAACGAGTACTACAAAATGAGATCCTTTTTAAACTTCATTCAATGATAAATTTAAATATCTTTTTTAAAATTTGCTTCAATTTTAAGTTTGATATAAAAATGACTGAATGAGATTCAAAATCATGTTTATAAAGATATTGCAAAGACAGCGAATTGAATAATAAAAAAAAGATTGAATTTATGTTATTCTTCATCTATTTTGGAAAGTTTCCACAACACATTATTATGAATGCCAACTACAAGTAAATGGAAATCTGATATTTATTTTAACTGGACAATAATCACAGTGAAAATTAATTTACATTATGCATGATAATATGCAGTAGTTTAGTATAAGTGTATGAGTTAGACGACTCTCTGTGTTCCACCATCGTTGTCTCCGAAGGGTTGCTGACATCCAGTGGCAACACCATGTTAGTAATGCAGAGGTCCGGCATCGTGTGTTCGGGCGCCGAGACAATAATTCAATTGGTGTCACCATCTTGAAACACCGATTTCGGTGGCTTGGACATGTTCTACGAATGTCGTCCCAGAGGCTTCCACGTCGTGCATTATTTGCCGACGCTGGTTCTGGTTGGAAAAAGCGGAGAGGAGGTCAGTGTATGACATGGTGTCGTGGCATGAAAGAAAGCTGCAAAGGGCTAGCTTCTGTTGGTCCTTCACGACTCCCTGGCTGGGGTCCGAGAGATGGTGCAACACAGTGGCTAGAGACGTTATCAGATATGGCTCAGAATAGAAGCCAGTGGCGATCCTGCTGTAACCTTCTTTTACTTTCTTCATAAAGAGTGGTCCTAAATTTCTTAGCTGAAAGAGTCTTCCGGTTGTACATTTCAGTCCGCCTTATCTTTTCATCCTTTCTCTTCCTGCATGAATGAGGCATTCCTTACCTAAAACGTGCTATGATAATTAGAAGTATTTGAATTGTAGTATAAACTAGTAATCCCAGGAATAACGCAATGTAATCAAGAAGTATTAGATGAGCCCGAACGAATGTATTGTATTTGGAATTCAAAATTACAACAGTCATCAATACGAAGAAGTCATTGATTTATTTAAACACCACAACCGCCACAGCTCGAATTGGAGTGTAAGTGTCTGTAATCGATTGTTTGTCTTCTTCTTAAGTTCATCTTACATCGGTCCGAAAGTGTATTGGATGTAGACTCTTTATTATCTAGAATGCACTCATTAGTATTAGAATTAACAACCGAAATTGGAACAGACTAACCTGGGTTCTGGAATTGTATACAATCAGCACTCCGGCTTTGTAGTGAAACCATTGATATTTAGAATTTGCATCATGGACTTTCCAACAATACCCTCCCCCACGAAATAATGTTGGGTCCTTACTTCGCAATGTTTTAGCCAATATGACATTCCCAATTTGCATTATCTTCTCAAATCTTACGCATCGACTACTGTATGTGAGTATTTGGGAATAAACACTGATATATGATTTGAGGTATTCCATCATGTGACTTTGACTTGAATAAAAATCATGATACATATACTTTTTGTTATTCATATTAGAATATACAGATGGATATGCATTGATATATGTAATTAACACAAGTGATTCAATTAGGCTTGATTTACCTGCGAAACAATCGAATAGAAAACATTCATCTGCCTCATACTCATTAGGATAATCTTGGACTTGATTTGGATTCTCTGTCTGTGCAAACTTCACTTCTGGGCAAACTGGTTCTCTGGTTGCTTCGGAAAATTTTGCTATCCCCTCTGTATCATTATACCCCTGACTAGGGATTCTATTCAACATGCATTGTTCGTGAGAGTATCCAACATATGACACAATAACATCAGAAATATGACTAGAATTCAACTCATAAGAAACATATTTTTCACATTCATTAGGAATATCATTAGAGATAAATTCATTATGAGGACCACTGACACTTGATATGATATCAGAATCCGATTCTTCTGAAATATTTTCCTCAAATTGATTAAGAGTTTCATTAGGTAATGGATCATCAGGGAATTCAACATCTACCATGACTGAATTTGGTTTTTGATCATGATTTGACTCATTTAACATTCTATTCTCAGAGTTGTAAGAAATTACATCAGAAGTATGTGAATTATTACGACAAACCATATCTGGTACAATAACACGAGAAATCTGATAAGTTGGTTGGTTGAGAATTTTCGCCTCCCAATGACTCTGGGTTTCATTCAACTCTGGACTGTTATATAACGTTATACCTCTTCTAGATAAAGATAACTGATCATTAGAAGCATCCATCTTAGCATTACTTTCAGCGAAATGAACCATGGTATTACAAACTGACTGAATATGTCCAGTTATACCACATTTAAAGCATTTAGAATTACGAAATATACATGAATTACATGGGTGAAACTTGCCGCAGAACATGCATTTACTAAACTCGTGCTCATCATCATGGACTGTTTCACAACTCAATGAAGTATTATCTGAATAACTTTCATTACACATCGAACTACGACGACTATTTGAATAAGTGGAATTCCTGATGTTCTGACGAGTCATTTTATCGGATTTTCCTTTCTTACCGCATTCGGAACTTGTATACTTTACATGATCCAACAGTAGTTGCTTGAGAGTTGCATAGGGGAGTGAAATCGGTTTGTCTGGAAGTGCCAAAATCTTTATAAGGCTGTATGCTTCTTTCCCGATGAATGTAAGGAAATGGGCCACAATATTAAAATCCTCATCGTCTTCCTTGGTCATAGCCCAGATTTCGAACCTCTCCATGTACTCCTCAAAAGCATTAAAACCTGAATTTATATCCAACCGTTCCATTACAGGCTCAATCGCGACGCCAATATGATAGTTAGAAGTATTTGAATTGTAGTATGAACTAGTAATCCCAGGAATAACGCAATGTAATCAAGAAGTATTAGATGAGCCCGAACGAATGTATTGTATTTGGAATTCAAAATTGCAACAGTCATCAATACGAAGAAGTCATTGATTTATTTAAACACCACACGTGCACACTATGCTACGTTCCCAGATTGTTCAGTTTCATACATCTTGTGATCAATGCAAGTCTTACATCAAATAGGAATAATATATTTGTAAAATCTCAGCGAATGAATTTTAATTAAATCCAACGTTTCGCCTGGCAATCTGGTCCAAGCTTTTTCGAAGAATTATAACCAAACATCAAAATTATCGAATATAAATAGGTACATGTTTCACTGAGTTCATTATACACTGAATATGTCATCCAATCAACGTTAAGAAAAGGTCTAAACTAGGTATGTTTAAGAGATATGTGATGTGAAGTGATGAGTGTTCATATAACATATTGTATAGAAAACATAAGAGGTGAGAGGAGAAAATTACATTCACATTATATGTTGTCTCTTATCAGTGAATTTATAAGGAAACATACAATTTGTAATATATATGATATGAATCATATCTGTCACAGCATGTATAACATGAAGATAATTAAACAAAATAAAAATAATAAAAGAGCGATATTTGAAGAGTTTAATTTTAAAAAACTGTATGTATGTGTCATTTTTAATGTTCCAATGAACTGTTTAACAAATTCCGATAAGACAATAGATTAGAATCATTGAGTGTAATTGTTGTCATTTTAGATAATATGAATTAGATATAAACATTAAGGATATTACTTATTAATGATTAGCTGCCGTGGCACAGCTAATTGTATTCCATCTCTCCTATTAATATTGTTTGGATTAGTCCATATGTATAAGGCTTCAGCTGTTTGTCTTTCCTTGTAAGAATTAAAAGCTTTTTGAAGGATTCTTGTGCCATCGAAATCAATTGTATGACCCGATTCTATCGAATGTAATGCTATCGCTGATTTGTTCTCCAGTTTCCTTACATCATCTGAGGATTTAGGAATGTGTTTCAAGCATTGTTTGTGTTCCTTCACCCTCACATTCAGTTGTCTTGATGTTTCACCTACATACGTTGCATTACAGTCACTACATTTGACTTCATAGACACAATTTTGTTGTTCTTCTTTATGTATTGGATCTTTAATTCTTACTAATTTTGATCTTAGAGTATTGTTTGTTCGAAAAAATACTCTTATATTTTGATTATTTAAGATTCTTTGAATATCTTCCGAAGCTCCTTTCCGATATGGGAACACCACTGTGTTAAACCATTCCTTTTTCTGTAATCTTTCTGTATTAACAATGTCGTCTTTTCTTTCATTCTTAATTATTCTTTTAATAAAATCTTTTGGATAATTGTTCATAATTAGGGTAGATGTAATTAAATTTATTTCCGTTTTCATATCATTTGGTTCAGTGACAAGTTTTTGAGCTCTTGTAATCATATTTTTGACTACTGTCACTTTGGTTGAGTGTGGATGTGCCGATTTAAAATCTAGAAATTTCCCTGAATTTTTCGGCTTTCGAAATATACTAATTTTTAAGCTATTATTAACTTTCCTTTCCACTAGACAGTCTAGGAAAGGTAATTTGTTTTCAGGAGATTCCAACTCTTTGGTGAACTTGATTTTTCTATCAAAGTTGTTGATAAGTTTAAACAGTTCATCCAAATGGTCCCGTTTTATAATGACAAAGGTGTCATCTACATATCTTAACCATACTTTTGGTGCCTGAGAACATAATGAGATGGCACTAGTTTCCAATGAATGCATAAAGAGGTTAGCAACAATTGGGGAAACTGGTGATCCCATAGCTACACCTTCTGTCTGTCTGTATAAATCCCCTCGAAAACTGAATATAGTTGAATGTAAACATAGATCTAACGCTTTAATAATATCCGTGGTAACTAGAGGACAGCGCTGTTTAAGATCAATGTCAGAATCTAATAGATTATATATATCTAATGTTTTCTTAATTGGAACATTAGCGAATAATGAGCAAACATCAAAACTTGCCATTATTTCATCTTCTTCTATATGAATATTAGAGATAACATCTTTAAAATCATTCGAATTTTTTATTCCGTGTTTGATTGTACTTTCATATGGTTTTAGAATCTTAGCTAGGTATCTAGAAAGATTGTAGGTTGGTGAATTGGTATAATCAACAACAGATCTTATTGGGACACCTGTTTTATGTATTTTTGGTAATCCATAAAATCTGCATGGTTTGTTGCTTTTCGGATATATAAAGCAACAAACCAAGCTTATTTCCAAAGATATGTCGTTATTTCCTCATTGCAACGTTTCTTATCTCAAGATTAATGGGTCCGTCGTAGAAGTAGTAGTGTGTGCGTAATTGATAAAGGTTACAATTTTCTCTCTTATTGACAAGATTGCACTAGATATTGGTTTCATCTGATATTAGTAAATGTGCCCACGTAATATTGCAGTCTTGAATGTGACAGGCATAAGTTAACACAATCTACGGATACTTTCTGTGATTGCCTAAGTTTTCAACAGAATTATTTTTATTTGCAAAGACAAACAAACGATGTTTGCTTCTAGCTTCTCTTCCTGAAACCTAATGGACAAACAATTCAAATATTGTCCAACTCAGTTTTTTGGTGACATGATCTTAATGGGTTGATAAACCTGGATGAAAAAACTAGACTGACTCTTATTATGCGTATATATATATATATATATATATATATTGTAACGGTAAATGATCGATACGGACCTCACTATTCTTACTGGACACTCCCTGGCTGAAGGCGTTCGGTCACGCATCCACATCAGATCCCGATCGTGTACACTGTGCTATTCATCCTTTACTACTCCTGTCCAGCTTAAATCAAACTCTCTTTAACATACCGGCAACTTTTGAAATATATCTTCGAACTCATTCCTTTCTAACTTCTGATTTGATTGGGTTGGTATCTTTCGATTATAATGTTATTTCTGACGAATACATTATGGAACCCTGATTATCTTCAAAATCTTCGACTTCAACTTGGTTTTTACTTTTTTTGAACTATGTGGCTTAATTATTGGGGTCGTAGATCACCAACAATCACTAACGTAGATGATAAGTGTCAAGTGATTGGGGACCTACTCTACTTAGACGCGAATGATGTGAACGACCAGCTAATTTCGATGTTACATCTCGTGATTTGCACACAACATGAATTATCCTTTCGTCTTATCAAGGTACTATAGCTGATTTGAAGCCTTTATATTGCGAAGGACTTTATTACAGAGATATGTTGGCAAGAGTAGGTACAAGGAAGAGAGTGCGAGCACCACCGCATAGGCCAGTCTATGGTGTGCGATTAATTGATGTGCGTTGGTTGTTTTTGAACGTGACGAGGATCGGTGAACTGCTCGACATTAAGTGACCCGATTGTCGTATGATTTGGCTACGGCCCAATGACATTTCACTGGCCTTACAGGATCAATGCGGTTGTTCCATAGTTATTTCGTTACTTTGTGTTTTTTTACTGTTTGTAACACGCAGCATTTACCGATTTCCTCGTCCCCAAAGGCAAGATTTATTTTCATGTTCGAATAATTGAAATTCAATTTAGTGAACTTTTATTCATTCTCGATCAAAGTTTGTCCACTCCAAACACATACTTCATAGTCCAATTTCAGATGTTAGCTTTATTTTTATCTGATAACTGGCATACTCACAGCTACTTTATAATGTAAAGTTATAAATCAGTTTGAGCTCACTTTCTAGTGTAAACGTTTCAGGCATCAGCTTTCTTCCTTTACACAGAATCGCGGCGGGAAAAAATCACAGGCTTGTAGTAGACGTCGAGCCGCGGTTGACTATGATCACCACTACATAAAACCTACGTGCCAGTCGGCGGGTCATGCCCCTCCGAAGGTCAGATATCAGAAGTCGGTTAAAGGTTGTAGTAAAATGTGTTTATTGGCCATCTCATGGTATCGAAAAAAAATACCGAGATCGTGCCGAAATCCACAAGCGAGACTACTAAGCGTACGAGAGTTCATGCACAGTCACAAAAAACGGGAGAGTGTGATTTTTGGTACACTTAAACAAACAGGTACAGCAGAACAATCACTGGTATAATTGGCCCACTCCATACCCTATAAAATTTAAAAACAAAAAAGAGAGCTCAAACAGCTTCGAAAAAAAGGGAGACAGCCATTTGTATCGGAATACTGTTTTCAGCACTTTATAATTACACATAATTCCATACTTCCTTCTGAACTATCTTCATTCATACAGTTCCTTTTCCACTCATACCTTGTTCACACTTATTTTTCTTTAACACATTAGTATGCTCTTACCTAATAAGTACTTCAGTAACAGACGGCACCTCTTTCAGCCCCCTGGAGATACCTCACCGAAAACAGATATGGCACTGGTGAGTTCGTCCTACACCGTTATTAAAGCCTCAGATATTCCGGAGGGATATAAGGTTGAAGCTTCTAAAAGCCCCCAACTTTGCATGTATCTATTCTCGACCATCAGCTGTATGTTGCAACGCTACCTTCATAAAGTGCGCAAAGTGTGATATTGACATGTTTCTTACGAAATCCTTTTTTATTCAAATCTTATAAAATGTCGACCTAGTTGAGTAATTTTCTACAGTGAAAGTTGTAACTTCTGTAACAATTTGATCTTGCCTGTAAACCGCCATGCTTCATGTAACAAACTGTTATTTGAGAATAAATTATTATTATTATTAATTTTTTCCATTATACCAATCGCATTCTCGCCATAAAAGCAGGCCACTACGGGAGCTCTCCACTAGAAAGGGTTTGCACTTTCGACACGTAGCTGTTTCGCTAGTGGGACTGACTGGCAGACGTGCTATTGTAGAACGAAAGGGGTGGTAGAACAGGAAGTGACCGTTGATCCTCGAGTTGTCACTGAAGGCTTTTTATGTAGGACGACAGCAGGAGTAACATGTTATATTTGTTGCTTGAGTTAGCGTGCCACACCATTGTGGTTTGTATCTATATTCTGAAGACTGCGTCCGTAGGGGTCCGGACTAGAATACGCTGCAGATGTAGGACGGAAACACATTGAGCCAAGAAATCAGAAGCGACCATAACAACCAGCTTTGAGACCATCCACATGCCAGGCATATTCCGAACCTGAACATCGACCGAGTGCGTTGACAAGGGCGTGGGTGATCAGGCTAGTTTTCGCCAAGATCGACCGAAGTCGACGGTATCAACAGGGCGATGGTCGGAGGCATGAGCTCAGGACAAAAAATATCAAAGGTAAAGAGGTGTAGCATGCATGTAGTACAAGAATAGAGTCATATACCTTGTCCGTGATTGATTTAGAGGTTAGTCGCCGAACGTACTGGTAGGCATACTCGGTGACCGAAACGTGAGACGATAGTCACGTGCGCACCTCGTGACACTGAGATCTCAACCGAAGTCAAGGGCTGTGTAGTCTGCTGATTTAGACGTGAAACAGAAGTCTCGTCCGTAGACGATGCAGAAGACGCGTGCTGTTGACTGGGACGTGAGAATGACGTCTTGGGTGTATCTAGCGTGGTAACTGATGTGGATGTAGAGATCCCGCCAGATGGTTTGGTAGCTCTAACATTGTGTCTCGACTTATCATGTAGGGCACTGTCGTCGATGTGTGCTGGCTTAAGACGATCAATGCTGACTATCTCGACGCAGCCGTGTTCATCAACCTTGAAGGTCTTTTCGTGACAGTAAATCACGTGAAAAGGTCTTTCGTAAGGCTGTCACGAAGGTTTGTGTGCCGAATCTACTCGTATGATAACTCTCGACAGATAACTCTCTCTCTCGGGAGCGACCTGTCGATGTTGTATACGAGTCGATACCGGAGGCAATCGTTGGACGTAGTCTTATTTACCGAAATCGTTACTGCTCTGTGGTGTGAGAAATTCCCCAGGAAGACTAACTGTCTTGCCGTATACAAGTTCAGCGGCGGAACACTGAATATCTGCTTCGAACTCGTTCTGTTCCTTTGATTTCTCAGAAGCTTTTGATAGGGTCAACCGTACATTTCTTATCAATCAGCTGAGACGATTGGGTATAAAACCGCCTCTAATTGACTGACTCGCTTCATATGTAAAAAACCGAAATTTTAAGGTCGGGGTTAACTTTGCTTTCTCTTAGACTATGGAATGTTCTAGTTGGTTCTCCCTGGGTTCAGTACTAGGACCTCTCGTGTTCTTGATTTATATAAACGATCCTCCACAAGAAGTTTCATCTGATTGCTTTCTGCAGAATTTGTGAAACTTTGAAGAGAGATAGGCACCCGAGAGGATATACTGGCACTTCAGGAGGATCTGACTCGACTTCAAAGTTGGGCAGACAACAACGGACAACACTTCAACACTTCAAAGTGTAAAGCAGTCATCTGCGACTGGTTGCAGACTATAGTTACAACTTAGGAAACGCCTCTCTAGAAGTATCCCAAATCGAAAAAGATTTAGGAGTGTTGGTACCCCATGACTTGAAGTCGTACGCTAACTGTGACAAAACCGCATTTCAAGCAAACCTTTCACTGGTAACATTGAAGCGCTTTTTTGGCCAGTTTGACAGTAGAACTTTCCACATAATCTTCAACAGTCTTATTCGTCCCCATTTAGAGTACGGAAGCATAGTATTTCCTCCCTCCCTCCAAAAGGACAAGGACGCTCTGGAACGTATCCAACGTCGAGCCAAGAAATCAGTTCGGGGACTCAAATTCAATTGATGCATCATTACTCCTGGTACAGAGAAAGCGACGTTAGATGCCGAAAAATCCGTTTACACGGATATATAGTTACTACCACAAAGAACTTATAGTAAACAGTTCCTGTCACGTTTCCACACTTTTTTGTATTCCGATCCATATTTTCTGTCGTAAAGAATACTACTAAGACAAGTGTTAGAGAAACTACAGTCTTACCTACTTGTTGATGATTCTTAAATAATAATTAGCTTCGTTGAGTCTGTACATACTGTTTGCATAGTCTGGGTGGTGAAATCGTTGCTATAATGAGTGTGAGTGTTGTCTATCTTCCATCGACTGCAGTGTCTAAGAATATGACGAACTATACAGTTAATATTTCGTAATTGGTCGAGCTTACGTGTAAGAGTTCGTCTTAAGTGTGACAGTAACATATGATGGCAAAGAAACATCTGCCCGCAACTCTTTTTGCTTCCAGAAAAACAGAAAAGGACGCCCTCGACCAAAGTTATACTCAAAATTTACCAAAAACAGAGAAAATTTTCCCCGAAGTTACGAAGCAACAATCGGTCCAACAAGTGAACTACAAGACATAGAGAGCTAAATCAATGTTCTTTGCAATGATTTAGTAGTGTTGCTGCAGCAAAAGACCACTTACATGTGAGAAAACTTGATATTCATGCAATCCGACAGACACTCAACAAGCCTTCAGCAAATGAAATACGGAACGACCGCTTCTTGTCAGGCTGTTCAATGTCGTTGAAACGGAACGGCGGGCGCCTTTGAAAACTTTCGGTTTTTTTCATCGTGCCGTGAGTCAATGTTTGGTTTTAGCGTTTGACGTACTATTTGCCAACTTGAAAACTTGTGATTAGTCTATGTAATATGTTAAGCCGGGATTTCGACTCAAAATAAATAAAATTATCTTGTTACGGACTCGAGATTCTTGAAACCATTGTAATTCGTGTTTGTGGATGTCTAAAATTTTTACCCATGAATGGTCGCAGTACGACAGTTCCGTTTGATTAGTGTATTCCTTCATATTTCCAGTTTGGTGTTGTTTTGCACTTTTCATCCCCCTATCCAGTTTGTTCTTTATGAACAATATTTCTCTACTTTCCTTTCTCCTTGCGTTGACGTGAGTTGTGAGGACCTGGACTGACACACATTTGTACAGTGCTCTATGTGGATAACTGATTGATAGTGTAGATATGTGTTACAAATTACATTCCACACAAAAGATCTGGTTGTAAGAGTCTTGTTGATTTCGTCACCAGTAACTTAGGTGATTTGTACTCAATCGCGGTAGGACTCAACTATACTGCCGAACCAATCAGAAGCTTTCGCGGGTTTTCAAGGTCATGGCGCTAAGTTCGGTACCTGATGCTTACGTACGATCGGTTTACAGCGGATTTTAGGGAAGACGTGATAATTCAGCGTCTACAAGAGAAGTGATCATAAGATTTTGGCGCGAAATTCAATTATCCATTTGGATAAATAGAGTTTTGGCATTATAGCTGATGTCAGTTCGTGATGAAAACCCTATGTATAATTCCTAGCCTTAACCGTGAATTTTAAATCATAGTTTGAATTCTTCACACAGGTTTATACCCTCATTTCGTCTTAGTTATTATGTTGACACTCTAGCGTCGCTCAAAGGTTGTCCATAACTTATAGTCTCACCCATAACCCTAACCCTATACCTTAACTCTAACCCTAAACCGTAAACCATACCAATATACTAACATTATGGAAGCTATGTAGTCGAGGCTAAAAGAATTTTTAAGACCTTATCATGGTTTCAGAGGTCGACTACTATGGAGCCATATGTTTGTGTTCCTGTACCGTATGCGCTATGATTTTAGAACTTCTGAACCTATATATGACCTTGAGAAGTTTTTGACTCATGTAAAAAAAGTGTTTCCACTTTAATTCTTTGGTTTTGTATAATAAATTTTTAGTGTGCACTAACTGTCTTCTGATTGGCTAATATTTCTCAAGGTCATTTAAGATTCGTTCAAAGGTCGGCAGTATAGTTTAGTCCTACCTCAATCGCTAATTCATTGTTCTGCGCTTTATAGCTATGATAACGGTTGCTGATACCTTAATATGGTGGTCGGGCCTGACTAACTTAATTAACCAGTCAAGCTATACTGATTGGAACAATCGTTCCTCAAGGTTCTACCATGCCAGATAGGTCGGTTGAGGGACAGTTAGACTGAAAGCAGTAAACACAAAGTCCGAGGGTGTAGTTGTACTGCTGACTGTACGGTAGTGTGAGGGCATTATGGTATTGCCTTTAGACAACCAGCATAACAGCGATGATGTCCTCTTACGAGAAAGGGTTGGGTTAGAGAGTCGGTTCTTAAAATAGACACCAACTTATCCCATGGATTTCCGTCTCCAACAGTAAGGTCTCAACAAGTACCGAGCTAACACAAAAACTACTCACAAAAAGGTCGTGTGTGACCGGTCTCAATCAGTTGTCTCTTGGGCACTGCGGTCATACTCTCAGGTCATTAAGACTAACTTTAATTCAATTTCCTTTTCAGGTACCTCTAGAAAAACCCTTGCACGGTGTGGGCAATCGAAGAGTGATAACTAACCCTCATACCTTTAACAGTATCCAAGATCACTGTATTCATAATCAATCTCCCTCTTCAATGTCTATTATTCCTCCTACATCGACTTTCAACACTAAACTTCCTCTCTCGGCTCCCTCCTAGAGTGTCACCATAGCCAAAGATTCTAATGCGCAAAACACTGTCCCATGTCTCATCAAACCTCGCTCCAAACTACACATTGGAGCTTTCAACGTACACATCCTGTGTCAAATCGGCCAGCAGGCCTCTTTGGCTAAAACCCTAGAATTTCATACCATTGATATATGCTGTCTCCGAAGCACACGTACAGGATCCTACTGTGGTCATTCACTTGACCTCACCTAGCCAAAACGGAACCAAAGAGATATACCCTTTGTTTACCTGGCGACCAGACGGCAAGTTCTCGTTGACGGACGAGTGTAAACCCTATTGCCATCATTCATCATTGGAGAGGCTCGATGGAAGATTGTCGCTCGTTCTGGAATGCATGTGTAGACTCTGATCATGCTTTAATACAAGCACACATTTACTTGCTGCTCACTGCACTCAGAAAAACCACACTAAGAAGGCCCATTAGAATTAAAATCAGTCAAGGCTAAGTGAGACGATCTCGGAAAAAGACGGGACCCTTATCTGCTCTCAGCCCAGACTACCCACTATTCCCAGAAAACCTGAATGGAACATCGAAGTAGTTCCCTCGACTCTAGCTGAAATTCTAAAGGCTATAGCTAATCTGAAAAGAGGAAGAGCAGCTGGTCCAGATGGATTGGCTCCAGAAGTCTTTAAATATAGTGGTCCGATTTTAGCGATTAGGTTGACTAATATTCTGGCTAAAATCTGGGAGACGGACGTAATCCCATTCGGTTGGTCACGATCACTTATTGTCCCAATATATAAGAAGGGGCCAAAATCATCCTGTGATAACCATAGAGGGATTAGTTTGATTAATATAGAATCTAAAATACTTGCCTCAATAATTATTGGACGCCTAACAAAGACTCGTGAACTGCAAACACGAAAAAATCAGGCTGGCTTCAGACCTGGTCGTGTCTGCATCGACCACATATTCACTATTCGTCAAGTTTTAGAGCACAGACATGTTTATCGGCGTCCGACAATGATAGTTTTTCTTGACTTGAAAGCAGCATTCGACTGTAGACTAATAGATTCTGTGGCAGTGTTTGTCATTGAAAAGTGTACCTCAGAAGTACATAAACCTTATGAAGGCTCTTTACTCGAACACTACCAGTCGAGCGAGAGTTTAGGGCGAACTGTCACCTGATTTTACAACCTCAAGTAGTGTCCGAAAAGGCTATCCACTATCCTCATTTTTGTTTAACTTCATTATAGACCTATTGCTGGAAGTAACATTCGTAGACTGAATTTTCAGGAATTGATCTCCTACCAGGAGGTCCACTAATCGACTTAGAATACGCAGGTGACATAGTCCTGTTTGGTGAAGACTCTGATAAAATGCAGAGTCTTGTTAGAACTGAGTAATAATGCCAGGATGTTTTGGATGCGTTTCTCCCCATCTAAATGCAAGTTGTTGCTTCAGAACTGGCCTACGTCAACACCTGAAGTAAGAATAGAGAGTGAAGTAGTCGAACACTTATCTTGGAAGTTTGATCAGCCCTAATGGGTTGGTGTCTGACGAAATCTCTGCACAGATTCAGAAAGCTCGTTTGGCTTTTGCCGGCTTACGTGTCCTATGGCGAAGGTGAGATATCCGTCTATCAATTAAGGGGCGAGTATACTGTGCGGCAGTTCATTCTGTTCTACTTTACGACTGCCGAATGTGGCCATTAAGAGTAGAAGATACTCGTAAGTTAGTAGTATTTGGTCACAGATGTTTTGGAAATATTGCTCGCATCTGTTGAGATCATCGGGTACGTAATAGTGAGGTTAGACGCGGGAGTGATGGTAAATCAGTTGATAAGGTTGCGAATCCTCACTGATTACCACGACGCGCAATGCTGACTAGTATTGGAGACGGATGGAAGAAAGTTAGGGGTGGCCAAACCGAAACGTGGTATCAGTCCTTGAAGTCACTAACTTCTAGTCTGAGCCATGTTGGTAGATCCAGACTACTTGGTTAGGGTCCGCGTAACTATCGTAACCAATGGTTTGAGACTCTGGATGACATGGCTAAGAATCGATCACAATGACGTAGGTGTATACACTCTTTGTCTTCCCATGAGATTACAATTGCATTATACCTTTCCTTCTACGAACTAATTATTTCTTCCTGTATTATATCCTTATACACAATCTTTCTTTTATATATTACCACCACTAAATTAACTACTTCCATGAATCCGGTGTTCATTTTGTTGAGCTAACGAGCTATGGCAACTTGGACTGATGCATATAAGTGCCTGGTCCAATGTTGTTGCTGACTGACTGACTGAACAGATTTCAACAGTGGTCTTGTAATATCTTTTGAAAGGGTCAGTTTAACCCGCAGTCCAATTATGCTTTTGACTACTTTATATGGATAAGGAACGATCCTTTGTGATGGAAAAATCAAGATGTTCATTACCTAGTACCCTCTGTATTTTACTGGTTTCATCCTAGTTATCAATTAATCACTTTTGAGACGTCGTGAGAGGTTTTATGAGCGACAAAAGCTACCAGAAACGCTAAACTGCCAAAAATTAGGCTAATTTAACCACCTGCACAGACAACATTCTCTCTTAGCAGTGTCCAATGAGCATAAAGAGGAATCGCTTACCAATCGGTTAGGCTCTGTGGCTTAATTTCTTGCGATCCATCACATTACTCTTACTGCTATTATCGTGTCACTAATCTCCGAGTTCCGCAGTAGTTAAACAGTGCAGTAACCTAAACCATTGAAATTACATATTATATAATTTGGTGATTAATACCAGGGATAATATGCCTACAGACTGATAACTTTCCTTACATATTTTATCAGTATCTGATGTCTTTTTTTCTACTTTTGGTTGCAAGGAGTCACGCGTTGCTGAACAACTAACGCAGTTGCCACCGTAAACTCAGTTAAAAATGTCAAGTATATAAAAACTTGAGTGATGGTGCAAGTACAGGATAGAGAAATTGGCTTATCGAAAAATGAGTACCTTCTTGCTGGCTCTGTCAGTGGTTTTGTTGCTAGGGCAGTCGTCCAACCTTTGGATGTAATTAAAATACGTTTTCAGGTAGGCTTCTTAGTCTTTTTTTCAATTTTGAGTAGCTACAAATGGAACCAATCGAAGTTTCCAGGACGAGCAAGTATCAAGGTCTTTTGCAAGCCGTCAGGTGCATAAGCAAGGAAGAGGGTGCCATTGCCTTTTGGAAAGGTCACGTTCCTGCTCAAATGCAATCGGTTACGTTCACTAGTGTTCAGTTTCTTACTTTTGAAGTGATTCTTTCTTGGCTGCGTGAAGTCAACAGTCTACTCATCTCAGATAACAAAATATTCGGCTTACCTATTACCTACAAACCTGTTGGTAACTTTCTGTGCGGATGCGGAGCGGGCTCTTTAGCAGCAATAGTTACTCAACCATTAGATGTCCTACGCACACGTTTCATTGCTCAAGGTGAGCCGAAAACTTACGGGTAAGCTTCTTCAAAGGTGCTGTCATTAGCTCTCTGTTGGCTTGTTAAGTAATATGTGTGTATTTTTACAGTTGTATTCAGCGACTTATAAACTGTGTGAATTAATGAAATTAAAAGAGTTATGAAGGATTTAGAATCTCAAAGCTTGGGGAAAGATATAGAATGAATGCACATGCGCATTTGCAATTGGGCAGTCATTCAAAGCTTCTAGCCATTGGTTACGATAATCACTCAGACCCCAACCATGTAGTTTACACTCAGTCCATTTGTAAATGTCTTCATGAACGGATGCAATGTTTCGGCTTGGCCGTCCCAAGCTCTCTTCCAGACTGCTACTACACCACACAACATCGCCTGTCAAGATAGGGCTTTCGTACCACATGTCTCAAACACCTCAGTTGATGAGAATTTACTATTTCGTCAATCGATTTACCACCCTTACTGAATACGCTATTACTTACCCAGACATTTCTTACTCCGTGGTCTCAAAATATGCAAGGAATGCTTCAAAAACACCTAAGATCGAATACCAATAACCTACGAATATCCTCTATTCTTAATTTGCATGTTTCACACACAGCGATCCTTCTGTAGCTGTATTTTCCTTTCTTCATAAAAAGTGGATGTAACTCCTTTAACTGAAAGAATTCTTTCTGGTTGTACTTTTGATAACTGAACTGCCCTCCCATTATTATTACTTCACTATCACACACTAATTTCTGTTCGTTATTGTTCCTCTTCTACGCACCTTACATTCTTTATCTCTCCACATCCTCATTGTTTTTGTGTGGCGCATATGTATCTGGTGCCCCTTTGTACCAATATTTATGTGTTCAAATAAATAAGATTCACACCCATAAAGTAGAACAAAGCGAACTGCTGCACAGTAAACTTGCCCTGTGGTTGGAAGATAGATGCCTCACCTGCGCCACTTGTGATGTAGGCTGATGCAAAACAATCAAGTCTTCTGAATCCGTTTCCTGTGATTATCATTAGAGGATTTTAGTCCTTTCTTATAGACTGGGACGATCAGCGATCGAGGTCATTCAGATAGGATTACGTCCAGTTCCCAGATTCTAACTAAGATCTCTTTTGATCTGACTTTTGACACTGAACCACCATTTTTAAAAATCACAGGTTAGTCCATCTAATCCTGCTACTCTCCCTCGCTTTAGATTGCTCATAAACTTTTCATTAATTCTCCATTCAGGTTGCTTGGAGATAATTGGTAACTGAAGTGTGGTTGAAGGTCAGTTGAACTGTTCCCTAAAGTGTATCGCTCATTGATCTGATCTCCTGGATTGAGAGTAAATAATAGTCCCGTCTTTTCCCCAGAGAGTTTCACTAACTGCCTCATTTTTAATACCCTTCGCCTTGATAAGTCTAAACAGTTGTCTACTGAAGAGCATACTTTATTTTTTTCGGTGGTTACTACCCTTCGTTCAACACATCCGATTCACTTAACTTACGTTTGAATGTTTGACGTCAAAGTTCTCAACGTCACTCAACAACTTTCATTGAATGATATGCCATATTTGTCGTTAATCTATGGTATTTATTGACGGTTTCCTAAGGTGTCATGTCATGTAGGTACAATTTTGCGCACGTGATTCCTCTAAATAGATTTTTGTCTTTAGCTTGTATCTCAGCTATCCTTAATACACCCTTATTACTAACCCATATATAACTAGTCACATAATTCTATTTGTCATTGACACACTTTCACGTAAAATATTAAAAAAACTTCTTGTTTGCCAAAGTTTGTAGCTTTAAGATACTTGCTATATTAGAACTTCAAAATTTTATGAGAAACGTTCTCAATAAGCGTTTCATCTTTAAACAAATAAAAGGTTAAACCATTTGTATGTCATAAACAAAACATTCAGTTTCGTATAGGTTTGTCAAATCATTTAAGAAGGACTTGTATTGTTCGACTTCCTGATAAAAAGTCTCTGTATTTTTGATCATTTCTTGCCAAAATTTAGACCCTCTATCGGTAACCTGTACTGGTTATCTGAGAATCTGTTTTATAATCCCAGTGATAATGTACTGATTGGCTGTATATAGATAGGTCATATAAATGAGTGCTCGCAGTAAGAGTTTTGTTTCAACATAACTAATGCTGTCTTTTATCATTACTTGACCGATAGTTCGATGGATAATCGAATTTTTCAGAGATCACTGAACGATTTTGGAGTACGTTCTAACCGTTGCTGCTACCTTGACGTTCCTCAAGGTCCTACCATGCCAGACAGGTCGGTTGAAGAGCGGTAAGACTAAAAGCAGCAATCCCAAGGTCCAAAGGCGAAGTCGTACTGCCGACTGTACAGAGGTGTGGAGGCAGTAAGGTGTTTCCTTCAGGCAACCAGCATAACAGAGATGCTGCCTTCCCACAAGGAGGGGTGGGGTTAGAAAAGGTCGACCCTAAAAATGCACACCTCTCCTTATCCCACGGATTTCCGTCTCCGGCGGTAAGGTCCTTTGAAGAACGGAGCTAACACGTCAAGAATCCCCCACGAGAAGGCCGTGCGTGACCGGCCTCAAGCAGTTGTCCCTTGGGCACTGCGGTCACGCTCCCAGGTCGTTAAGACCAACACTAATCCTACTTCTTTTTCAGGTCCCTCAAGAAATACCCTTCCACGGTGTGGGCAGCCGGGAAATTATATTAGCCCTCATACCCGTAACAGCACACGAGACCAAGTTGGTCACTTTCAAATCCCTCCTACACCTGATAACTCTCTTATCTCCACGACTAACCCTTCCCACGTCCTTTCATCACCTCGCACCGCTAGGGCAAACGATTCAAGTACACAGAACGTTATTTCTGGTCTCTTGAAACCACGCTCTTAACTACATGTAGGAACTTTTAATGTCCGAACATTGTGCCAAATAGGACAACAGGCTTCCTTAGCTGGGGCTTTAGAATCTTCGATGTGTGCTGCGTCTCCGAAACGCGCATACAAGATCCGAGTAGAGTCATTTATTTGACCTCACCTAATCAAAATAAAGAACCATCTCGATACACACTTCGTGTATCTGGAAGCCCCGATGCTGCTTCCCGTGGCCTCGCTGGAGTAGGTATAGCATTAAGTCCTAGGGCTGAACTAGCTCTTTTAGACTGGATCCCAGTAGACAGTCGTCTATGCGCTGTCCGACTAAACGGATCAGTAAGGACTCGGAAAGATAGGGAAACTCGTCGTTGCCTCTTCGTCATCTCTGCCTACTCTCCCACTGACTGCGGCTCAGATGATATAAAAGATGAGTTTTACAGGAAACTTTCTGACCTTCTCCGAAAAGCTAGGCGTTCTGATGTAGTAATAGTGGCCGGTGACTTTAATGCTCAAGTAGGTAAACTAAGTGAAAGGGAAAAACACCTGGGTGGATCTCATGGTGTCGTAGCTGAAAGAACAGATCATGGAGACCGTCTGTTGTAGCTACGCTCGGATAACCGCCTGCTTCTTGCAAATACTAACTTTAAGCATAAGGAAAAACATCTTTTGACATGGCGACCCCCGAATTCGTCCCAACGTTAGACCCAATTAGATCACATCGCTATCAGCCACCGATGGAGGGGCTCGATAAAAGACTGTCACTCATTCTGGAGCACATGTTTAGACTCAGATCATGCTCTAATGCGAGCACGTATCTGTCTGCGTCTTACTGGACGTAGGAAAGACACTGCAGGGAAGCCTCTAAGGGTTCTACTTAATGATAAGCAAGCTCAGAATATATTTTAGGAACAACTGGGAAAACAGTTAGGCAGACATGTAAGTTGTGCCCACCCAAGTATCAGTGAAACTATCTCAAATAAAGATGGGTATATCATTCATTCTCAATCCAGGAGATTGGATCGATGGGCAGAACACTTTAGGGATCAGTTCAACTGGCCTTCAGTCACACTTCAGTTACCCACGATCCCCAGTCGTCCTGAATGGCAAATTAATGTAAATCCTCCAATTTTTTACGAGGTTGAAAAAGCTATAGGAAATAGAAGCAAGGGAGAGCGGCAGGCCCTGACAGGCTTACCCCTGAGATTTTTAAGGATGGTGGTCCAGTACTAGCAACGAGATTGACTGAGGTCTTAAGTAGAATCTGGGAACTGGACGTAATTCCATCTGACTGGTCCCAATCACTGATTGTGTCAGTCTATAAGAAAGGACAAAAGTCCTCCTGTGAAAATCACAGAGGGATCAGTTTGACTAATATAGTGTCTAAAATATTAGCTTCAATAATACTTGGACGCCTAACCAAAGCTCGTGAAGAGCAGACTAGGAAAAACCAGGCTGGTTTTCGACCTGGACGTGGTTGCATAGACCAGATATTCACTCTACGTCAGGTCCTAGAACAGACATACATTCAGACGTCCCACAATAGTAGTATTTCTTGACCTTAAGGCAGCATTTGACACTTTATCGTGAGGTTCTATGGCCGTGTTTGTCAGTGTAAGGAGTACCAAAGAAGTACATTAACCTCATAAAGGCTCTCTACTCGAACACAACTGGTCGAGTTAGAGCCTATGTCGAACTGTCATCAGAATTGGTTACCTCAAGTGGTGTTCGTCAGGGCTGTCCACTCTCCCCATTTTTGTTTAACTTTGTCGTTGACATGCTTTTAGAGATATCACTTTCATCATCTCAATCTCCTGGAGTTGAACTTTTACCGGGAGGCTCGCTTGTTGACTTAGAATACGCCGACGACATAGTTCTATTTGGTGAAGACGCTGACAAAATGCAGTCTTCTGACCACTATAAGCAACAATGCAGGCATGCTCGGGATGCGATTCTCTCCCTCGAAGTGCAAAATGTTACTTCAGGATTGGGTTGCATCGACACCTAAACTAATGATAGGGAGTGAAGTAGTTGAGCGTGTTGACTGCTTCACTTATCTTGGGAGTCTCATCAGCCCTTGTGGTCTGGTGTGTGACGTCTCAGCACGGATACAGAAGGTTCGTCTAGCTTTCGCCAACTTTTGTCATTTATGGCGTAGGCGAGATATCCGTCTAGCAACAAAAGGACGAGTTTACTGTGCAACAGTTCGTTCCGTCCTACTTTATGGCAGTGAAACATGGCCGGTAAGAGTAGAGGATATTCGTAGGCTACTAGTGTTCGATTATAGGTGTCTTCGAAGCATTGCTCGTATATCCTGGGACCACCGGGTAAGTAATGTAGCTGTTAGGAAACGGGTGCTAGGTAAGGATGGCAAATCGATTGATGAAGTACTGAAACTTCATCATTTGAGATGGCTGGGACACGTGTTACGTATGCCCAATCACCGACTGCCCCGACATGCATTGTTTCATGGTGTAGGAGTAGGTTGGAATAAAGCTAGGAGCGGCCAGACCAACACGTGGCATAAATCCATGAAGTCGCTGACAAGTGGACTGAGCCATGTTGGTAGGTGTAGACTACCTGGTTGGGATTCGCGAGATGATAGCAACCGATGGTTAGAGACCTTGAATGACATGGCTCAAAATCGTTTGGAATTGCGAAGGTGCATCCACTCTTTGTGTTGTGCCAAATTATAGTCTTCTGAATTCCTCATGTCCTTATCCTTTTCCTCTTTCCAAATTTATTTCACCGTATTATACTCCTTCAATAACATCTTCAAACCCTAATCTTTCACATAATGTTTATACTCTTACTAAGTCTACCACTGTGAGATTTGAATCGACAACTGCATCTCTGTGCTAATATGGTATGGCAACTCGAACTGATGTACGTACGTACGAAGTTCTACGTTGTGACTGACTGACATTCCTTCAAATGCTAAACGGAAATTCTGCGCCTACTGCAGAATACACTGAAATCCCGATGACTAATTAATTAATTATTGTTTTCTTACCTTTCAGAAGCATGTCACATGCAGCTGTTTCCATCATAACTCGTGAAGGTGCTCAAGGGTTTTTCCGTGGGCTTGTACCATCTCTTCTTCTTATAGCACCACAGACAGGAATTCAATTTACCATTTATCATTCACTAAACCAAATGATTAATCAAGGAAAGTATTATTTACATCCCAATCTTATTGATAAGTCATCACAATTCCATAGTGGTAACCGTCCAGTTGGTATGTTTCGTTAACTATTAAAATATATTATTTCTTTCCTTCATTGATTTAGCCCAAGTGTTCATATTTCAAAATATATTTCACTTCTTTTATTCGGGTATTATCATTAGCCCTCACACTGAAAAAAAACATGCCGAATAAGTTACTTTAATCTCAATTTTCTTCCTACAACCAGACTTATGTGAAATAGAATTTATTAAATATATCAACACTATCAATCAGTTATCCACATAGAGCATTATACAAATGTGTGTCAGTCCAGGTCGTCACAACTCACGTTAACGCAAGGAGAAAGGAAAGTAGCAACATGATGGGCAGATGAGTCGAAATGAAATCAACCACTGTAAGAAAAACTAAATGTGAGAAAGATTCAAATGGTTCAAACGTGAGAAATATTGTTCATAAGGAACAAATTGGATAGGGGGATGAAAAGTGCGAAACAACACCAAACTGAAAATATAAAGGAATTCACTGATCAAATGGAACTGTCGTACTGCTACCATTTATAGGCCAAATCAGTACACGTTCTTAATTTTATTCATTCATTCTAACTCCTTACACTCTTCTCTTCGCCCTCACATTTCTTCTGCTTTATCGCACGAACGTAATCACTGCGTCTTCTGTGGAATACCATCCCAAATGCCCTGGTACGGCCGAGAGTGGGAAAAGTTAGCTCTCCCTCTCGAAATGCTCTCACATGGCCACGTGCATACAACCGCTGCCAGAGAAGTCCTACTCACTGCCTTCTCGCGGAGGGGGTGTTGCTTACGAAATTGGGAGGATAAAAATCGAATTTCCGGCGCTTAAACCGGGTTGGTGGACATGGAGAGTCCATCTAGGGGAGTTGGAAAACCCTGATTCCAAACCAATGGTGCACATGAGCTCCAGTATCCTGAAGGAACAAATGGTGTATGAACCAATCGTTGGTCACTGGCTACCATGGGACTGCATCTCCCCACGACGCTCCACTGCCTTGTGGATCAGGCTTCGGGTGTAGCCTCCTAAGAAAACCAACTGCTTCAGTCTGGGCACCCGGACAGTATCCCAGCCCTCACACGAGTTGAATAATTTATGTGGCGCATATCTATTTGGTGCCTCCTTGTACTAATATTTATGTGCTTAATAAATAATCTTTCATTTTAACCAAATCTCTCCTGTTAAGGACTAGAAATTTAAAAATAGACTATGACGTATATGTTAGATACTCTGTATTTGTTCCTATGTACAATAAAGCTTTACAATCAGAATTTCATCGTATTTAACATCCCGTATTCCTAGGCTGACAATTTAGCAATCAGATGGTGCTGTTTTTAGTAGCCTGTAATTAGCATATGTGCACATTTTAACTTCAAGTTGATCGAGAAGTTTTATAACTCGCTTATATTTTGATTGGTTAGGTTGAAAATTCCCTTCGTTCTAGGCTTCTTTTAACTCAGATTAGTTAAAAAGAAGTACTCCTATCGCTTTTCTACTACTGACTAATGTCATAATTAGAGGTTAATATGAATAACTTTAGCACGTCTACATATTCGGTGACTTAGTGGTTAAGGCATTCGACTTTCCCGTTCCACCTTCAGTTTTAGCAAACGGATTGTATACGAGATAATATTGGAACTCCAGATCCAAAGAAAGACAAAAATGTATCCAACTGCATCATTACATAATTAAATTTTTTGATTGTAGGTAGGATATTGATATTTAGATTACCAACTGTGTAATTATCCCAGATATAAGGATTTCTTTCATTTCTTTTTTATCTAATCTGATTCTTAAGTGTATCATACTAAATCTTATGACTTCAGTTGAGCATTCACTTTGAGGCAGACAGCTTTATGACAATGATAATTATCCTTTTTTTACTACTATCTTTGTAATCAACGTAATTGTATCCATGGCCCTATGTGAGTGTTTACAGTTTCACACGAAAAACTCAAGGTCAATACTGAAATTCCTATTTTACAGGAGAATATTTGGTTTGTGTACTTCTATTAGCTTACTCTGAAGCTTTTTCAACTTTTTATAAAGGTTTTCTGTTTCTTAAAATACTGTGATTTTGTTTGCGCCTATTATTAGCATGAGTTTGTCATGTAACATCACCATTTATGAAGTCATTACTTTAAATCCTGTAAAACTCACGTAATGTTTAGTTTTAGACATACATTTTAGTAGTATGGAGTAGAATGCATTGTTTAACACTATGATCTTTGTTGACAAACTTTACTTTCATATAATTTGTCACTTCACTATGTCTTTATAACGATCTCATTCTTGTTCTTCTGTCATCAGCTTAGTTAAATGTTTTACAAACCTTATGTCTTCCAACTCTAAGGTCCTGTTCAAAGTTTGATCTCTGGAGGACTTGCAGGGATTGGATCCAAATGTGTAATATATCCACTAGATATGGTGAAAAAACGTATGCAAGTTCGGGTAAGCTTTTATATCTAATATTTTGGTACCGATATTTCCGAATATTATTGGCTTATTAAAAATCATTCTAAATGTTGTTGAATCGGTCTAATCGCAATGCGTAAAGTAAAGCTGTATGCATATGATTTCATCCATCAAATGTATCTAGGTTACTTATAGTGCAAAAATAGACACAGCTAATTTGGAAAGTTATAATTTGATGTATTAGTCCGAAAGCCACACACTCATGTAAAGAATAACGGTATTACGAAGCTTACATTCAGGCTTAATGTGCATCGGATTATATCAAATATGCTTCATGAGGCAATTATTTTCGTCCCGAAAAGTCATAGTATATACGTTGCCCTGATCATTATAAGTAAAGATTGGTCGGGTTATTCGTGATAGCTTTTTGATAATTTATCATGCTGTTCCTTAAGTGCGAAGGTTTAGTAATTTCATCTATTTAGTTTTTTGGCGTACAATATTTTCATTATCATGTTTTATTCTACTGCATTGAATGTCGACTTCATGCCATCAGAAAGTATATCTGTTTAGAGGTCAATGGTTTAGCAATTTACACACCTCTGTAAGCACTTTATACTCCAACCTCTTCTAGGCTAGAATAATTTCCGAACTCTGTTAGGACGCCTGGTTTCTCTGCTTACACTAATGGAGCGTTAATTTACCTTGAACGAATATCTACACTAGATACCCTTCTAGTGTCTATTTTACAGGACAAAAACATGTGACTAGCTGAACTAGAACATAAGTAAATTCCAACTCTAAAAACCAACAACAAAACCAATAATATATTGGAAAATATATAACTCATCCAGTACCTGTCAGGTTATCTAATAGTCTGATTACGCAAGTAACCAATGATTATTTTTCTCACCCAGACATATGGCTAAGAGCTACCCTAAATTCGTTGAGTTTGTTAATATCTCGAAGGAAGGTTGTATCAAACTTTTGTAGTGTTGCTTCCAAGCCTTAAAAGATCTACTTAAAGAAGGAGAAAATACTATAGAGGACAACAGGAATGGGATCAAAGAAGCATTAACTTCAACGTGTCAGGAGGTTTTGGGCAGCAAGAAGCATCATCGTAAGGCATGGATTTCCAAGGAAACTCTGGACAGGATTCAGGAAAGGAAGAACAAGAAAACAGCAATTGACAGCAACCAAACAAGAGCGCAGAAAGTCAAGGCATAAGCTGAATACACAGAAGCAAACAAGCAAGTGAAGAGCATTAGAGCTGACAAGCAGAAATACGTGGAAGAGCTAGCAACGATAGCGGAAAAAACTTCAAGAGAAGAAAATATGTGACAGCTATATGACACAACGAAGAAACTGGCAGGGAAATATAGTAAACCAGAGGTACCGGTCGAGAACAAAAAAGGCAAGTCACTCACTGAGATTCAACAACAGTGGAAGTCGTGGGTGGGACACTTTGGAGAACTCTTGGACAGACCAGCCTCACTGAACCCACCAGATATCGATGCAGCATACACAAATATCTTTCTATAGATGTCACTCAATAATCAACGATCGGAGAAATTAGGATGGCTGGTCATCAGACAAATCAAGAGTCGGAAAGCAGTAGGACCTGATAACATACCAGCTGAAGCATTGAACTCAGACATAGAAGTGACTGAAAAGATGACCCACATCTCAGGAGAAGCGCGGAATATAATGCACAGCTTGGATGAAACTATGCGATTCGGACTTCACAGATGACCTAACCCCTCTATCCCATACACACTAACAAATACAGATAAAGACAGCAAATGTAGTAGCAGCCTCTGCATCAATAGGCCTCGACATACACAAAGGAAAAAGCAAGATCCTCAAATACAACACGAAGAACACCAACCCAATCACACTCGATGGAGACTCTGGAACATGTGGGGAAACTCACCTACCTGGGAAGCATCATCGATGAACAAGGAGGATCCGATGTAGATGTAAAGGTGAGGATTGGCAAATAAAGGGCAGCATTTCTACAATTGAAGAACATATGGAACTCAAAACAACTGTCAACTAACTTTAAAGTGAGAATCTTCAATACGAACGTGAAGACAGTTCCACTGTATGGAGCTGAAGCGTGGAGAACTACTACAACCATTATCAGAAAGGTAGGTACAAGTATTTATAAACAATTGTCTGCGTAGATACTGAATGTCCGTTTGCCGGAAACCATCAACAACAGCCTACTGTGGGAGGGAACAAACCAGGTTCGAGCTGAAGAGGAAATTAGGAAAGGACGCTGGAAGTGGATCGGATATACATTATGGAAATCATTAAACTGTATCACGAGGTAATCCCTAACTTGGAATCCTGAAGGGAGACGGGAAAAAGGAAGGCCGAGGAACACACTACGTCGGGAATAGGAAGCAGACATGAAGAGGAAGAATACCAACTGGAAAGGATTGCCTATGACAGTACAAGGTTGGATGGAGAGTGGTGGTGGGTGGCTTATCGTCCTTCTTGTTGAGTAATGGGCACAAGTAAGTTGATTGATAGATAATTTTTTCATATGGCTTTCACACTACTTTTTTGCGTATGCACCACCATTTGTTCATTTAATATACTGTTATTTTCATTACCCCTAGGGTTTTGAAGAAGCGCGTGCTCAGTTTGGTCGAATTCCCATCAGAAACGATGGTCTGTATAGGTGTTTACTTGAAATATGGCAAATGGAAGGAGCTGCAGCTTTTTTCAAAGGATTAAGACCTACCTTACTGAAATCTTTTGTTTCTATCTCATGTCGATTTACTGTGTACGAACAAATTTGCAGATTTCTACTTTATCAAAAGCACTCATAATATCCTAGCCTTTATGTACCATGAGATTTATCGCTGTAACTCAATCCAAATTTCGTCAATAAACTTCTCAGCGTTGTATATTTCTATTGGTCTTCAGTTTTTTGTTTTTTTTGCCAGAGAGAACTGTTACTTAGTCCTATTAGGGTTGAATTTTTTTTGTTGAATTTATCCTCGATTTTTTCTTTCTTCAAAACCAAATGTTTCCAAATTGTCTTCTACACATTCTCTTATATCTTTAATACATAACTGTCATTATAAAGTGTTATATTTTCTATCAGCTACTCTATTGACTTGTCGTCATATCATCTATCTTACTCTACACTTAATTTATGTTTGCCTTTTTTCTCCCTTTTTCAGTATTAGCATGGACTTTTATGTAGATGTATACTTTTTCTCTGCTAGCTCGAACATTTCAGTTGTCCAATGATCAGACAAAATTCCTTATCTTAGTAGTAAAAATAAGAGGTGACGTTGGAGATGTTTGCTTATTAGTGATCATTGTATGCAAAAATTTTCGAAGTTGCTGCCTTTACTTATTGATGCAGCTTCTCAGAGTCATAGACTGTCTACCAGATATCCAACCAACCCCGTCCTGTGATGTAATCATGCTTTCGATATCAGTGTCCAAATCTCAGCTGCTTTGTTATCAGGTCCTACTGTAGTGAACAAGAACACGAATGAGGACGATCAAATGTATTTAAGCACAAATCAAATTCTGATAACCATACAGTCAACAGTTAATTTGCAAAATAACAACCAATTGTCTCAATCTTAACTGTTCCTTCGGTAAATATCAGTCCGTCTTCTCTGAATTCATTGCTCATGCAATTTTGTACCTATTGCGTTTCATTCCTGTTCTTTCCTTATCGATCTTCTGCCAAAATACATTCTATGTCTGACCATCACCATATACTACTTATGTGGATATAAGTAGACCACACTCTTGATTTGTCTGATGACCAGCCATCCTAATTTCTCCGATCGTTGATTATTGAGTGACATCTATAGAAAGATATTTGTGTATGCTGCATCGATATCTGGTGGGTTCAGTGAGGCTGGTCTGTCCAAGAGTTCTCCAAAGTGTCCCACCCACGACTTCCACTGTTGTTGAATCTCAGTGAGTGACTTGCCTTTTTTGTTCTCGACCGGTACCTCTGGTTTACTATATTTCCCTGCCAGTTTCTTCGTTGTGTCATATAGCTGTCACATATTTTCTTCTCTTGAAGCTTTTTCCGCTACATGTCAGTAGGTTTGTCTTCCTTGGTGGCAACAAACTGTTGAAGACTGTCTGAACTTTCACCCCAGACATATACTCAGCTGGGGACTTTTCCTCTGTCATTGCCGGATGGGTTGTTACTCTGTAGGACATTGAGACGTTACTGATCACGTGTGCTGTAACACGTCCTCCTATAATTAAATCTATTTTCAACGTTTCCTCGAGTCTTTTTTTCTTGGTCATTCAATAGTGTGGTAAGGAGGAGATCATAGGTGCGTAATGCCATTTTCACTACAGAACCGTTTAAAAGTGAACGACATGAACTGAGAGCGATTGTCATTTACTAAGACCTCTGGAACACGAAAACAGTCTTGGCAATTTTCTTAATGTATCCTCTGACGTCATGTTCAGCATGTATTATTCCGGCCACTCATAAGTCTTGCTGATTGAACACTGTACTCGGATCCGAAGCTAGTTTCGTAACCCCCAAGCTAGAATTACACACCGACTTGAACACGAGAGAAAAGGCGCAAAATATACGAAAAGCACTTTACTCCAAAGGTTCATTTATGTACAGAAAATATAGGGTTTTTATAGTATTTTAGAAGTCCTTGGGTTTTCCTGCAAATTCTGGATTGCTACTAAACATAGTAGCAGTGTAGATATCAGCCAATCAGAACCTCTACATTTAACTTCATTTTCGCGATATTTCTAGCAAAACTTCAAATGAAACGCTGATTGAATAAAGTGCTTCTTAATGTTTCCTGAGCTTGTCATGTCTATTGCGAGAAATTTTCAGGATCACCTCGACAGCCACTTCGTTAAAATACCCACAACAACCAAGTAGTTTCTAGCTTGTATTGGTCTAGCGGAATCAGCATGCATTATTTGCCAAGGCCCTTCCTGTTTTGGTCATGGTTGGGTTTCTGCTTTAGTCGGATTCTTTGCGACTTCTACGTAGGACCAACAACTACGAGACTTGATCTATGTCACGGTACACCAATAACCAATATGCGTAGCTCCAAGCCAGCGACTTCATTTTACTTATTTCTGGGTACCCACTATGTAATTGTTTTAGGACTTGAAGGCGGAGAATTCTGGGGATAACGATCCGGTGGCCAAACGTGATGTACGAATTTACAATTGTCAAGATGTCTCAGGAAAACGTATTATAAAAGCTCTTCATGGAGTCGAGGTGAAGGCCACTTGCTGAGTATATAACGGCAAACGATCTTCAACGTATCGTCCTTTTTGCTAGTTTCTTTAACGGCTTCAAATGTAACTGGCAGTCTTGAATTTGCGTCTGTCAACACTGTGTGTGTGGCCTTAGTTTCTACTGTAACTACAAACACCTTGTTTCGTGTAGTAGCTAGTTAAACTTGAGAGGGCATCTGCCTGTCCGAAATCAGTTGTTGGTCGATAATTTATCTTGAAATCGTAGCCCAGCAGTGTGGTTGTTCATCGTTGTAGATGGTTTGCTACATAAACAGGGATAACCTTTTTAGATTGTGAAACTGCCAGTAGCAGTTTGTAGTCTGTTAATAACATAGATTGTCTGCTAAATAGCATCTTGCGGAAATTTTTCACAACGAAGATAATGGAGAAGGCTTCTGTTGCTATTTGACTATAGTTCCTTCCTGTTGTTTTAGTGATCGCGCAGTGTAGGTAATGGCTTTCTCAAATCCATCTGGGTAGACATGAGGAGTCATTCCTCCAATTCCATAATTTAACCTATCTGCTGCAGCAACAGTAGGAGGGACTGGATCATAGTGCGTAGGTAAATGGTTTGGCTATAGGAGCTATTTTAGTTTTAGGAATGCTTCTTGAAATTCTGTTGACGAGATCTATTTGTCATTCTTTGTTGGTAAACAGTTCACCGCGGCACGCAGACGATGAAGGTCTGGAAGAAAAACATAAAAGCTAACCATTCCCAAGAAGGAACGTGAGGTTGACGCATCTGTCAATGGAGGCATGGTCTTAATTGCCTCGACGTTTTCTTGATCACGTTTTTTGACTATGAATCCCAAATAGCTCACTTACTCCGCGTATAAATCACATTACTGAAGGAAATTCTTGTCAAAAGTGAGCTATTGGTAAAATGTAGTTTTGAAGTAATCATGATAATGGGTTAAATAATGATGACTATCGGCAAACACCTTTACGTAGTTATGGAGTCGCTACTGCTTATTACTTTCCTGTTTTCTTTCTCTTTTACAAAATGTTTAAGAATTTTCGGTAGATGGCTGAAAGCAGTCAACAAGAAACCCTGGACCTAGGTATTAGCACTCATCAGCTAGGCATTAAAGAACTAGACAAATATAACATTGACCACTATTCAATGATCAATCAGTTATAAAAGTCTCATCCAAATAACGAAACTGAGTAACAGATTAATGAACGAAGTCACTAAAGGACTTATTTTGCTTTATTGTATATTTAATATGTCTTGGAATCCAGTTCTTCATTGGAAAAGCATATTAGCCACCTTCATACTTTATTTAACATTTTTAACTGTTTGAAGTATTTACCAACCTGGAAAAATAATTCTTTGACTTTATTCCTAAAGAGAATAGATCTCATACATACGCATTACAGGTCGAAAGTTCATACTCATTCATTTGACAATCAAACAGTTCAGAAGATTACTGCAACCTTATTAGTTCATCATTTTGATTGAGCACAGAACACTGCTATTTATTCAACATCTTATCTAAGAACTCACCAATAAAAAACTAAACAGATGGATATGATGTCCAGTTTCACTATCGATATCACATATGTCATGTGTACTACTACGGTAGTAGAAGATCCCATGGTCAAGAAGTAAAGTTATGGCGATAACACATAAGAAAAATATTGAAGCAAATACTAAATCTAATTTGCAATCAGACAACAAGGACTTAAAAGTCTGAATCCCAAAAATATTTTGGCTCAAGAATTTTCCCTTCCCATTTTACGATTCTACTAGCACTTAGGGTTTAAACTGGTAAAGGCTGCTGATTCGTAACACAGCAATGTCTAGAAAACCTTTCATTCAGCTACAACGTAGGACCAGGCACTTATATGCATCAGTCCAAGTTGCCATAGCTCGTTAGCTCAACAAAATGAACACCGGATTCATGGAAGTAGTTAATTTAGTGGTGGTAATATATAAAAGAAAGATTGTGTATAAGGATATAATACAGGAAGAAATAATTAGTTCGTAGAAGGAAAGGTATAATGCAATTGTAATCTCATGGGAAGACAAAGAGTGTATACACCTACGTCATTGTGATCGATTCTTAGCCATGTCATCCAGAGTCTCAAACCATTGGTTACGATAGTTACGCGGACCCTAACCAAGTAGTCTGGATCTACCAACATGGCTCAGACTAGAAGTTAGTGACTTCAAGGACTGATACCACGTTTCGGTTTGGCCACCCCTAACTTTCTTCCATCCGTCTCCAATACTAGTCAGCATTGCGCGTCGTGGTAATCAGTGAGGATTCGCAACCTTATCAACTGATTTACCATCACTCCCGCGTCTAACCTCACTATTACGTACCCGATGATCTCAACAGATGCGAGCAATATTTCCAAAACATCTGTGACCAAATACTACTAACTTACGAGTATCTTCTACTCTTAATGGCCACATTCGGCAGTCGTAAAGTAGAACAGAATGAACTGCCGCACAGTATACTCGCCCCTTAATTGATAGACGGATATCTCACCTTCGCCATAGGACACGTAAGCCGGCAAAAGCCAAACGAGCTTTCTGAATCTGTGCAGAGATTTCGTCAGACACCAACCCATTAGGGCTGATCAAACTTCCAAGATAAGTGTTCGACTACTTCACTCTCTATTCTTACTTCAGGTGTTGACGTAGGCCAGTTCTGAAGCAACAACTTGCATTTAGATGGGGAGAAACGCATCCAAAACATCCTGGCATTATTACTCAGTTCTAACAAGACTCTGCATTTTATCAGAGTCTTCACCAAACAGGACTATGTCACCTGCGTATTCTAAGTCGATTAGTGGACCTCCTGGTAGGAGATCAATTCCTGAAAATTCAGTCTACGAATGTTACTTCCAGCAATAGGTCTATAATGAAGTTAAACAAAAATGAGGATAGTGGATAGCCTTGTCGGACACCAATTGACGATGCGAAATCCGCTCGTTATAACCTTTGACTCGACTGGTAGTGTTCGAGTAAAGAGCCATCATAGGGTTTATGCACTTCTGAGTACCTTTACCTTTTCATTTCTATCACATTCAGTTATATACGTAATTGTGAGTCTAAAAGCCCATCGGTTTGAACGCAAGCATCAGAAGTAAAGACGCACTTATTTCTAGTATCGACTAAGTCGATCAGTACTGATTTTCTGATAAACGAATGTAGCATGTTCATATTCATGTCATTGAATCGCCAGTGATTTATATTTTAAAAAATTTGTCTCGGTTGACTCTGTTCTTTAGGTATTATAACAACCGTTTACGGATCATTACGTATGATTGATCTTGCTGAAAACATATCCGCCGTCAACAAAATCATGGAGATATATGAATCGGTAACATGAAAAATATTTTTTTTCGTGAACATCGTAGTCATGTCAAACAACGGAAGCTATTTTCGGGAACGGTATTTCACATAGTTCCAAGTTTGTATAATACTAACATTTAGTTCTGGCCCTAGTTTATGCTATATGCCATAAGCTTCCGTTTGATGTATGATGCACTGCCAAAGCGTTTGTTGTTCTATTTTTCTATCTTATTGCCTAGTATTTTTTAATTGTTTGCACGTTGTACTCATATTAGTCATCTATATATTCATGTATCTTTCTACACTCATCTAAATCAGAATCGGGAATAAGTCGAATGGTGTTCCGGTCAACTCGTCTTCTCACTCTCTCGCCTGTGACCGAATAGTTCACGTTTTTCTGCCCAAGGTCGTAAGTCTCAGTTCGGACTCGCCCGTCGCTAGCCTCAAGGCCAAACCAGTTAGCCTATCATGCCTTAATCAAGACCGAGACAAGACCTCCTATTTTGATTGCTCCAAAAGAAAATGTCTATACTTTTGAACGACCTTAAAACTATTCTACAAATTCAGCAAGCGTAGAGCAATACAAATTAAATGAAGCTTTCTGATGTAGAAGCTCACATTTCATTTGACTTCAATCTCTCGATCGTATAAATATGAAAGCATCGTAATTTCTATTTGCGAAGCCAACTATGATCCTGGATCTAGTATCATATTCAATCCTTATTTTCGAAGACATTCTGCATAGAATGCTCAAATCTCGATGATGCAGCAAAAGTGCACTTCTGAAAAGAATTGGAACACGTGAATATAATATGTGAATTTCACATGCCACAAAATCCTCGGGATTTATATTATAGTGACACAGTCCAAATATTATCAAAACATTTGGGTAGCACTCCTTATTATTCAACGTAAGCTATCAGTGTTTTCAAATATCAAAATCACCATCCGATGATTATCTCACCTATGCTGGAAAATGAAGTCGAGAATGTGAACGATTTAATATTAATGAAACTGCAGCAGATCAATTTAAATGTTTGATATTCATCTGTGGATTAAAGAATCCTGATGTGGACATACGAGAATTTTAGGGAGCATCGAGCAAAACCTAATATTTTTTAAATGGTCACAACCGAATATCAACGTCTGTTAAATCTCAAACATGATGTCACAATGGTGGAACAGAAGGCAAAACTTCCCGATTTCGGGTCAGTAAATGTAGTCAAATTCTTTAAATCCCCCAAAGAGGCACAGCAGGAGGTGCACAACAACCTGCTGACAAACCATCACCACCATGTTGGTTTTGTGGAGAATGGCATCTTGCGAAATCATGCCCATTCAAGAATCACAAGTGCCGCTATTGTCGTCGCATTGGTCATAGAGAAAGTCACTGCCAATAAAACAGACACGAGTCGAAATGTCGTGGTGCAAAATGTGAGGCGATATTTACGGAGTTAAATCAAGAGCACGTTTGCGACTTTAAAAGTTGGATCTGAAAGTAAGCGAAAGTATGGAAACTTATTAGTGAATGGAAAACCTATTCGTCTTCAGTTAGATACGACTTCCGACATGACACTAGGTTGTCCACGCATTGAACAAACCGAACATGTTGCCCGAAATGCATCAGATATAATGAGATCATTTGAAAGGTGAAATTCAAAGAACATCAATTCCATAACATCTAATTTCTATATGCAAATAAAGTACTACTATACATTGAAATAAAAATGCATATAATGTCATCATCTATAAGAGAAAAGAATATAAATTCGAATAAAGCTTTACGCTCCATCCAAATTTATCGATGGGAAAAATTATACAAAATAAAATTAGGTCACGATAGATATCATGCTAAGGTATTAATAGATATGTTGAGAGATATATGATGTACAGAACTAAATTTAAATGTCTAAATCATCGTTATTGTCTTCAACACTCGAATGGCTCCGTTTTCGTTTTCCACTTTCAGTTGGAGTATTCATACTACGATCTTCCAGCAGAATTAGCGGAATAGATTTCTATAATATAAGAGGAAAACAAAGATATATGTTCATTACGTCCTAAAGATTTATTTGGAGAACTGAACGAAGCACTACTAAAACAAGGCAGTTAAAATTACAAAATAACAAGTTTGAAATCAATGTTGGATCGTCGGTTGTATTGGTGTTAAAACGGGATTTTGAGACCAAGTTCTGAGTATGATTTTTGATTAGTATTACTTTAGTTTTCAATTCAGTGCTCTGCCTGTAGTTTCAAACAAAAATATAATGCACAGCTTGGATGAAACTATGCGATTCGGACTTCACAGATGACCTAACCCCTCTATCCCATACACACTAACAAATACAGATAAAGACAGCAAATGTAGTAGCAGCCTCTGCATCAATAGGCCTCGACATACACAAAGGAAAAAGCAAGATCCTCAAATACAACACGAAGAACACCAACCCAATCACACTCGATGGAGACTCTGGAACATGTGGGGAAACTCACCTACCTGGGAAGCATCATCGATGAACAAGGAGGATCCGATGTAGATGTAAAGGTGAGGATTGGCAAATAAAGGGCAGCATTTCTACAATTGAAGAACATATGGAACTCAAAACAACTGTCAACTAACTTTAAAGTGAGAATCTTCAATACGAACGTGAAGACAGTTCCACTGTATGGAGCTGAAGCGTGGAGAACTACTACAACCATTATCAGAAAGGTAGGTACAAGTATTTATAAACAATTGTCTGCGTAGATACTGAATGTCCGTTTGCCGGAAACCATCAACAACAGCCTACTGTGGGAGAGAACAAACCAGGTTCGAGCTGAAGAGGAAATTAGGAAAGGACGCTGGAAGTGGATCGGATATACATTATGGAAATCATTAAACTGTATCACGAGGTAATCCCTAACTTGGAATCCTGAAGGGAGACGGGAAAAAGGAAGGCCGAGGAACACACTACGTTGGGAATAGGAAGCAGACATGAAGAGGAAGAATACCAACTGGAAAGGATTGCCTATGACAGTACAAGGTTGGATGGAGAGTGGTGGTGGGCGGCTAATGCTCTTCCATGAGGAGTAACAGGTGTAAGTAGGTAAACTAGGATAATTGTGTAAAAGTAACTTACCACAGTTTCACTGGATTTTTGAGACGATGATGAATTAAAGGATGAAGATGCAAGTGTTAAAGTAGGAGGATCTCTACAGGTATTCAATGAATTATCTTCTATTTCGACTGACCAAGATGGCTGAAATTTGAAAAGATAAAAAAATGATTAAGTAAGAATATACGAAAGCTGTCTTTTTTATTGAAATAGGTACAAATCTGATAAAGCGTGATGGAGAAAATTTGCTGTTCAGGTGAACGATATTTTTACTCTTGTATTCTAAAAGTTGGATGGCGCAATATTCAGGTGGCTAAGTGTCATTTTAAACGTCAACATTAATGGGACCAACTTCATGAAGTTAGTAAACTTACTAGTTCATCAAACACAATAATAAAAACTAATAAATCATTTTATTCATCGAGACTTGAATAAACACACTCTGAAAGCTTACTAGATAGTAACAATACATAACTGAAACAGTTAATTCATTTATACAAGTATTCGTCAATACTAGAACGAATAGTTTGATAAAAATTGGGCGCCGAGTATAGAGAAGTCATTGTATGCGAAAATTATATTTGAAGTAATCTCAGCGATTGAAATTTAAAATGATTCCAACGTTTCGTCCAGCAAACTTGTCTGGACTCCTTCAAGGTAATGATCATAATCATCAAAGAAGTATATAGCGATAGGTCCTGGGTTCAAACACCGCGTGGTGGGATCGTGCATGCGCACTGCTGAGGAGTCCCGCACTAGGACGAAACGGTCGTACAGTGCTTCCAGGTTTTCCATGGTGGTCTAGCTTGAATTGACTCAGGAATTCAACTATAAAATATATAACGTTTAACAATCAAATGAGATCAAACCTATACTGTGCTAATCAAATCATATTCGCATGTTGACTTTAGTAAATAGAATAACATAAGTCAGTTAAAAGTGGATCATGTGAAAAGTTCACGATGTGAAAATAAATGACTGGACGATTGTGTGTGTATGTATGTGTAAGTTTGAGTCATTAATGTGGAACCTGATACAAATGCATCGGTCCAAGTTGTCATATCACGTCAGCACAGCAAAATGAAATTATTTCGAAATATATCCTAGAACAGTAGAAGTAATAGAGAGGATTAATAACAGAAAGAGGAAAAAAGGTGTAAAGAGATTTTGGGGAAAGACAACAAATGAATACATCTGTTTCATTCCGGACGATTCTGAGCCATATGACCCAGGGTCTCTAACCATTGGCTACGATAATCATGAGGACTCCACACTAAGTAGGCTACGCCCACTAATATGTCTGTCCAATTTTCAATTACCTAATAGACTGGTGACACATCTTGATTTGGCAGTCCCTAGCTATTTTCCATTCTTCTCTTACACCAGATAATATTATCCGTTGAGTTAGGCAGTGGTAATACTTGCGTATGGTGAGATTACCAAACGAGCAATGCTGAAGTTGATTGTTGAGTTCTAGGCAAAAATAGCATCTCGAGCCGATGCATATATGAGCAAAGTTCTGTACTTAGCTAACGATTGGCTGAATATAGTTCTTGAACAAAAATAATGACTTCGAAAGTCTTGCGACAAGGACAAAATGTTGGCATATTGTGGGTTCATCAAGACCGCTTTGTTTGAATTTCGATAGTCATTGAATATTATTTATAAGGGCAAACATACAAACGAAGTAATGAGTTAGAAATCTATATATAAGATTTAGCATATACCATTTAGTTAAGTTGTATACAGACAATAAGAGCAACGAACTCTGGATTATTTTCAAATTTTCTCATGATATCACTGGATCGTAATAAGATTTAAAACTAGAAAACAACCAGATATGATATAGTAAAACAATAACTTGAAAATACTCACAGGTGTTTTCGAATTATAACAACAGGGGGTTGAGGAGAAGTCAGGTTCTGATAAATTTGTTTGCAGTTGTTCAGACCATTGATGGTATAGCTCCATAGCTACGAGATTTCGAATAGTATTACTTGCTCGAGTCATGACAGTATGAGCAAGTATACTTAACAATCTATGGACAAACTGTAACTTGGACTTAATTAACTCATTATTTAAGTCACTAATGATAGGACTCAATAATTCATGAACCAGTTCCTTCAAATCGGAGGGTGAAGTATGATTTCTGTATTTTAAAAGGAATAGGATGGAAACAGTTCATAAACTAAAAGTGCAAAATATTTTTAAAAGCGTGAAATAGAAGTCTTTATCATTATAGCTATTGAAAATTACAAGTGATGAGAATAGTCAGTAACAAGGTAGTATTTAAGCATATAAAAACAAGATATAAGTTTCATCGAAGAGGGGGCAAAGCTAGCTGGATTAACCAACACTCCGAAGAATGTTGACCACCTTATTTATCAAAGAGCGTTGTGCGGATATTACGTCTCGCAGTTCAGTAGTTAAGTTGGTAGTGCTCTGATGTTTACAGAAAGGATTTCTAAGTTCAAGGTAAACAATACTGACAAGGATATTCAAAAGTTCCAAATGTGAACAACTCTGTAGTTGTCAAACTAGTTAAACCTTCTGGAATAATTTATGTGTTATCTTGGCTCTTAATAATTCATGCTTACCTTCATATAATTAAATTACATATACTTTCTCATTAAAATGAGCATGTATGATTATATGTACCTATCCGCTTTCATATTTATTTCGCTTACATAAACATTAATTGCTTAAACGATTTGTATACACACTGAGCTAACGACAACTCATTCGCACATATATGTAAGTATTTACTGGATATATTATATACGTTCATAAGTTCATTCTTTCGCTTCGCTGTTTCTTTTACCGCTTAAGTTGTACATTTCAAATAAACAACTTTGTTTCGACCACTGAGTATCCTATATCGTTAGTAATCGTCACAATAACAGTAATCACTCAAGCGGTTAAAAGAAGAATATTATCAACACCCTGTCAGCCACTAAATACATACATGTTATTGAAGTTTTTTAAATTAAAAAAACAAGGGAATGTATGCTTTTAGTTTGTTATTCTCACAAACTTCCCTTAAGGAGTCTAATAGATGAACAAAATATAGTTGTACAAATAATTGGAATTAGACAGCAACCATCCGATCATCGATTATAAGTCAATTATTAGACCAACGTTAAACGAACAATGTACTCAAAGCAAATTATTTGCTTTCAAATATAACCAAATAATTTTAGCCCCGAATGCCCAGGTATAGCCGAGAGTGGGGGAAGTCCGCTCTCCCTCTCGAAATGCTCTCACATGGCCACGCGAATATATAGCCTCTGCTAGAGAAGTCCTACTCACTGCCTTCTCGTGGCAGGGATGTTGTTTACGAAATTGAGAAGACGAAAATCGATTGTCCGGCGCTTTAACCAGGTTGGTGGACACGGAAAGTTCACCTAGGGGAGTTGGAAAACCCTGATTCCAAACCAATGATACACACGGGCTCCAGGATCCTGAAGGAACAAATGCCGTATGAATCAACCGTTGGTCACCGGCTACCACGGGACTACATCTCACGACGCTCCACTGCCTTGTGGATCAGACCTTTAGGTCAAAGGCTTCGGGTATGGCCCCCTAAGAAAACCAACTGCTTCGGTTTGGGCACCCGGACAGTATCACAGCCTTTACACAAATCAAATGAGATTTGTGTGGCGCATATATATCTGGTGCCCCTTTGTACCAATATTTATGTGTTTAAATAAATAATAAATAAATATAATTTTAGGTATTTAGTACAAAAAATTGCGACAAGGAAAATAACGTAAATATGACCCAACAAGCATACTTGAAACGAGGAGAAAGTAGCATAGATTCGTTGTTTAACATCCATGCGCTTACAATCCGCTCGCCATTAGATAACAATTGATTAGCCCAAGAATACCAACTAGTATCATGACATTCGTTATCGAAAGCTGCTTCCTTTGGCGATGTATTTAAACTTTGAAATGAGCTATCGGTTGAGTCAGACAGAGGTAGAACAATAAGTTGACTCCCTTGTCGACTAAGTCGAAGTCGAAGACTGTGGTTTTTAAAACCCGATGAAATAGATGAGTTGTTTAACTGAACAGACTCATTATTTGAATGAATAGGAGTGCTTGAATCCATGACAGGAGTATTTAACTGATCCGTATTGCTTTGAAGCAAAACAAGAAAAAAGATCATTAATTCAACATAAAAGAAATAAATATATTCCCAACAGTAAGGACATACATAAAAGGCTTTCACTAGAAACTTTAGACAATGTGGTTTAAAATAAATTAAAAATGCATTAATTTATTATATTCCTCTAAATTTTGAATTTCTATATTATTTTAAGCACTTTATTTCATTTCTTCCCTTTAAACAATATCTAGTGTTTTTTATGATCAATGTTACTACAATTACTCCGGTACCTTAACTATCCATCTTGTTGATCTCACCTCACTGTGACGATTTTGTGGAGCGACTTGAACTGATCCACATATGTCCCAGATCCTATGTTTATTATGACTGATCCCTTGTGATACATAGATTTATGAAGTCAAGCTACTAACGTTTAGTGTTAGTGCAACAGTTGGTATCAATCATGAAATGGTACCTCTGAATGTTGTTTTTTATTCCCACTACAAAAGATTTTCACCGTATGCCAACTTATAAATGACGGGGAACATTTTCGACAAGTAAACGTGGTTACTTTAGATAGAAATTTAAAACAGATGTCAACAGACATTGAGGATTTTGCTGACAATTTAGTCAAATGCTTTTTTTCGGTCCAAGTTATCATGGGAGCATGATGGTGATACATTAACTGCATGATCGCACAACTCAACAACAATAACTTTAGCCCTACGAGGAAAGTCACTAGTCATCACTAACTATATATTTCGATTACATGAATATTGATTTATCTATCCTAATATATGATGTCAAAATGGAGTAACAGAGTTAGAACAAAGTGATGAGAGAACAAAACCCGATGGCTTAGTCTTTGGAGCACTTATTTTTCGAACAACATATGACATGTTTAGAAGTCGCTTCGCTAACTTCAGTACGGGTAGTCGGATAGTATCACTGGCACTCAAAGCTTACAAACAGTTACAATATGACAAAATTTAGTCCAAGTCTACAAAGTTATAAGATGATGTTTTGAGCTGTGAGGAGAAGAGATAAATGAAAATATTATTTATTATCTTACTGGAACCACAATTACAAACATAAAGTATCATGGTAGTTCAATGTATTCATTCATTCCTTTTAGTTACTCTTTATGATTACGTCATGACAGGTTTGACTGACACATCAATTATGTAAATCCTACTCCACTTCACTTGTATTTATGCAGTAGTGATGGATACTTTCTGAAAATTAACATTCGAATGGTCACATGCGATCGTCTATAATAAAACTTTGGAATCAAATGTTAGAAAGAAAACATTAAGAGTCTCACATTTGTATACTAGACAAAGTCCATAATAAAAAAGTAAACATAACAGGATAATAATTGAGTAGAATATTGTGTCAGCACTTGATATGTTCGAAGATGAATTTATGTCACTGAATATAAATAAAATTCCCAACTCACTTATTTTTAACAAGTATTTATAGATACCAGTCTTAAGTGACTTATGAAATAGCCAATTAACACTCTGAAATATTAGTTATATGTTTGCTGTTTTTATATAATAATATCCGATGTACATCAACCAGTTATAATCTGCATAGAGCCTGAAACAAATGTGTGCTAATACAAGTTCACATAGCAAGAATCAAAACATAACAGTATGAGTGAATTTGAGAAAGATTAAACATGGATAAATACAATTAGAAAAAAAATGAATTAATTTGAAGGACAAAAAGTAAGAAAAAAACATTGCGGTCTAAGAATTAGAGGAAGAGAAAGCCCGTGTTCCGAAATCTCGTTTGGCTTTTGTCAACTTACGTTACACATAGTGAAGTCGAGATATCCGTATATCAATTAAAGGACGAGTATACTGCGCAGCAGTTCGCTCTGTTCTAATTTACGACTGCGAAACGTGGCCGTTAAGAGTGAAAGATACTCGTAAGTTACCAGATGTCTTAGAAATATTGCCAGCATTTGCTGAGATCACCGGGTAAGTAATTGTCAAGTTAGACCTTAAACCGTGAGATTAAAATTGCTTTATACCTTTCTTTCTACGAGTTAATTCTTAATTCCTGTATTATATCCTCATATACAATATTTCCTTTATATATTACTACCACTGAAGTGACTACTTCCATGAATGTGGTGCTCATCTTGTGGTGCTAATGAGGTGTGGCAACTTGGGTCGATGCACATCTGTGCCTGGTCCTAATTTGCAGATGACTTACTGAGAGGAAGAGAAAAAGTGAATTCATTTGCACCACTGTGAAGATAAACAACCTTATTGATCCGTGTCACCAAAGTACTTACTTACTTACAACTGCTACCCCTCGTGGAAGAGCATAAGCCGCCCACCACTAATCTTCATCCAACATTGTACTGACCTGGGCAGGTTGTACTAAACTTTCGTAGTGTTGTTTCCCCCAATTGTCCAGTGCTTCCTTAGGCCAGGTTTCATCTTAGTCACAATCAGATGGTGATATGAAGTTATGTCAGCTCCTCTTCTGGTTCTCACGTCTTCCATTATCCTTCTGAATTTTTTATTGATACAAATATGATCTATTTGGTTCAGCGTAGTGTGATCCGATGAGACCCATGTAGCTTTATGTATGTGTTTGTGGGGGGGATATTGTGCCATCTATAATCAATTTGTTGGATGAACATAGGTTTGCAAATCTCTCGTCGTTTTCGTTCCTTTCTCCTGGTCAGTTCATGTTGTCCTATGATATCACCATACCGGAGTTGCCCATTCCGACTTTGGCGTTTAAGTCACCGGTCAGGATGATGAGATCCTTTATTAAGCACTTCTCTACGATCGACTGTAGCCTTTCATAAAACTGATCTTTATCGTCTTCATTACCATCATAAGTGAGCCCATTTCTCTGGATAACATTCGTTGTGATTCCCTTTCTCCTTTGTTTTGAAGGATGCTTTTATGATCTTGATTCTATGAGATTCTCATCCTATACGTGCCCTACGTTTTTCTTCGGACAGCATCAGAGCAACTCCCTGAGTGTGCGGAGGACTTTTTTCTTCGTGACCAGAATACAGTAGAACCTCTCCTGAATCTATCCTTTCCTGTCCAACTTGTGTCCAACGGACTTCACTTATCCCAAGTACTGCCAATTTGTTTCTCCACATTTTCTCAGCTATTTGGCTGGTACTCCCGGTCTCCCACATTGTCCGAACATCCCATATACCTATATTAATTGTTGCTCTGGTTGTTAAAAGAGGCATCATCCTTGTGATTCCTGAAGAATCTCGTCTTTCACTTTAAGTCGTCATAATTCTTCTAGATGAAGATCCTTCCTGACTGGCGTTTTTTAGCAAGATTGTTTTCTACAGGATGAGGTTGCTGACCCGATTCCCAACCCTCCCTCCTTCACCCAGGCTTGGGACTAGCAGTAACTCTGGAAGAGCTACAAACGGAGTTGTCATTTAAGTACATATATAGAACTGATTTATTTGGTCACCTAACTACGTTGTAGAGACACAAAAAGGAGATTAATGAAATACGTTAAGCAGAAGAACATGTGCAGACAGTAAAGGAATATATAGGAAATATACTAAGACTAGGGATGTAACTTCACAATAAGTTATATATCAACTTGAACCATTAGAAAAGAGTATGAGATAAAAAGTAAATGTGAGTATTTAAAAACAATTAATCATTCAAAAAGTAACACCTTATAACAATCAGACATAAAATTTTAAAAACTATTAAAGTACACAGACCCCAAACTTACCACTCGTTCATCATATTTTCACACACATTCAGATCCAATTTTTCATTAGTTTTAACCTTCATATCACATTTTTCATCTGAAGTGATAATCTGGGAACTCTTATTACTTCCTGTTTTGATAAGAAAGGGTAAAATTGAGTAAGAAGGAGCCTTTTTCGAAGTTGGCTTGCTAGCTTCTCTTCGTTGTGATGCGAAATTTGAAGAAAGACCAAGTTTTTTATCTAAGCCATTCTCAAGTTTAGATGTGGACGGTCCAACGTTGGAAGATTCTGTGACATGAGAATTGTTAATAACTTCATGAGCCATTTTACTTTCCACATTCATAAAATTTTTCGACTCCAAGATGGTTAAATTCTCTACTGGAATCTTAATATTAACAGGCGACACAGTGGAACAATGAAGGTCAGTAATAATCGGTACTCCTGTTTCGTTCTCAGAATCATTATTGGTTTCGTTTAACTTACTACCAGTAGGTAAACTCTCGTTTGAAATAGCAAACTCTTTGCCTACAGGTGACTTTTGATTCAAATTATCAAGTTTTAGTTCTACCTCGGCTACAATTCCAGGCACATTAGTTGTACTTACAAATACAGGAGGACTGGAAGAAATAGAAATTTTTTCTTCAACTTGACAGTCTGTCTCACCTACAGCTTCTGTAGACAAAGAAGAAACAGCATCTGATGATAAAGTCAACTTTTCACTCTCAGAATTATAACCATCAATCCCATCTTCATCAGGTATTGTTGTGGCAGGTCTATCGTTGTCTAAAGTAGAGTTGGTTGCATTATCATCATTGGCAATAGTTTTCTCTGATTTTTCATCATCTCGAATTAAAAAATCTTCTACATCAGACATACACATTGCAACAGTTGATGGCGTTGATGAAGGTGTATCAATTTGTTTATCTGTTGACGATTCATCACACGTAGAACCCTCATCTTCTTGTTCTGTTTCACTGTCGGAAGGTTCTTGTTTCTCAGATTCAGACTTTTTGTAGATGCTATTATAGCTTTTCTGGTGAGATAGTCTACAATCCGATGGCTGTGATTTTCGAGTGATATCTAGGTTTACAGCAGAAAATAGATACAATAGTGTTTTAAATTATCCAGCTAAGACATCTTTAATATGAAATAAAATTTCACACAGACAAATTTCATAAAATGATGAAATTTATAATATAGGCAATGTAGATCATAAAAACCAAATAATCATGGTCATACTCTACTGTTTACTATGTACATTAAGCATTAGTTCAGAGTTGCTAATACGTTTTTCAAAGATCTATCAACGGAAGGTATAACAAAAATAAGACTACATTAAAAGAGCCATATTGGCAGATGCAGACTACCTGGTTGGGGTCCGCGTGACTATCGTAACCAATGGTTGGAGACTCTAGGTGACATGGCTCAGAATCGATCACAATGACGTAGGTGTATACACTCTCTGTCTTCCCTTAAACCTTGAGATTAAAATTGGTTCATAACTTTTTTCCTTCCTATAATATATCCTTATATACAACCTATCTTTCATATATTACCACCACTGAATTAACTACTTCTATGAATCCGGTGTTCATCTTGTTGTGCTAACGAGGTATGGCAACTTGAACCGATGCATATATGTGCCTGGTCCTACGTTGAGGCTAACTGACTGACTGACATTAAAAGATACCTAAGACCAAAACAAAATAAATATAGAAGACGATTTAATATAAATATAGGTGAACTTCATTACAGGTCTATAGTAGAAACATTTTTATGTTATTGACTATCAGCTAACATTTTCGCGTTAGAGAACTAATAAAACTATATAACTGCTAAAATCGTGGTAGATGAGAAGGGTTTCGAAGCTTTGACCAAAGGTTACAAGTGTTTTTAATCACTAATCTGTTGACATTCTACAATAAACAGTCACCATAAAATCACAATACTTTAGCAACCATAAATATTAGGCTAACGTTTTCGTAGGTCTATGTCACAACACGAATCTGAACTCGATTTTCAGTACAGCCCAATATGTAGAGGTTTAGTGGCCCTGAATCTGACTCCGATTAGATCGTGCGATGTTGTCGACGGGCTTACTACTTTTGTGGCTTGGGATCTGAATACGGTTGGATCGTAAGACTGATTGTTGTTGAGATATACATGTAAAAATATATGAGTCGTTAATCCTCGTAAATAATCATCGACTTAACTCGCATCAGTGAATAATGGAATCAAATAAATTAAATCCGAGAAAGAATTTCGAATACATATATTTTGCACAATCATTGATCTGGACAGACAATCAGAGGAATAAAGAGAGGAGAAGAGAGCGAAGCGAAATGAAGAAGGTGTGTGAGTCAACCCGATTTAACTAAGCGTGAATCAATATTTATTTATCTAAACACATGAATATTGGTACAAAGGGGCACCAGATATATATGTGCCACACAAATCTCATTTGATTTGTGTAAAGGCTGTGATACTGTCCGGGTGCCCAAACCGAAGCAGTTGGTTTCCTTAGGGGGCCATACCCGAAGCCTTTGACCTAAAGGTCTGATCCACAAGGCAGTGGAGCGTCGTGAGATGTAGTCCCGTGGTAGCCGGTGACCAACAGCTGATTCATACGGCATTTGTTCCTTCAGGATCCTGGAGCCCGTGTGTATCATTGGTTTGGAATCAGGGTTTTCCAACTCCCCTAGGTGAACTTTCCGTGTCCACCAACCTGGTTAAAGCGCCGGACATTCGCTTTTCTTCAACATTTAAAGTCACACAACAATAAGTTACAGACATGTGATGAACAGGATAAGAAGTAAACGCACATAAGCTCATATAAAAACAGTCAGGGTTGATAGGTGAACAACTCACAAGGTCAAAACGTGACTCAAGAAGAATGGATAAGTTGGCCTGTCTAGAAGCTAGAATAAGTTATATGGGCTTAACATAGTAACCGACACTACAGTAGTACTATAGTGAACGAGAGCTCATGTGGGGACAACCAATGTATTTTAGTAAAAAACTACAGAGTTCTTTCATCAAATGTGAAAACCACGTGTTCAGTACTTCATCTGCAAATCATTTATCAATTGTCTCAAAATTCATCGTTCCTTCATTGCCATACCAATTACTTTCTGATCCCGTTCTCTTCTATTACATCATCCCAACCTTCTGTTGTCAGGTTTTCCACTTCCGACTGACGTCACATACTACTTATGTCGACAGACATAAGTAGCATAGAACACAGTTCTTGTGAGTACCTTTGAATATTAAGATCATTTTTAGTAAAACTATACTTTAACTTAAGTCTTCAATGGCATCCTCGTTACCAGCTTCAATAGAATTTAATACAAATTAAGGATAGAACATTTTATTTTATCTATTATGCCTAGGAAGTTTAAATCTCGGTATATTTCGTCGTATCTCTAAAGCCTCTTTGAACCAGGATACGACAGCTTCATTTCTTCTTAGCCATAATTATCCCAAAAATAACTTTGCAAGGAAGATTCATTAGTAAAGACGCCAGGAGAATTAAAGTTACATTGCAGTTCATTCAGTTATACACCAATTGAATCTGGTGATTATTATTCTCGAAATGCTCTCACATGGCCACGCGAATATATAGCCTCTGCTAGAGAAGTCCTACTCACTGCCTTCTCGTGGCAGGGATGTTGTTTACGAAATTGAGAAGACGAAAATCGATTGTCCGGCGCTTTAACCAGGTTGGTGGACACGGAAAGTTCACCTAGGGGAGTTGGAAAACCCTGATTCCAAACCAATGATACACACGGGCTCCAGGATCCTGAAGGAACAAATGCCGTATGAATCAACCGTTGGTCACCGGCTACCACGGGACTACATCTCACGACGCTCCACTGCCTTGTGGATCAGACCTTTAGGTCAAAGGCTTCGGGTATGGCCCCCTAAGGAAACCAACTGCTTCGGTTTGGGCACCCGGACAGTATCACAGCCTTTACACAAATCAAATGAGATTTGTGTGGCGCATATATATCTGGTGCCCCCTTGTACCAATATTTATGTGTTTAAATCAGTAAATAAATTATTAGTTACATAAATTATTAAACTGTACAGTCATTACGTGAACATACAATCATGGAGTATAAATTACTATGAATGGAAATTTATTAAGATTCAAATGAATGAAATTCATATTGAATGAATACGAAAATAAAATGAAAGAAAAATCATATTTAAAATCAATGCATAGTCTTTTACTTAATTTCTTAAACTAAATTGTGTTTAGGAATTTACATCCCCAGAAAAAATAATACACAGTTAATTCAAGTTCTGCCACCAATGATTTTACTAAAAATTAAGCTTTAAGCAACAGATCCATTTTGACAAAGAATGATTAGTTATTGCATAAAAAAAATAATGAACCCTATAACTTAAACAATAAACTCCTCTAATAATACAATGAATCATAACTCCTTTATAATAAGTGAATATATTTTATATCACTCAAACCCTCGAATACATTTTATGGTGAGACTATAATTTATGGACGACCTTTGAGCGACGTTAAAGTGACCTTGAGAATGTCCAACTACTAACTAGGACCAAATGAGGGTTATAAATCAGGGTGAGGAATTAGAATTAGGATTTACAGTTGATGGTTATGGTTAGAGATTAGATTTATTAAAGCATAATGATCTTAAGCAAGAACTAAAGACACTGTCACCCCTTAAACTGCTGTTGTCAAAGGATGTAGTTCCTGTGGAACTTGAAGACAGGATCAAAGTAGAATCCGTTATCGATTTTATTGCTAGTGAAGTTACTAAACGAATAATCTCTCGAAATAATGTGAACAACTATAACATACCTGACAAAGTCGACATTAAATCTGTAAGGAATTCGATACTTAAGGCAACTAACCACCAAGACAGTCCATGCCAATGTATTCGACTTGATAAAAAGCACCAGAAATACTCGTGCCCTATTTCGTTTAGATTCAATTCCCAATAATTAGCTAAACAGTTGAAAGAATCCGAACAGCTAATCTGCGCGCTTACGAAGTTTAAAAACGCTCGCATAGTCTCAGACAAAATCACCAACCAAAGACTAACGCAAAAGCGTATCTTAAACGAAAGTAACATTGTTGAGGTCACAACAAACCCCGTTGCCCCAGCAGCTGAACCCACTGGTGCAGCTAACCTATCTCATGTTAGTCAGTGCACCGATTTACCAATGCAGAGTGCTAGTTTGTCTCTCATACCTGTAGTGACCCCAGATAACCAATGTATATCTAATGGAGACACTAATGCGATATTTTTCAGTGTAATATCTGAAGCCCATAATCAAACACCTAATTCTAATGTGAAAGCTCTTAAAAACACTGTTAAAACTAAAAAGTTTATACCAGTTAAGAAGAAAGTATATACAAAACCTGGTTCTAGACCAAATACCAAAAATATTACAATGGCCTTGCCGAACAAGAATATACTTCCCGAAACCATGCTTTACCCTACTCATCGTAGGGGAGGTTACAAGGACACTTTTCGTTCAAAGGTCGCACGAGACGGCCATTACAACCATTGTGTAAGCAGGCCTACCATTAGACAGACGGCGATGAACCAACGTGCCCCATGGATACCCTCAAATGTTTTAAATATTAAACCTGCAAGATGTATTTCTTCTCATCACTTTCGCGATGGGGAAGATGGAATACTATCTACTTTTATCATACACAATTCCTGTTCCTTTATTCACTGATTGGATCACTGTTTCCTCTTCTCTTTCTCTCCAAAATTGTCATCCCAGTTTATGCAGCACGTTCTTTAGTTGGTTATTTAAACCGAAATTTTTATGTGATTTAAACAAACAAATAAACTTGTGTCCGAAATTTGCAAACGCTTATTAGTTACATTAATATACGTGGGTTGGTTGAACACGTGTTTTAAAGCAATAGCAACTAATTGATATATATTATTTCTGGTAATGAGATTTACACTATTACTAATTAACATGATTTCAAGCCAACAGTCTTTTAATTTTCTTTAATCATTGCTAAAGTTGGACTCACTGACCTAATGACATTGTTTAGAAGTACATCTTGTTTGAAGGTCATGAAAAACTAAAACAAATTTTTATCAATGGCAATATAAAATACAATAACGTAGTACAAGGTTATCCGTCCGTTTTTTTAATGGCCAATAAGTGTGCAGTACCCATCATTTTCGGCCATTTTTCCGTTCATTTAGTGAATGGTACAATCTGACATGTAATTTTTCTTAGAGATTTTATTCTAACACCTAATTTTCACTAGACTTGTCTGTCTTGACCGGCAAATTAGGATGTACTACACTGACATGTTCATGTCCTTAGCAAACAAATACGGATAACATCATATGTTCAAAATCAAATTTCTCATGAAAATTATACTCATAAATGCAACACTCACCCACCAATTAAACAGAAAAATATCTAAAAATTCTGGATACCGCACTTATTTTGAGTATTAAGAAAACGATGAATAACCTCATATTTCAAGAATATAAGAAATTTTTGAAGCTTGACTATGGAACATCCAGGTATGAAAACTAAAGCTGAATAACCAGAGGTTATTGGAAGCACAAACATTAAATATTGTTTCAATATGAGCTCAAATGATTGATAAACAATTATAATAAACTTTTTGTGATTGCATCAATTAAGCACATAAGCAACAGGCTTACCTTGATTTACATGATCTTCTTTAGAAGTGGAAGAGGATGTAGTAACATAATCATATTTATTATTGCGTGAAATTTTTTTAGGCCAATGTTTCGATTTACTGTCTTTCTTACTAGATTTATTAATTCGACTGGGCTGGCTTGTAGCAGATGATAATTTATGCTTGCTTGTCTTCGATAAATATCTTTGTTTAGCTGCTTCAGCGGCACGAGATACAGCTGTTGTGTGACCAATTTCATGCGAACTAGATTTATAACTTGAAGATTTGTTCGTCGAATTTCTGAACTGTGTAGCAGGCTTTAGAGCTGGAGAAGATGCTTCTGCCAATAAAGTTGATAAACGGGAAAAATTAAGCGAGCCTACACCAGACGGACGAGATCTACTCGTGACACTGCCATATCCTCCTGTAAAATTTCGATTATTTATTGGACCAGGAGCACAATACCATGTTGAATCAGGAATATGATAAAATTTCTGAATCTCTTTCCAAAATTCAACAAGACTTTGTTTATTATTAACAGGATTATTTTCTGTAGTTAATTTGTTGGAACATTGATTAAGTTGTTTAGACTGTAGTTCACTGCTTGCATCATTTTCAGCAAAAGTCTGTTGATGAGAAAGATCATTATTTGGAGATGCGGCTGTTTGGACAAATTCACCGTCAAGAACTTCTGGTTGCATTTTAAAATCTGAGATCGAGTTCATTACATTTAATAAATTCGTCAACTGACTGTCATACATTCCAGATTCCACATCGGATATGATGCTTTTTAACGAACTTGAAAAAAAGGTGTATGAGATAAACGTTAACGGATCTAAAAATTTAGGAAAATTTCACTCTACAGAACGAAATTTTTATCAGTCTCATATGACTACCATAAAATGAAATCTTACAGATCGCATAAACCGATACAACAAAGAAAATGAAGTGTCGTCTAAGTCCAATCAACTTTCTATATAAAAATGTGACAAACATCTAAGACTTAATGATGTTGCTCATATATTCAAGCTGAAATAATTGGAATAAGCAAATTGAATTTATATACTGATGTGTCTTGACTAGATTGACCCACTTAAAGTGTACAGGATAAGCGTAACATAGATAACATAATAACTGTTTCGAAGAAAAATTTGAATATGTAATTGAATTTTACTAGGTAAGAACTGAAAGGTGATAAGATTGCTACGGATAAAACATTAATTTGAAATGTATGAGTGGAACACAGCCCACCTGTAGTAACGCTGACCACATCGTATTCGCGATCTCAACTCTTCTGCACGTTCAGCACTCAAACGCTTCACAACGCGTTCAGCTAAACTCAACTGGCTTGATTGTGAATCACTTCCAGGCATCTTTTGGCGTTTAACTAACTCAATGGAATCCAGAAGCAGAGCATATTGTTTGGCACAAGCTTTAGATGAACACCACGTAGATGGTCGACCTGGTCTGGAAAAACACATCATACGACGACTAGTGGCAGCCCAACTTCCTTGCTGGTTATCTACATCTAAAAGAGCAGTAGCAAGCGCTAAACGTTCACGCAAAGGCCATACACCTTGTCCGTACCCAGGTCCAAGAAGTCGTTCTGAAGGGACAGGAGTCAGTGGATCGTTATGCATGAAATATCTGTAGAATTAACGAAAAGAGAAAAAAAATTCTCAAGGAGGTTTGGCGAAAAAATGTGAATGCAGTGAGCTCAAGAACACCACCGAAAGTAACCGATGAACTTCGTAAGAAAAATTATTTATCCGAAAGATTTTCACAATGAATAAAAACACTAACAATTTTCCTAAAATTACATAATCCGGCCATCTTTCTTTACAGCTTGAGCTGAAGAAAAATCCTCAGCAAGCCTCTTAAGATGAATATGATTAAAATAATCCATTGTGTCATTGTATAAAAATAAGAAATCAATGAGGAAAAGTTTCTTTTCGTCGAAATCATTTAATTAAGCTATACATTAGTATTTATAGTTGTATGGCAAATATATGTCTACAGAAAGATAGAAAAGACTGCATTATAAATTGGTTCGAGACCTTAAATATCAAGAGAGAATTAGTAATAATCAGACGATTGGAGAAGAATAGAAGGATGAAAATAATCTGCAGGTTAGAATTATGAGATATAATTGTCTGTTTGATAGATGAAAAGAAATGAAAAACCTAAAGGTAATATTAATAACTGAGTATCAGCATGGTGTTGTGGAGATTGTTAAGTTTTTGATTAAGATCATGAATCGATCGATGTTGGATTGGTTGAAGTTAGATATTAACACCGTTGGATGTCAACTCTGTGATCTAGAAGTTAAGCATTCACGCGCGAGACCGAAGGTCCTGGGTTCGAATCCTGCATGCGGGATCATGGGTGCACACTGTTGGGGAGTCCCATACTAGGAAGGAACGGCCGTCCAGTGCTTCCAGATTTTCAATGGTGGTCTAACATCGGTCAATTCATAATCTAAATCAAAATAACTGAGCAGTAATCATGAAAAAACCCCAGAGGATAGTAATAATTGATTGAGGTCTAAATTTACAAAGCAATAATTTTTCTAGAAAAAAAGCAAGACCAAAACATACTACAGAACGAAATTAGGTTCAAGGAAGGATGAGTGGTTAGACGTGTCGTTTTTGCACGCAGAGTTCGGACTTGAACTGATGAATCACCAATGCAAACATTTTGACTGATCCTCGCTTCGATCAACTTCATTTGACGGTGTAGATTATTTTGAAGAAAGACTACTCTAGAGTGGTTTGTCTAGAGATGATCAAGTGCTCCTGTATAAAATAGTGACTTTTGCATTTCTTTCATCCTTCTATTCCTCTCTAATCGTCTGATTATTACTAATTCTCTCTTGATATTTAAGGTCTCGAACCAATTTATAATGCAGTCTTTTCTATCTTTCTGTAGACATATATTTGCCATACAACTATAAATACTAATGTATAACTTAATTGAATGATTTCGACGAGAAGAAAATTATTACTGTGATTATCAAGAGATCAGATGGAACTAGCTCAATAAATGCAGTACCTGGTGTGAAAGTCATAAGTTACTGGGACGAATATTATTGAGACTAACAGTTTCTTACAAATTCAACTATAATTCCTGTTTGTAAGACGATTTGCTTCCTTAATATATATAGCGGCACTATACACCATGGTAATGAATTAAGTTACGGTGAATTTATTGTTCTTAATCCATAACAAAGTTGGACTTAAAAACGATGCAATAAGAATACTTAAATATGAAACATAAAGATATACCTTAGTAACCTGTTTGTTCTTTAGATGTTTTCTAACATAAAGTATTTCATTTTCATGAAATTCCACCATACGATAAATCACCTGTAAATAGTGTGCGATTAGATTGTTTATTTTATAATATGACAAGCTGACCTTCCAGTAATTGATCCTCCAAAGGAATCCTATCATCTAACGATACTATGATGAAGTAAAGTTCTGCACTTCAAAACTAATAATAATAATAAGCACTCTACTGAATTACTCGTTCGAAGATTAATCAACTGGATAAAACACACTTCTTGATAGTGAACAAACACATACACACAGATAAATAAAAAAGATGTTTTTTTACAGAGATTTTAACCAACGATAAATAAAGTTAACAAGTTAAAATAAAAGTCAACAATTAAAATTTTTAGATAAAATGTATACAAAAAATAAACATAAAAAATCTTGTTTAAACACGCGACAATATAAATTGAACAGTATTGTAAAATATTAACAACAGTGCTTTATGAAATGAAGGAGACGGTAACTATGTAGGAAATATTTGAGATTCTATTTTCTTTTTAATGCTATCAGAAGTATAAGTATTGTTTTTATTTTGTAAAAAGCCAACACGTTCAACTATTTCTATCCAACCGAAACGATTGACAAGCTCATCAAGCTTGTTTTGATCAGTTGAACCTAAACATTCATCATCATCAGGTAACCAAAGAGGAGGACTAAAATTCGTTATTGATGATGGACGACGTTTTCCGGTAGTCAAAAAGTTGTACGCTTCTGCAACGGAACCATTTGTCATATAGACAAGCAATATAGCCTGTAAAGGTGTTGTTATATATCTAGTGCAATTTATCAACTTTGACACCCATACAGGATAATTCATTGGGTCAAATGAAAGTGATGAATCCGAAGTCATCAGTGATAAATTCTAAAAACAAAAAGGAATTATACGGTTATTCGTTGTAAAAACAAAGACATTCAAATGTACAATATAACCACCGATATAAACCATGAGAACAATATAAGGCGAAAGCCTTGACTAATCTATAGACAAGAGAAGTAAGAGACTGGATAGGTAAAGAAATATCGCATAAGAAAAAGGCTAGGCAAAAGTGCTGACAAAATATTCTGTTAAAACTGGTCTTTATAAAACTAATTTTAAACCTACAATAACCTTCATATTTGTACGCTAACAATCTATCGTATCTATGACGTAAAGTAAGCTAAGTATTATCTAAACAACTGAAAATTGAAATCTATAACACTCCTGAAAAGCACATTTTATGCGATTAACTTACGTTCCAATGCCATAACCTTAAATTGCTGTCCTACTGATGCATGGTACATGGTGTGGTAAACTGGTCAATGTAAATGTGCAGTAATTAATACTGTTAGACGTCAAGGTGATTTATTCTAACCCATCAACAGATGAATTATTCTACTCTTCCCACTTATTCTGTCAACCATATGTTTGACTCTATCAATCACTCACATGTAACTTGGGTCACATTTTATGCAAATATGTATGTGTCCATTAACTTCCAGTATTTCTTAAATGACTTATAAAACTGAATTAAATTATTCGCTGGATAGTAGTACAGACACAACAAAGCACCCCTGTAGAAAATAGCACATTAATTTGAAGAAAAAAATGACTGTTTTCGAAAGTAACGCTGAAGGGGAATGTGCATAACGTTAACAATATGTAGCGGAAATAATTTGTAATATTTCTGATAGAGTACAGTGTCACGTGAGGAGTGAGTGCAAAATACGAAAGTGTCATGCTTATATAAAAAGCATACATGGATATCATATAGTCACGGTAAAAAATGAGTGTCAGCATGCGATTATGAGCAAATTAGCAAGCGTACAAAAAAAATAACATGCACTTATGTTGTGACTGTCTGGACGATAAAATAACACTATCGTATAAGCGATTCAAAACACCGTAAAAACAGTAATAAATCGTTTATGGGCTTGACAGAGGAACAAATCTTGAGAATAAGTGGAGTAGAATGCAACGAAAACTGATCCGTGGTGCCGATAGAATATAAGAATAAAGAATAGCAAGACGAATTAATTTTTATTTAGTTATTTGTTCTCTGAAGAAGTGGCTTACACTGAGTAATAAAACGTCAGAAAGTCTAATTTTTCTACTCATTGGGACATTACAAATATATTAATTTATTTAAAAATATGGACATGTTCTGGTAAGCCGCAATAGAGTAAATAGCGTCAGTAAGTTGCATTTACATGGGATGGAGTTTCTGTTTGTAGGATAAGAATAATCAAGCCGTAAAATGATAACTGCATCGATTGATGAACTAAGTAGCTAACCTAGTTGACAAGCAACTCAAACGACTCAATCTCTAATCCAACGCAATCAGAGAAGCTAGTATAGCAGTGACATAGACATGCTCAAATTGCATTATCTTATCGGTATTTTGTCCTCGTATCAACACTTCTCATTGATCTACTTGGCGGATCATTCCATTATGATCATATTATTTATCATATTCTCATTATTACACTAGTGTCATTATAACTAAAGTGGAATTATTATTGCTGTTCGTATTGACATTAAATCATGACATTTAAAACTCACTAGACCATCATTTTACTATACACAAGCGTGAAATTTTTCTGGTTCAAGTCCGCTCGTTCCTTTCTTCGTGTCATTTTTGTCTAATTATTGCACTCATTTACGTAGCTGAGGTCACTTTTATTTGAACATACCACACACATTTTCCAATTCGATATCGTCTCCTATTATGTATGTAGATGCCTTTAAATCTAATAAACCTTTCTCTAAGACCGACCATCTTTATTATGTTCTGAATGATTTATCACACCAATAGCCTAATCATTATCGTTCATTTTTGTGGATATGTGGCTATCACGTTAGGCTCATCACCTTTATAGCCCAGTATTTTCGTACGATCAAACCGGAGTCAGATACTGGGCTACAAAGGTGTGTATTGTCGAATTCCAAAGCTTCATACAATAGCTGGATCTTTTATCTGCCTCCCTGTCGTTCAAGATTAGCACATATAATATACGTCACCCAACATACAACTTTTGATATACCGTTGTTCTAAACGTGTTAAGTCGATAGAATATATATGGTTAAATATACTATACATCTCATTAACATAATTATCATTATAGAATCAGGCAACAGACACTAAAAACGTACATTTGGAATTTTGTAGTAAGTGACAAATCAACTTTTGCAGAAAATAGAGATAACTATTCAATCGTTGTAAACAATATTTCAAAAGAAATTCAACATAGACTAAGACTTACCGACGGTGAACTGGAGTCTTTGGATGAAGTACCTTGTATCAACTCTAGCAGAGACTCGTTAAGTGACGATAGACTGGTTGAAGCATTTGGTAAGTCATTTGATTCTGATGCTTTATTTTTGTTTGCTGCTACGATTGTTGGTGGTCGAGGGCATTTATTACAAAATCTTTTAGGACTTTCATACAAACCAACAGATATTTGATCGTGAAGTGAAGAACTAAAGCCTGCAAAAAAATCAAACAAGAACAAAAATTATACACGAATTCGTTTGATTTCATGATACGTCTTTCTGAGTAGAGACCTTGGATGAAAACTAGACGACCCTACTTTGAAATACTTTCTTATATCAGTTTCTACTGTTACTTATAAGAAATGTATTTGTGTATTTATCCATTACACGTGTAAAAAAGAATGACAGCACTTTGTGTGGACATTCTAATTCTCGACAGCGAGGGAGAAACTTCATTAGAATATCTACCGAACAATAGATTATTAGCTGAGTAAATAAGCCATGATGTTCACAAGCTTCACACCAAAGGCTGTTTACCTTGATCGATAAGTGTGAATCAACCAATAATATTGGGTTGAATCCCAACAATTTACGACTCATTTAATCTCAGAGTGATTACCAATATTATCCCTTTTATTCAACCACCAATCACGAAATTGTATCAGCCTTTTATATACACATAACTAACCCTTTCATTGATTTATTTCGTGTCCCTGCTAATATTCGATAGGCTTGTTTATTACTCCTTTTGTAATCGACTGTACTATGCATTTGTGTACGAATTGTGTTAATTTACGTTTTAGAAACAGATTATAATTGTTTTTAAAGATACTAAATGCTGTAAAAAAATTTCTTACTTTTCGTAAGATCTGGTAATACATTCCCAAATTTATCACCTTGAGCAGTTGTAGGGGAAGTCTCTTTATTAGTTGATTTGTCTAAGTGATTCTCTTGGGATTGACTGAAAAGCACACATGTCGTAAGCGTGTTAGACTTATTCAAGTCCAGACTACATTCATCAATCGAATAAGATGAGTGACAAACGCCATCATCACTGAGTCCATCATTATATTTATTTTCCTCCAATGGATTGGTATATTTCTTTGATCCTCCAAAGAAGATATCATGAAGTTCAACCTGCTCGCTTTTCGTGAGTGATTTCAGTAAACGAGCATACACCGAATTCATTAGATGGTGACGGAAGCGCGCCCGCATTGATTCTGATGAATGGCTAGTTACACTTTCCTTAGCCATCTCCTTCCATAAAGCGCGATTTCTTACCCGTCTAAATTGAAATATTGAATATGGAAATAACAACTATGAGACGAAACATTACATCTATTTGACGAAATTTTTCCACGAAAACGCTCATTACTATCGCGTGTAAGCAGTTCACTTTTGAAGTACTAAGCTTCAGCAAGAAATCTATCTACGACGTTTAAGGGTTCCCTTTATTTCCGGCAGATTTTACTACGACACCCCACTTGGAATAGGCTGGAACTCTCAATACTACCGAATTCAATTGTGATACTGGAGACGTTCACATACATGGCTAAGAGAAGTCACTATAACTCGTTTAGGAGAACGAAATCTTACTTAATCGTTTTCTTTTGACTGAACCCTATCTCTTATGGAATACTATGTTTGCGCCTTTAGCTATTAACTGTCCCATACTTTCGCTCTTTTATTTCTTCACAATATAATTGACTCATTTACGTGACGCATTTTTCAATGCCTTACTGTACGCGATTTCAGGGTTTCTTAAACAGGAAACACATATAACCTATAAGAAACATCGAGACAATTGCACATAAATTCATAAAAAATACTGCACGACTAATTTACACGTAAAAGTAATTAGTATTCATAATATACGTAACAATGACCAAATTTTAAGCGAACCAATTGTTAGGCGTCTCTATTTTTTTAGTTTACACCACGTAATGATCTTAGACAACAATAAAAACTAGGGATAACTAGACAGAATAGTTGTAACAAGGGATATCCGACAGAAGCTACCACCTTGACACAGTGGTGACCCTCTTGTAGAGGCGACACCATCGAGCTATATAAGCTGAGAACTTATTCCTGCCTCAAGTAAATCGTGGCGACTTTAGATGCCTTCGATACACTCAGAAATAGTTGAATCTCAGAATGAATGTTTTGCTTTTCAGTCCTGAATAGCAATTTACTTTACTTAGCTAAACAAAAATAGGCGAATTAACATAATGTAAGACTTCAAACGAGAAAATGAATGAACTCCAAAAGATTAAATTCACAGTCTATGGCTATGCAAAACAATAGAAGTCAAGCAATATATGTCTCATACCTCCATAGATTGTTCTCCAACAAGTATTTTATTATCGCTTCATCATCCATCAAAGTATATCGCTGTCGTCCGATATGAGAAGAACCATTCCTCAAAGTTTGACTATTGTTATCAAAATTTTTACACTCATCATTTTTGGTAATAATTTTACTATTAATGTTCTTATTTGCCTGAATGGGAAGATTTTTAAGTATAGGAAGCAAAACGTGTCGAACATGACTGCGTATGCTTTCTGCACGGTGATTTGAAATCTTGACGGCTTCTAAATGACTGTAAGTTGAACGTTTGTTCAAAAATCTGAAAGACAAACAAATGTTAGGATGGTGCATGCCTAATAAATGAATTGTGGGTTCTAAGATACACAAACAAAAGTTTGAATTAATAGTAGATGACCAAAGAAAGAACTGAATGTCTTTACAACATTTTGACTTTCGGAAAACAAACAATTCTAGTGAAAGCCTAATTAGCCGTTTATCGCTACCAGCACGTTTCGAATTGCTCTTCGATTTAATCCTTAATAGACAAGGAGTCGGTAAAACAAGTGTGGCCAAAAATTATGTTTAGTCAACTAAACAATACAGCACTCAGTAAGCATGAAAAGTACTAATACGTAAAAATTATATGGGATTCATCCTAAATGATTGTCGATTTGTGCCCAGTCCAAAGAACGTGAAAATGAATTGTCAGGACAATAATATGAAAACAGAAAAATCATGAGAAACCATCCAATGCGAAAACCAGACAATCCACGAAGCATAAATTCGACAACTGTTGGCATGTCTTTATGCAGCTTGAACCATACTTGATCATAACGTGCACCCCGTATCTGTCAAAAACAATGAGACAGATGATTTTAAAACATTTTTAGGAATTTAAAGATCTTCATTCATATTTCGTCCACTCCAGAGTTGTGGTGATAAAAAACAATATTTTTTAACGTACAGTGGCTCGAGAGCGATCGCGGTAATTTAAACGTAACTAATTTTTATGCAGAATCATATAGTATGTACCAATATTACTGTCAGGTTTATAGCATTGGTATTAGGTGTTTTGGTTTTTCAACATTTCAGTCAAACATCCTGGCATTATATTAATTTTACAAAAAGGAATTCAAGTACACATAGCTCGATTAGATTACGAAACAAATGACCATAAATAGACAGTTAATGAGAGAATCACATCCGTGCTCATTTGGGATACCTTTCTGTATATCCAACACCAAGAGAACTAATAAATTAAATAATAGTAACATTTCTAGGATTATATAACTCATTGCTGCCTATTATGACTTTTAAATAAGGGAAACTTACGACAGTAAATTATTATCTTGAATATAATTCAGTATAGCAAGGCTTTCTTTCTTTGTAAATGGTTTTCGGGAACGATTTGACGAGATAGGATAATCCGAAGTTGTTGGTAACAGATCATCATTATTACTAACCAGGATTTCGGATGTGACCTGTCAAATTAGAAATTTTCCAAACACGAACTTGTGTGAAATTAGTGATTTTTAAAAATTACTTTCAAGCCTAATTTAGTGTACGGTAATGGATGAAGGCACCAGCTAATATCGAAAAAGTAAATACATCTAGGTATAAAGTGGTGAAGAAAAGTAAGGTGTGACTGGAATTAAGATGGTTTATATCAATTCAAAACGTACAGACAGCTTTCGCAACTGCTAGCACAAATCATATACAAGAATCCATACAAGATTATGTGTATATTACCCACAGAGAATTCACTTATTTTTTTGGCACCCCAGTTATTCACCATAGTCGACCTTTTACAACTCAAGAATGTATGCTACATTAGTACTCTACATGGTCTTCATCCAATCATTCATAAATTCAAGCCTCTTTTTGTTAACTGTAGTATGATTGGCAAAATAACATTGACAGATCTCGTAAGTGTGGTTCATATAAGTCAATCGGTCAGTTATGAGTAAAGTATAGACCTGGTACTAATGTGCATGAGTTAAAGTTCCAAAATTATTTAAGCACAGGGAGACAAGTTTACCATGATTAGTAGAATCAGTGGTAGTAGTTCCATCAGTGGTTGTAGCAGTTTACTATCGTAATAAACAAGCCTGTACTCAAATACTGAGTCGTTTATTCATGATCTCGACGGTGGACAATGATATTAACTACCGGTACACAACCTCTATTATTTGTGAAATATAATCATAGTTAACATATAATAGACTTGAACTACGACAGTTAAGTTTCTTATGCACTGAGATATCACAGTGGACATCGGATTCCTAATAAATGTATTAAGTTAGCAAGTTTAAACAAGCCGAAGGTGGATAGGAAACGTGTAGTGTATGCTGAATCACAATCATCTTCAAATGAATGGGTTCAAAGATAATTCAGTTGATACAGACGTATCTCACCGTCACTCTGTTATCACCACTGTAGATTTTCTTGTTTATTGATGTATACTGGTGATACCAGGAACTAATAGATAGTATAAAGGGAACATGTTGATGCAGCTATGAACTTATCACAAACAAACATTAATGTTACAGCTGTTAACCCTTAATGACTTACTATGTTGGATGAGATCTCATAATTTGATACATAACCATATATTATGCACAATCACTGTCAGTAATTCCCGAGGTTTATTCATATTTTTCACACAGATGTATGCTGATGGCTTGAAAATACTTAAAGGCATTAGTGAACCAAACGTTATCACCTGCACCCAAGAGACTAGGCAAATCCCACTAATGGATCACAACTAATCCACCGTAAAGATGTACTATATCGCCAAATGAGATAGAGATCACAACACTTTTAGCCGACTACGCAACAGCTATACCATAATCCACTTTTCGACATGAAAAAGTGTCCACAACCGACTTTACTGGTGATAATGCTTACTCTTAGTAAGAAACATCAATCCTCTATTTCACTGCTTGGATTGCATGTTTAACGTAAACTGCTGGTAGTAAATGGGTTGGATACGGCATTAGAACAAGATATTTAAGATCCACAGCGACAAGACCATTACAAACAGTCAGCCAGCTACAACGTAGGACCAGGCGCATATATGTATCGGTCTAAGTTGCCATACCTCATTGGCTTAAGATAAACATCGACTTCATAGCAGTTAATTTAGTGGTGGTAATATATAAAAGAAAGATTGTGTAAAAAGAAAAAAGTACAGAGAGAAAGACATATGAAGCAATTTTAATCTCATAGTTTAAGGGAAGACAGAGTGTACACATATACGTCATTGTAATCGATTATTAGCCATGTCAGCCAGAGTCTCCAACCATTGGTTACGATAGTTACGCGGACCCTAACCAAGTAGTCTGCACCTACCAACATGGCTCATACTAGAAGTAGGTGACTTCAAGCACTGATGCCACGTTTTGGTATGGCCGCCCTTAACTCTCTTAGGGGAGTGAAACTGATGAAACAGACCACGTTACATGCCCGACCGTTGCTGCTACCTTGACGTGGTGGTCGGGCTTGCCTATCGTGATGATTCAGTCGAGCTATGCTGGCTGGAACAATCGTTCCTCAAGGTCCTACCATGCCAGGCAGGTCGTTTGAAGAGCGGTGAGACTAAAAGCAGCAAACCCAAGGTCCGAAGGCGAAGTCGTACTGCTGACTGTACAGAGGTGTGACGACAGTAAGGTGTTTCCTTCAGACAACCAGCATGACAGAGATGCTGCCTTCCCACAAGGAGGGGTGGGGTTAGAAAAGGTCGACCCTAAAAATGCACACCTCGCCTTATCCCATGGATATCCGTCTCCGGCGGTAAGGTCCTTTGAAGAACGGAGCTAACACAAAAACTACCCACAAAAAGTTCGTGTGTGACCGACCTCAAGCAGTTGTCCCTTGGGCACTGCGGTCACGCTCTCAAGTCATTAAGACCACTTGTAACCCAATTTCCTTTTCAGGTACCCCTAGAAGAACCCTTCCACGGTGTGGGCAACCGGGAAGTGATAACTGCCCTCATGCCTCTAACAGCACTCAAGACCACTGTATTCATAATCAATCTCCTTCTTCACTTCCTACTATTCCTTCTACCTTGACTTTCAACACTAAACTTCCTGTTCCGGTTTCCTCCTCAAGTGTCACCATGGCAAACGATTCTAGTGCGCGAAACGCTGTCCCAGGTCTACTAAAACCTCGCTCCAAACTACACATTGGAGCCTTCAACGTACGTACCCTATGCCAAATCGGTCAACAGGCCTCCTTAGCTAAAACTCTAGAATCTCGTACCATTGACATATGCTGTGTCTCCGAAACACGCATACAGGATTCCAGTGTGGTCATTCACTTGACCTCACCTCGCCAAAATGGACAGCCGACGAAATACACCCTCCGTGTATCTGGCGTCCCGTTGGCTAGCTCTCGTGGACTTGCAGGTGTAGGCATAGCACTAAGTACAAGGGCAGAACAGGCACTACTAGAATGGATCCCCGTTAACAGTCGCCTGTGTGCTGTCCGGCTAAATGGCTCCGTAAGAACTCGGAAGGATAGGGACACACGTCGTTGCCTTTTCGTCGTTTCTGCCTACGCTCCCACTGACTGTAGCCATGATGAAGTAAAAGATGACTTTTACAGAAAACTCTCTGAGCTTCTTCAGAAAGCTAAGCGCTCAGACATAGTCGTCGTAGCGGGTGACTTTAATGCCCAGGTATTCAGCTTAAATCAAACAGAAAGACATTTAGGTGGGTGTTTTAGTATTCCGGCTCAACGAACCAATAATGGTGATCGTCTGTTGCAACTATGCTCAGACAATCGTTTATTTTTAGCAAGCACTAATTTTAAGCATAAGGAGAGACATCGTCTAACATGGCGACCACCTGCACCAAACCAACGATGGACTCAAATAGACCATATTGTCATCAGTCATCGTTGGAGAGGCTCAATAGAAGATTGTCGCTCGTATTGGAATACTTGTTTAGACTCTGACCACGCTTTAATACGAGCGCGCATTTGTCTGTGCCTCAATGGACGCAGGAAAATTACACTAAGAAGACCCATTAAAATTGAACTGGAGGACGAGAAAGCCAAATGCGAATTCCAGAAACAACTGAGTTCACATCTAGGCAGTTCTGTAAACGAGACTGACCCAGATGCTGCTTGCAAAGACACACGAACAGCTGTGGAAACAGCAGTAACATCTATTAGTTATTTAAACCATAAGGCTCCAAAAAACCAGTGGATTTCTTCTAAGTCTATTTCACTGATGGATTCGCGTAAACTCATCCCATCAGGCTCTGAACACGACGAAGAGCGTAAACAGATTAAATCTAGGTTAACTAAAAGTCTAAGGAACGATCGTGAGCAGTGGTGGGCAACGAAAGCAAAAGAGATGGAAAAGGCAGCGGCTGTAGGCAACACCAGGCAACTATTCAGACTAATAAAAGAAACCGGAATTAAGAAGTCAAGTGTAAGTGAGACAATCTCGGAAAAAGACGGAACCCTTATCTGCTCTCAACCCAAACGTTTAGAACGATGGGCGGAATACTTTAAGGAGCAGTTTAGCTGGCCTTCAGCTACTGCACAACTACCCACTATTCCCAGAAAACCTGAATGGAACATTGAAGTAGGTCCCCCGACCCTAGTTGAAGTTCAAAAGGCTATAAGTAATCTGAAACGAGGAAGAGCAGCTGGTCCAGATGGATTGGCTCCAGAGGTCTTTAAATATAGTGGTCCGATTTTAGCGATTAGGTTGACTAATATTCTGGCTAAAATCTGGGAGACGGACGTAATCCCATCTGACTGGTCACAATCTCTGATTGTCCCAATATATAAGAAGGGGCCAAAATCATCCTGTGATAACCATAGAGGGATTAGTCTGACTAACATAGCATCTAAAATACTAGCCTCAATAATTATCGGGCGCCTAACTAAGACTCGTGAACTGCAAACACGAGAAAATCAGGCTGGCTTCAGACCTGGTCGTGGCTGTATCGACCACATATTCACCATTCGTCAAGTTTTAGAGCACAGACACGCTTATCGGCGTCCCACAATGATAGTTTTTCTTGACTTGAAAGCAGCATTTGACTCTGTAGACCGAGAGGTTCTTTGGCAGTGGCTGTCATTGAAAGGTGTACCTGAGAAGTACATAAACCTTGTTAAGGCTCTTTACTCGAACACTATTAGTCGAGTAAGAGCATATGGCGAACTGTCATATGATTTTACAACCTCAAGTGGTGTCCGTCAAGGCTGTCCACTATCCCCATTTTTGTTTAACTTCATTATAGACCTGTTGCTAGAAATAACACTCTCGTCGACTGAATTTTCAGGAATCGATCTTCTACCAGGAGGTTCACTTATCGACTTAGAATACGCAGATGATTTAGTCCTGTTTGGTGAAGACGCTGACAAAATGCAGTCTTCTGTTAGAACTGAGTAATAATGCCAGGATGTTTGGGATGCGTTTCTCCCCATCCAAATGTAAATTGTTACTCCAGGACTGGTCTGCGTCAACACCTGAACTAAGGATAGGGAGTGAAGTAGTCGAACGCGTCGACAACTTCATTTATCTTGGAAGTCTGATCAGCCCTAATGGGTTGGTGTCTGACGAAATCTCTGCACGGATTCAAAAAGCTCGTTTGGCTTTTGCCAACTTACGTCACCTATGGCGAAGACGAAATATCCGTCTATCAATTAAGGGACGAGTATACTGCGCAGCAGTTCGCTCTGTTCTACTTTACGGCTGCGAAACGTGGCCATTAAGAGTAGAAGATACTCGCAAGTTACTAGTATTTGACCACAGATGCCTTAGAAATATTGCTCGCATCTGCTGGGATAACCGGGTAAGTAATAGTGAGGTTAGACACATGGTATTAGGGAATGATGGTAAATCAGTTGATGAGGTGATGAATCTTCATCGACTGAGATGGTTGGGCCATGTGTTACGTATGCCTGAACACCGATTACCACGACGCGCTATGATGACTAGTATTGGGGACGGTTGGAAGAGAGTTAGGGGCGGCCAAACCAAAACATGGCATCAGTGCTTGAAGTCACTAACTTCTAGTCTGAGCCATGTTGGCAGATGCAGACTACCTGGTTGGGGTCCGCGTGACTATCGTAATAAATGGTTGGAGACTCTAGGTGACATGGCTCAGAATCTATCACAATGGCGTAGGTGTATACACTCTTTATCTTCCCTTAAACCTTAAGATTAAAATTGCTTCATAACTTTTTTCCTTCCTATACTATATCCTTATATACAACCTTTCTTTATATACTACCACCACTAAATTAATTACTTCTATGAATCCGGTGTTGATCTTGTTGTGCTAACGAGGTATGGCAACTTGGACCGATGCATATATGTGCCTGGTCCTACGTTGTAGCTGACTGACTGACTGACTGACCACGTTACATGTGGGAATACGATTCGCCAGAAAGTTGTAAAGAGCGCTTGCAAAGGTCTTAAGATAGTTTTGAACGCGACAAGATAACTGTGCTGTGTATATTACATCAAAGGTCAGGTAACTAGACAATGGTTGTATGCTATTAAATAGGATACAGACAATACAATCCCAATATTTTTACCAACATATTTTGAGAAAATCACTGCTGTCGACAGGCCTAGACAAATATTTTCATTACTACACTGAAATCCAAATCAGCAGTCATCTCCACAATCTGTTTGCACCTGCATACCTAACTGGCTAAAAGTGGGAAAGCATGAGATAAAAGCCAGTCGCAAAGTAGGGCCTGATACATGTACATCGGTTCAAGGTGCCATACCTTATAAGCACGAGATAAAACTATTGAAGGAAGTCACAGAGTAGTAAAGATAATAACAGATTCAGTGGTATAAGAAAAGACTAGGCGTTGATAATGCGATTTGAGAAAATGAGATACAAGACAGTTTCACTGAAGGACAGATCGTAACGCGGTCCCTATAACTCAGGCCCGAAAATGCCGATAGAGCATTTTCTCAGTAGAATATATGTCTTTATGGGCTAATATAACAAATCTATAACAGATATGAACCTATACGTTATATACACGATACGGCATAAACTAATTATGTACTTTCTGGATAATTCTGACATCAATTCAAAGTTGTGTACTTGTTCCAAGGTGGTTATATTTCATTCGTGCCCATAGGTTTCTACTGATACAATAAAATATGAGCTGAGAGAGGTTACTGACCATAATCAGCAATAAACAATTAAAAAACAAGTGAATACACCCTTCCTATTTATATTTATGTACAGTAAAAACTTGCTAAAACATTGAATCTTCGAACATGAGACAATCGCTCACAGAGTTTGATGCATGATGACCACGTGTGTGAACCATCATGCAAACGCTACAACGCCAAACGACTATGCCAACAGACTACAAACGGTTATAATTTGAAAGCCGCGCCAGAACTCAATATAGATCCCCAGTAGTTGATTTTTATAAACGTCTTAGTCGGTTGCAGATACATTTAATATTTCAAATGTTCATGATTAGATCGTCACTGATTGAGCCCCTAAGGCGGATGATTATTGCAATTGTCATTCATGTTGAAAGATTTATTTTCATTTCTTCCAGTCCGTCATAGTATTGTAGTGACCGGCCAGTCTCGATAAGAACACGATTGGAATAACGGAAACAATTATTATTATTGTAACCAATTGTACCAGAGATTGTTTTACTGTATTTGTTTAACTGTATCAGTTTCACTTCTTGTTTCGCTCTCCGCCTTGTTTGGTTCGAACTTGCTCACGCACTGGGCAAGGTAAATAAGTCAGTGCGTTTTCAAACCTGCCCGCCGTTTCCTTTTTGCGACCTTGAACGGCCTGACACGAGGCGGTCATTCCGTATTTGATTTGTTGTGGGTCGGTTGGTTGTCCTCTGGGTTGCACGAATATCAGGTTTTCTTGTATTCGCGTCTTTTTTGGCTGTAGCAAATTCACAAAATCAATGCCAAAAGCGTTTATTGTGCTTACTGTGTTTTGTAGTGTACAATTTGGCTCTTTTGTTGCTACGTAACTTGACCTGGGATACCAATTACCCTACTGAACCTCACTCTCCTTGTTTAAAATTCGTTGGGGTCCGCAAAACTGCGTATTCATTATAAATTATCAGTTAAAGATACTATGAATTTGTGTGAATCCTTGTTTTCTGCAAGAATTAAGACGACATGACGAGTAACCCGTAATTCCTAAATGCTTGTAGTCCTTTCTTCAGTTACTGGAGTATTATCGCATGAAATGGCTGTTCTTTCAGTAATTAACGAGTAATGTTTGTGGTAATTTATGTTCCAGAAACATTTCGGTCGACTTAAGTGAGGCGTTTCAACGCATAATACTGAGCAGGCGTTTTGGAAACTGGATTGAATTCCATGGTGTGTTTGAGGAGTTCCAAAAAGTATGGATGCATAATTCCATCCCTTTTCAGACCACCCGTACACATAACATTCACGGCGAAAGTAAACTGCTAAAGGACGTGCGATTTAAATACAGTTTTGTGGTGTTATGAACTAGATGCAGGCACTTGCGAGTGTAATTGTCGAACATTTATGGCTTGTCGATATCCCTGACGTCATATAATACTGACATATGTAAAAAGACCAACTCTTACAGGTAAGCTTAATCAACTACGAAATAAACTAATTAGCTTATCACATACTTAGACCATGCAGCCGATGGAAGTTAAATAGCACGCATAACTTCCATTATAATACAACATCATTACCCAGACGGAGTGAAGAGTATATACGAATCCAAAGAAGCCAGAAAGTTCATAAACAACAGATAGTTGAAAAGTATGGTGAACACTTCGCCATGGTGGTGGAGAAAAAAGTAGACAATTATCACTTAAAAATCAATAATTAGGTAAGACTGCCATTTCTCAAACATTTCTCTTCCTGCAGTCCTATTTACGATCAGTATATTCGGATGAATAATTGGAGTGGCATTGTTTCCTAATCACATGGTCTCCGGAATCAAGCATATAATAACTAAAAGGATGTAACACTTGGAGAAGGTCGGAAGTGGTGAACGTGGAGATATTCATTCAATCGAATGGCATGAGTCAGTGTTGCAGACGCGCTCATTATGTTTAACTTATTTATATTCACATTAAATATATTATTCTATCCCAAGCATAAATGTGTTCTTCAGAAGTACTAAGTATTGTTATTTGTCGCGATACGATGGGTCAGTGTAGATAGTGATGCGATTTTCACGTAAGATCTTACAGACTAGGCAATCAAACGATAAATTTACCGTTATCGGACAACGTCTATTATGAAAGTAGTATTAGTACCTAACTAGACTATACACATACTGTAAAGATTTAAAGTGCGAAAAACTACAGTTGTTATATTTATATTGTATTTAGATAACGTATTAGATGAATAAACGCGGTAGTGGTCAATACAAAACACGGTTATCGTCAATGTGTGAATTGTTTCTCCGCATAAACTTCCATATTAAGAAATTCGCCAAGTTGTTCACCTGCATAGACTTGATTATTACAAAGATTTGAGCCTTTCAATTAGTTGACAGAAGTCATAAGTTGTATAACAAAATGTATGGATAGCTTGCTCAATGCAATTCTGAAAAACAACAAATCAATCGTGAAAGAAAAGATTAAACTTCGTTATCAGTATCAAGTTCCATAAGTAAATGAAATAGCAATTGATAGGATGTACCTGTAAGTGTTTTACTTGCTGTAAACAGTGCTCTTCATTTTCTAACCTTCCTACAATTTCATCTAGTTATTCGGTATTAACAAACAAACTTCAGGCACCAAACGAAGGGACTCACAAACTTTAATTAGTTATATGAAATTTGAGAAAAATCCAATTACACCGTTCATAATACTGTTTACATACAATAATGAAATAACTGGTAACCACTATTTAGCGATTACCCGTCAACATGCATTAACACTTTGTTTATGATTTAGTCAGTGATTTCGGATTCTGTTAGCAGAAATTTATATTTTAACCCTATACGAGACATCGTAAAATAGTATTATCTACATGTTTTAGTTACCATGCTCATAACAAACACGCATCGCTTTACTTAAGAAGAGTATTTGGCTAATTTATGTGGCACTTACAGTAATGTTCTACACAATTTCTGTATAAATTCAGAAAGCGGACAGAAAAATCTATCAACACCAATTGTTACTAACATATTTTTTCTCTCACATTACGTAATAACATATCAGTCCAGTTAACAACGATGATACTTATCATGGATTAAACTGATTACGGCTGTATATTAATAGTTCATATCGTAATGTAGCACGTTATATATTGACGTCCACTTTGAAGCAGGAGCGATCTGAAACAACAACACTACAGTGAGGACCGGTAAGTGCCGTCAAAGTAAGAACACAATGTACTGGTACAACATATATATTTTTAAAATTGAAAGACACGGTTGAGTGCAAAAGGGGAAACTTTCTACAGAATAGTTTTATTCATTGTTCTGCTCGTTCAGATCGCGTAGGGCTTCTTCCTCTATTTCCAGTGCGTTTACTCTTTGTTGCCCTGCTATAGAAAAACAAACTTCCATTAGGAACGTCGCATGGAATGATTATTATTACCATTACAAGATTCATGAATAGTTTGACTCTCAATTACAATTTACAAACAACTACTAACACCCACGTTCATCCCCATACAACCAATAAAGGGGAAATAAAGCGAAATTTCCCCTTTCTGTCGCTCTGTTTTTCAAATGTCGCTAAATTGCCGACTTTTACCTTAAATATTCGACGAATTTCCGATTCGCACCCTAAATATCCGACGAATTGTCTACTTTTCTACTACATGCACACCGATGTAATTAAGCGCCCACTTTTAAAACGCTTCTGTATTTACCCCAACCGCCTCCTGTGTTCACCTTCATTCCCACAACACAGCACACGAATAATGTAATGTACGTAATATATGGTATAAGTTCCAAATTTTTATTGAAAACAAAAAGCTTATTATTGTACAACGTCATGAGCACTTGGCAGATGGTAGAGCATCAATGTTCCTGATGTAATTGCAATTGTCACGGACCAGATATTTCACGTATTGTTTCTTTCCATCAGGCCTTTTGAACTATGGAGACTCAAATAATTCTTGTGAATTCTAAAATGTAATGAAGAAGAACGTTACTATATCTAGGAAACTTGTTTTGCACAACAAGGTACTTGAAGCTGAACTTACGGTTATATTCTTAAACACGGAAGACTCTACCTATAGATAACGGGGAAACAATAGTCACTTTAAAGTCGTACGTACGTGTTCTTTCTTCCGTCGATGACTCTTCTGTACTTTGTCTCTCATTTCGTGAAAATAACTTTGTGTAGCCATGTCATATAGTTTCACAAGGTCTTTCTCAGTGACAGGTGACGACAGGGATCGATTAGTAAGTGCACCTGAAGTTTAAAAACCTTATTTATCTTACTTCGTACGCAGCCATAAAACCGGCACTTCTGAATCGCTCGTTTTGATGAAGTACCAAGTAACGTGAAATTAATGGCGACTTCAGGTTCCATGATGTAGGACAGAAAATATCGCATGGAGGTTTTAGGATCATCATTCATTAAACGCGTCAACATGGCCATCTGTAATAGGAATGAAGGATAAAAATCATGTTGTGTGCTTACAAATCTGTCCCTCATGTGCAGGCCAAAAAGCGACATTTCCCCTTTATTTGCGCTTTCGTCCGCTTTATTCCCCCTTTTTTCGCTTTTATTTCCACTTTATTGGTTGTTTGGGTCACTACCGTAATAAGGGAGGTAAGTCATATGTAAATTATTCTACAGCTTGTTTTTGCTTGAAACTGTAATTTTGGTGTATTTTTGACTTGATAAACGATGAATTTCACTTGCCTGAGTTTGCGTTGTTACAAATTACCAAGTTAGGCTGACTAAACATTCATCCAGGTTGTCAGCTCCAAATACGTCAGGCAACCAATAGACTGCAATAAACGCCATGTAAAACGCATAAATATTACAAAAATTAACATGTGACGGAAAAATACTGTGACTAGTCGACAAAAAACGACGTTAGAAATCCGCGACAACATGTAACACATAAGCGAGAATCAATGACATGACTTTTCGACCATGCCCACGCACTGCTCATTTTGCCTGTACTCTTTGGCACGTCTCGGTATTATTTCGATACCACGAGATCGCCAATAAATATACTTGATCTGGATTAATAAAGCCTTCTGATTTACGAGCTATCAAAGGAACCAAGTCGTTTCTGGGCGCGTAAACGAATTGTAGTGGTGATCATAGTCCGTCTTCGACTCGACATCCACTACAAACTAGTGAGCCGTATTTGGAACACGCACAACAAACTGGTGAACCCTATTTGGAACACGCACAATATCTGGTGAACCAAAACTGGTAACGCAATTCATCGAGCACAGTTCAAACTTGGCCATTTTTCCAACCCAGATCAATTCGGTGAGTCTGTGTATCTATCCACTTCTGTTGCATATATTCGTATTGATATTTTCAATATATAATATCTTGGCAACTTACTATGGTGGATAACGATAAGAATATTATAAATATTATAGACTCCGAGGTACAGGCTATTAATTTTCGACCGGTTCCTTTCATCCCTCATGATCCAGAAGTCTGGTTCGCGGCACTGGAATCTCAATTTGAGATCCGTCGCATAACCAACCAAAGGCAAAAGTACGCCTATGCTTTGGAATCATTGCCTGGGGATCACTTAACTGCTGTTCGTGAGGTTGTCCTCAATCCCAACGTTCCAAACGTTTACGACCGTCTTAAGGATGCCATCCTTCGACATTTCCTCCCATCAAGAGAGGAACGATTGAGGACTCTATTAGCACGTCACCCTATGGGTGATGCTAAGCCGAGCCACCACCTCATGCGCCTGCAATCCCTTGCAGGAAACTCGACAGCCGACTCCGAAATAGTCAAAGAGTTATGGCTCGAGGCATTACCAGCTAGTATCCAACCAACTCTTACGACCCTGCTCGAGGACACCCCACTGAACAAGGTGGCCCTCATAGCAGACAAAATTCTAGCACGTGCTAGCGCCAAAGACAACTATATTGTTGCCTCTACTTCTCGTAAAAACATGGATTTCGATGCTAGACGACCTTCGGCTCATGGGGATAGGGACAGATGTATCCATACTCGTCTCAGTTTCCGAGACCGCTCAAATGTGCCAGCCCCCTACGTCCCCCGACCCAGCTCACAATCTCGTAAAGCCGTAACGACTCGCCCCAAGCGGGCATCTTCCAAGCCACGCCAGAAGGCGGTTTCGGAAGCGAGTTCGAGTTGGTGCTGGTTCCACCGTGCCTTCGGAGCCGGTGCCCATCATTGTCGAGCTCCCTGCTCATACAAGGCGGGAAACTCCCGAGCCGGCGAGTAAATGCGGCCGTACTCGCCGGCACTTCACCTCAGGTTGGCCGTTTATTTTACGTGCACGATTATCGCACTAACGCTAGGTACCTTGTGGATACGGGTGCCCAAGTTTCTGTCGTACCTATCGGTAACAGTAAGTCTCAAGCCACTATGCTTCGACTACGCGCTGCGAATGGCTCAGTCATTCCCACATATGGTACACGACAACTTACGGTCAACCTGAGCAACCGACGACAGTATCTGTGGACGTTCATCATTGCCGATGTTCCCACAGCTATACTCGGTATCGATTTCCTACAGCACTATGAATTGCTAGTTGATTCACGTAGGCTGCAGCTAATTGATACTTCGTCGAACAGCAACTTTATGGGCTCTAAAGCCCACACAAACGCGTACCGAATCACAGGTGTATTTCATTCGCGTGACGATTTATTCCACGTTTTATTTCAGAAATTCCTCAAATTAACTAAACCTCTCGAGGAGACTCCATCGGTGACCAATCGTGTGGTACACCACATAGTCACCCGCGGACCACCAGTCACGGCAAGACCTCGCCGACTGGCACCGGACAAATTAGCTTTCGCTAAACGTGAGTTTGACAATTTACTAGCTACTGGTATTATTCGTCCTTCTCACAGTCCTTGGGCCTCACCTCTCCACATGGTTCGAAAAAAGGATGGGGTCAGTTGGAGACCATGCGGAGACTACCGAACGTTAAACGCAGCTACACGTTTCGACAGTTATCCCATCCCCCACATATATGACATCACGGCATCACTCAAGGGCACGACAATTTTTTCCAAGATCGATCTGGTACGAGCATATCACCAGATCCCAGTCGCTCTTGAAGATATAGAGAAAACTGCTATCACGACTCCTTTCGGTTTATTTGAGTTCCTACGAATGCCATTTGGATTACGGAATGCTGCTCAAACTTTTCAGAGGTTTATCGATAGCATTGTACGAGACCTAGATTTTGTTCACGTCTATATTGATGACCTGCTAATCGCATCATCAAACATAGATGAACATTATCAACACCTAACGCTACTATTCCAGCGCCTTTCGGATAATGGAATAATAGTCAACCCCGACAAGTGTGAACTCGGGAAGAAGGAAATAAAATTCTTAGGTCATGTTATTAAGCATGAGGGTATTTTACCTTGTGAGGATAAAGTACGTACGATAATGGAGTACACTGTACCGTCCACACTCAAGGAACTGAAGGCATTTCTCGGTTTGGTCAACTTCTACCGACGCTTCATTTCGCACGCGGCAGAACAGTTGCGACCGTTAACCGATTTACTTCGCGGTAATCCACGCAAACTGGAATGGAATGACGCCGCACGTACTGCATTTTTAGATATCAAAACGGCCCTAGCTCAAGCCACACTTCTCGTGCATCCTGACCCATCAGCCACGCTTAGTATAGCGGTTGATGCATCGGATTTCGCCATAGGAGCCGTTATGCAACAGAATATCTCCGGTAGTTGGCAGCCCCTCGAATTTTTCTCACGACGCCTCACTCCCACGGAGACGAGATATAGCGCTTTTGGTCGCGAACTGCTAGCAGCCTACTGCGCCGTCAAACATTTCCGGCACGCTGTAGAAGGTCGTAATTTCATCCTATTCACCGACCATAAGCCCTTAACGTATGCTCTGCATACCAAGTCTGACCGCTACTCACCACGAGAGTGCAGACATTTAGACTATATCTCTCAGTTCACGACAGACCTTCGTCACGTCAAAGGCGAGTCGAACTGTGTTGCTGATGCTTTATCACGTATCCAACTGAATGCAGTTACTTTGCCAGTGCTCGATCTACCTGCTATGGCCGCCGCCCAAGCAAACGATACTTCATGCACGGAAGCACAACAGTCTACGTCCCTTCAGTGCCGGGCAGTACCCCTAGCTACTAGCTCTGGTACTATCCTATGCGATACTTCCACGGGCCTCCCTCGACCCATCGTACCCTCCGCTTATCGCCGTCTCGTCTTTGATGCCCTTCATGGTTTATCTCATCCTGGTATCGCAGCCACCCTACGCCTCATCGCTGCACGATACGTCTGGCCGTCCATGAGTAAAGATGTCCGTATGCGGGTAAAGCAATGCTTACAATGTCAACGATCAAAAGTGCACAGGCACGTAGCTGCCCCTATTGGCACTTTCGCTACGCCTGATGCTCGCTTCGATCACGTTCACATAGACATTGTAGGACCATTACCACCATCGCACGGATATGATCACATACTCACGTGCATTGACCGTTTCACAAGATGGCCCGAAGCTATTCCCATCACGTCTATTACGGCGGAGACAGTCGCTCACCGCTTCGTAGAACGATGGATAGCTCTGTACGGTTGTCCCTCGACCGTCACGACTGACCGAGGACAACAATTTGAGTCCGCATTATTCTCCTCACTAACACGACTGCTTGGTGCGGAACGCATACGCACTACCGCCTACCACCCAGCATCAAACGGTTTAGTTGAACGGTTTCATTGCCAACTTAAAAGTGCTCTTCGAGCACACGAAAACGACAATTGGTACGAAACCTTACCGCTTGTTCTCCTGGGTATCAGAACGAGTTTAAAGGCAGATATTCAATGTTCCGCCGCTGAACTTGTTTACGGTACGACATTGCGTCTGCCTGGGGAATTTTTCACACCACGGAGCAGCACTAAGTTTGGCGAATCAGACTACGTCCAACGACTGTCTGCATTCATGCGAACACTGACTCCGGTGTCAACTCGTATACAACATCGACAGGTCGCTCTCCCTCGAGAGTTATCTACCTGTTCACATGTTTTCATACGAGTAGATTCGGTACGCAAACCTCTACAACAGCCTTACGAAGGACCTTTTCACGTGATTTCCCGTCACGAAAAGACCTTCAAAGTTGATCGACATGGCCGCGTCGAAATAGTCAGCATTGATCGTCTCAAGCCAGCACACGTCGATGACAGTGCCCTATCTGATAAGCCGAGACTCAATGCTAGACCCATCAAAGCTCCTAGCGGGATCTTTACATCTACTTCGGATCCCACGCTAGATGCACCTGAGACCACATTCTCACGTCCCAGTCAACAGCACGTGTCATCTGCCCCGTCTACGGACGAGACTTCCGTCTCACGTCCAGACCAGCAGACCACACCGCCCTTGACTGCGGATGAGATTGCAGGCTCACGAGGTTCGAACGAGACTACCGTCTCACGTTCCGGTCGCCGAGTACGCTTACCCGTACGCTTTCTCGACTAACCTCATAACCAGCAGCGGATACAGTATAGGACCTTGCCCCTATACTACACGAATGCTACACTTTTCTCTTTTTCTTTCATTTTTTTGTTTACCCCGAGCCTACGCCTCCGACCATCGCTGTTACGGTATCGTCGACTTCAGTCAACTTTCGCGAAAGCTGGCCTGATCACCCACGCTCTAGTCAACGCACTCAGTCGACCTCTCTGGCTCCAAATACGTATGGTATACATTTGGTCCCGAACATGGTTATCCTGGTCGCATCTGGTTCCTTGGCTCAATCTGGTTTCGTCCTACGTCTGCAGCGTTTCTGGTCCGGACCTCTGCGAACGCAACCTTCAGATTCTGGATACAAACCACTCTGGTGTAGCATGCTAATCCAAGCAATTAATACAGTACGTTCCTTCTGGTACCGTTCTACGTCAAAGACTCTTGGTGGCAACTCGAGGATCAACGATCACTTCCTGTTCTGCCAACGCCTTCGTCCTACAATTGCACGTTTCGCGATCAGTCCCACGAACGAAACCGCTACGTATCGAAAGTGTAAACCCTTTCTAGCGGGGGGCTCCTGTAGTGACCGACCAGTCTCGATAAGAACACGATTGGAATAACGGAAACAATTATTATTATTGTAACCAATTGTACCAGAGATTGTTTTACTGTATTTGTTTAACTGTATCAGTTTCACTTCTTGTTTCGCTCTCCGCCTTGTTTGGTTCGAACTTGCTCACGCACTGCTCATTTTGCCTGTACTCTTTGGCACGTCTCGGTATTATTTCGATACCACGAGATCGCCAATAAATATACTTGATCTGGATTAATAAAGCCTTCTGATTTACGAGCTATCAAAGGAACCAAGTCGTTTCTGGGCGCGCAAACGAATTGTAGTGGTGATCATAGTCCGTCTTCGACTCGACATCCATTACAGTATCACAATACAATTATATACTGCTAAATTCAAATTCGCTATTTACGGATTACATCTTGATTACTTATTTAATAATCCTAAGCTACAGCCCTATCGCATTATGAAAGCACATAGTAATAAATATTATCCTGTCATCGGGCCATCCATGATATTCAAGTATTCATTGAGATCTGCTAATTTTTCTTACATGTCTGGAAAATGGCAGTGATATCCTTTGTGTGGGTGAACAACGACGCTAATTTCGTCGCTTTTCCTAAGTCTGTAAGATCTCGTAGTTTATGATGGACTACCAGGGTATATGTTTAGGAATTCTCACCTCTAGATCTGTTCTAACCAGACCTGATTTTGGTGAATTCCAGTCCACCAGAAATATACTTGCCTTGCAAACCCCATCAACCTGAATTACAAACCTTGGGGTCTCCATTTCGCACAATGTGAAGTTAGGTTTTGTTATTTTTCATGTGAAATATACCTTGTACTGAATAAAGATGTTACGAATATTGGGGGTTTAACAACGCTTTTGTCCGTAACACCTTAATAATCGAAAAATACCCATCCAGTCAAACCAAAAGTCAGGAATGGAGAAGTTCAAAAGTATGTTTGAAAGGTGTTCGATGTGTTGAGAAGTATGTGGTCTCAGCTGGTCGGTTGTTGAGATGGATGAGTAGGACAATGTGTTCAGCCGTGATCTGATGTGAATGAGTGATCTGGCTCATTCGGCTACTGTGTGTGCAGTAAATCTAATGAGGTTGTCAATGCGTTTCTTGGACAGTCAAATATCTAGACTCACTGGAAGCCGGATTTCAAGCACCTTTTGAATCTGGTAGTTTTCATCCAAAACCAAAGACCTGAAACGGTTTCGAGTCAAAAAAGTGAGCGCGTAGTATTTGATCGGTTTATATAAGCTCATCACAAGTTTATTGAATTCCGGAAACGAATACATAACCTATGATACTAATTGTACCACTCTTCATACTGCGTTGCTCCCTCAACAACAAGTTTGAAAATCGTTACCCTTTTTAAAACGTGAGCTGTTAGCAAGTATTCATTTGATACAGAATTTTAATTCCGTTCTTACGAAATCGATTTAATAAACAACCCACTTTATATTCGTTCACCTTTAAAAGTGATTAAAGTGTACGTTTTAACGACGCTTATTTTTCCGATTGCAGGTTTTAGACTGTAATGAGGTGAGAAAGAAAATATTACGGGTCCTTGATGATTTGTGTGATCGAAAGAAACACTACTAAAGAGATCTCCCGTAGAAATCAAACAGCTGAACACGTGTAGCGTCGATTCCTAGTTTTTGACATTTTGGCTTTATGAATTTGGATAGTTAAGTTTCATGGAGGCCGAATGCATCTGGGAATGAAAAATTTCATGATCACTTTGTAGGTTGAAACCGTCGTTCATTGAAATCAAAGGAATCAGAAATTAGTTGAATGTAGTCTTCATAAACCAGTCTTCCCTGATGTTATGCTACTGTAAAAAGTTAGTCACCATACACATCATGGAATAAAATGTAAATTTGGCGATGGTGATTACCGACTTCACAAAATAAATTGTAGTAAGTCAGAGCTGTAGCAACTGTTCTGGTTCATGTGCTTTGTGTTGCACTGTTTAAGTCTTCCGTCTGGGAAAGAAGTAAGGAAACTAACTGTATACGCTTCACAGGGTTTTCCACAAGATCGTAGAAACAAAGTACACATGTGAGAGTCAAGACGCAAGGAAGTCTTGGATGTAAACTAATTGCAATTATATATATTTATATCACAAAACCTTTTGTTCGTAAGGTTGATGCACAACCGTTTGATCTAGGTCTGATTCCCTTTGTGAATGCGTGCTACATGAAGAGGGTAATGTGCACTTGTGACGGTTCTAATAGCAAGGACATATATATATATACATATATATATATATATGACAAAATGTTTTGTTCGTAGGTTGATGCACAAGTTTGTAACAGCCTACGTTGATTTTTTGAGAGTTAACCTCAAACAACTAAGTATATTTCAAAACAATATAGCTCAAATTTTCATTCACTTCCTCATTTCGTATAAGCATCATATTTTCTATTATATTATATTGAATGTTGAAAAGCTTTGTGTGTTTGAACAGGCAACCCCTGCTCCACTGTTACTGTCCCGCGATTTTAATGAAGACCTATTCACTACTAGTCTTGCTTCTATCAATAGAACGAGGTTAACCCACAGGCATGAAAAATTATTGGTCGATGTTCACTCGCTTTTCTCAAACGGTCCCGCAAATACCTAACGTTGTTATAATAAATTAGTTTGAATATATTAATAATCAATAAGTTAATTTGCTCATAAATGTTCTGTTACATCTGTTGAGTTTTTCCCATATTTATTAATCACAGATAAAGCGTGTTTCTGAAATACATGATTTGAAAAATGAATTTTGGGACTTCTGGTGAATTATACAACGAATTATAGTCTCACAAACTAAAATAAGGGAATAGTGGTCTGAAAATGCATAATCCACCCAGGAGATTCAATTGAGTAAAGAATAGAAAAACCAACATTAGTGCTGTTGGACCAAGGATTGACATCACGAGGAATGTTTTGATAACATAGACACCACTAGATTGCCTTAGCGAACACTTGTCTTCGAATAAAGTCTCTCAAAATATAACAGCTGTCTCTAGAATGGCTACAGCCCTGCAGAAAATTAACTACAGACGTTTTTGGGCAGGCATAATGTGTTATTGTGTGTATCGTCGGATCGATAATCTTTGGCTTTGTGCCAAATAGTTGGCATTTCTCTACTACCCGTAAAGTTTTGGCATGCTTAGTCCATATTTTGTGGATGACAACCTTGGTCTACCCTAGGATTAGCACCTCGTTTGTAAGACTGTCAGATCAACTTTGATCTTGTCAACTGAACAATGAATAGTTTAATTTTACCGTAAAACAAGTTCACGTAAACATGTTTTAGACTTTGAACTGAATTATTCAGCTTCAGCATTAAACAAGTATCAGATGTCATCTGTCACAATAGATAATATTGATATCTTCTAACAATTTATAAAGTGATAAACCTTGCACCAAAGTCCAACCTAGATGTGTTTGACATTTGAAGTTATAATTTTATCCATATTAGAATGAATTTTGTGTAGAATTGATCAACACATTTGTATGGAGCTGGTCAGCTTACTTAAAAGAGGTGGAAGGCTTAGAAAATGTTTTGTGAAATACTATTGAAATAACATTAGCCGGCAAACTGAATGAACACTTGTGTCTATCAAGCACAGCTAAACCCGGGAAACTTCATTTGGTTTCCGTTGTGGCTGATAATACTTGACGGAGGTAGGCACCTGGAGTGTAGTTTTCATCAATAATGCTGTTAACTGTAGCGGAACATACTGTTAAAAATTTTCATCACATGGACAGTCGAATACGTTGAGTAAACTAAAGAGAGATTTATTACCTACAGTGAAACATATCGGTAAAAATCTTTTTAGTTACTCAGGGCCGGTGATTATAAGTAACAACCGGCTAAGAGTGATCATGCAGTTCTAGTTATTGCTTTCCAAATGATTATTTAAAGTAAGGCGTGTGCTGAAGCCAGAATAAAACCTTGAAAGCGAAATGTAAAGAAAACTGTATTTTGGAAACTCAAGAGTGTGTGGGTGAAGAAGACAATTGGCTGTTTGCTTAGTCAGACTAGCGGATAGTCTGACAGGTATTAGAAGAGTTATATATTTGCCCACCCCTATTGTTACTGTGATTGTTGTCGATTTTTTATGAGGAAATATACCTACGTTGTAGTCAGGTCAGTCACGTGCTTTTGACCTGAGTTGTGCTGAAGTTCTGTGAAATAGATAGTGAAAGGGTATGTAGTGTAGATATTCGTCTGGGATGAATTAAAGTCCCATTTGTGTAGACGGGAATAACCGAGCGTTATAACATTGGCGATGGTGGTTAAAGCGGATCTACGCCTATATACTCAGTTAAAGTGGATTTCGTAACAATAAAATGAACGATCTGAAACCTTTATCGTAACATCAAAATGCTTTCATTGAATTATTGATCAAGAATACACCTAACTCCACTATGACTTCGGATTCTATTGCGAATTCAACAAACGAACTTAGATTTGATCCAGAAAATGGAATTACTTTCAAGGCGTGGTTGGAGCGCCATGAGGATCTGTTTATTGATAATTGTGAAAAGTGGGACAAAGGTCTGGGACTGAAGATTATTACTACGGAAGCTCAGAGTCTCTGATCATGAAAAGTTATGTAATCTTATATTCCCAAAGAGGCCAGCTAACATAACCTTTAAGGAAACAGTAGAATGCCCTACAAGCATATTTGGAGAACATCCATCAATTTTCACATTGGACGTCGCTGTCTCCAGCGTGTAAAAGGGTTACAGAACGATTTTGTGACGTATGCCAGCATTGTGAACAGGGAATGTGAGCGCTTCTGGCTACAGTAAATGTCCTCAGATCAGTCTAAATGCCTTGTTTTTGTCTGTGGGTTACAATCTGCAGTAGATGCAGACACCAAAACACGAATTTTACAGAGGATCTCAGCGATTGACGTTTAAATAATTTCAACGTTTCCCTCAGCAGTCTGGGCAAGTTTGCTGGACGGAACATTGAAATTATTTAAATTTCAATAACTGAGACCATTTCAAATACACTTTTCATAGATAATGAGGGACATATTGTCCAGAAACACAATGACCTAAGTGCCATTGTTAATTAAGATTTGAGAAACACTGTACACTACCATGGCTAAGCCATCAAAGATTTTAAAAATCTCCTGTCACTATACAGAGCCTCTAGCCGTGGAGATGCTAAAACCTTGTAGTGTTCGATACTATGTCAAACTCGCATGGGTTTGTGGTTCCAGTTAAATGTCACTGGGTCCTAACCAAATAATCCAACAGTCGGGTCACTGAATGTCGAACAGTTCATCGATCTTCGTCAAGGTCAAGGACAACCAACGCACGTCAGTTACTTGCACTGCATGAACTGGCTCATGTAGAGGTGATCCCACTCTGTTTCCTGTACCATGTCTTACTAATATATTTCTGTAATGACGTCGTTTGTATCGTTCAGTCATTAACGTAGCAATAGTAACATGACACGACGAAAGGGTAATCCACTCTGAGTAATGGCCGCGAGGTGTGTCTAAGATGTTATCTGGTTGTTCACATAGTTTCCGTCTAACTTGAGTAGGCCCCTAATCGTTCGATACAGATCATCCACGGTAATGATCTACAGGTTATTTTAGCTTCTGGATAGACCGATATATTCACACTTCTTGAGTCACATTTTAATCTTGTCTATTATTCTTATATTAAACTTGACTGTTTTTATGTGAGCGTGTGTGTGTATCGCTCACCTTATTTACCATATGTCTTTATTTTTGTCTGACTACAAATATCAAGTCATGCTTTTTCAATATGGTTCGGAATGTTTGCCTTCTTCGGTCTGTCTATCAATTTTGTTCCTCTGACTGTCCGCCTAGATCAACGAGTATATGAATTATGCGTATCCAAAATTCATTCTGGCGTTTGACTCATTTGATTCCACTGTGGCTGTAAATAATTCCCAAAAATCAACAGCTTTTCAAATGCTCGACGTTGGATGCTGACCACATTAGTTTTAGTGGACTTGTCTAGCTGAAGGCGTTTGTTCATGCATCCGCACCAGATCACGTTACAGTACAGCGTGGGAAACATCTCCTACAATCATTAGACAGATTAGATCAATCACTTCTCGATATATTGATAACGCATCAAATATATCTTCCGACCTCTTCGCTCCTGACTTCTGATTTTAACTGGGTGGACACGATTCGATTATAGGTGTTACTGGTAAAGAGTTGTCAAACTACAATACTGGTGGTATCTTCACCACCATTTTCTTATGCGAATGAATTCGATAATTATGTACGAGGGTTGGGGAAATATATATTTCGTTAAAATCATCATACGATCAAAACAGAGTCAGATACTGGAATACGAAATATTCTGAACTTTGTGCACAGTGTTCGTTCCTGAACTCGAGTATTGCCCATAGCAGCCAGTACGTGTCCAAAAAAGGACAGTGAGGTGTTGAAAACAGGTCAAAGAACAGGAACAAAGTTGACTTCCGGAGTCACAAAGCTGCCGTATGACCAGAGACTGGCTACAATAAACCTAATCCACTTGTCATATAAAAGTGAAGGAGGTGAATTAAACACAGCTTTCAAACAACAACACCTTGCTGGTTTTGTAATCTTTCAGAACAGAGGATTTTCACTGTAACTTCGAAAGATTTCACAAGTACAAGCAAATTACTTATAAGCTGACTACAGACTTTCCTATTGAATCACCAACAAATAGGACTCTTGACCCCAATGGCTGACTAAAGCTTCGCCTTTTGACACATTAAAAAAATGCCTGAACCAGATGAGACACTCCTTCTCCAGGACTAGCACAGGGGGCGACTCTTCTCCTTCCCAAAGTAAAACGGAAGCTGTACCATAGCTAGCTGAACTTCAGGAACGTCTCTCAATAGTTAGCAGTGATTTAGTCTTGGAATGGACTTCCGGCTGATGTTGTCTGGGAAACTTTTTAGGAGTTCTTCAATAGACATTCTTATGTACACAGAACGGTATTTCATACAGACTTATACACTTTTGACTTCTCTTTGTCCTATATGCCGAAGTTTCCGAATGTCAGGGACAGTGATCGATTAATATTAGAGACGAAAGCTTCGAATGCACAAACAACTGTTTAAATTATGCAGACAATATTGTTTACTGTAGATGACCCTGAAACATCATTACTATTTCAAAAGGTTGTACACAGGGGACGAAGTGGTCGCATGAGTTTATCCACTGAACGTAATAATGCTACTAATAGTGAGCAAGAAAATCAGCTAGATAAAGTGATACTTTTGCTTAAGGCTGCTGGAAATGCTCCTGTAATGAAAAAGATAAAGTGGTCTGTAAGCAGGAAGCAGAAAATTCATTGGGTAGTGGATTTTATAAGAAAATATATATCATGTGCTCCTTCTGAATCTTTATTCCTCTATGTAAATCAGTGCTTTGCACCTGCCATGGATGCTGAGATAGGTTCATTGTATGACTGTTTCAGTGTAGAAGGAAAACTAATTTTGCATTATTGTAAAACTCAAGCATGGGGATGAACACATCTTTCGATTTGTACTTACACTTTAACTCATAATTTTGTTTCTTTTTTAGTTTGATGCAGGCTCGGCAAGTAAAAGTAAATGGTTTGTTCCTGGTTTTCGACTAATAATTTTTGTCAGTTAGTAATTTAATCAGTTACTTTATTGAGTCTGTGATTCATTTGTATTTATACGAAAGAAATGTTTATCCACGTGCTTCTTTTGCTGACTTTATCGCTTTCGGCCTGCATCTGAAGGTAATTTATTTCAATTTCTTGTAACCTCATCGGTATAACATGATTATTAGAGACGAAAAACCAAAGCCTTAATGTGTTAAAGTAGTATTTTCCTTGATTTTCTGTACCACTTAGCTTCCGTGGACGTCTAATACAGTTGGCATGTTTAGAGGTGTAGCATTCGGCAAATCATCTGGTTTGCTCTGATGTGGCTGTTTTGTTTCCGTTCATTAGATGGTAGAAAATGTATTCCTCTTCATTACTGTTAAACTGTGATAATTTTCGATTACGTCATGTCATATGCGTCAGTCTTATGTGTGGTAATCATACAATACTGTGAGGGTTTTAAATAGGGATATAAGATATTAATATCCTTTAAAAACTATAATTGTGATTTCTCTGTAAGTCTTGTAAAATAAACCTACCTAGCATCTTTTCAGCACCCTGAAAGCCAGATTTAGGAAAAAAACGTTATTTTCATTTTACAGCGCTGTCTAAATTCCTCGTCACAGAATGCTGAGTGGCGTTTTTATAGACAAGTAGTCTGTAGCTTTATTTGGGTAACCTAATTAGGACAAAATATACTTTTTTCATTTGAATTTATTGTGTTATTACACCTAATAACTTAATTAAAACGCTTCTCTATGCACGAAGTTTACCTGGTGGCTATAAAGTATTGTCAAAATAATGAATGCATAGAACAACTGTAAAACTTTACATATTGCCATTAAGAATATTAGAACAACATATGTAAGCGAACAATTGTTCTCAATTAGATCGTCATCAGGCTTTACTCTAATATACATGAATATTTATATGAAAATGTTAGACCAATCAAGGCTATTTGAGTCAATAATCACAATGAAATAGAATACGTTACCAAGCATAATAATAGTTAAAAGTACAAGTTGATAGTGGGAAGACAGGTTTACTGATAGTAGTAAGAATAGTAAATTACGATAACAAAAGTCTTATCAATAATTAAACATAAGAATTAAGAGGTCAAACGTGGGTAAATAGACTGGAATAGTAATCACAAAACATTAAAATCATTACGTAATAAGAAGTATGCAAGTAAATAGATAGTGAAGAATACAAAAAGATAGAACTGCGTATTGTTTTTATTTGGCCCTTTCCAAACCATGCTGGTAGATGTTCACTCATTCGTTGGTTAAGTTGCCTAGTAGTACGCCCGATATAGCTATCTCCACAGGAGCAGCTGAACTTATAAATGCACATAGAGGAGGCCAACTCAGGTAACTTATCCTTCGTTTGAGTAGACATCACTGGTCGACTCGAGAAAGTCAATGTGAGATAGGCTGCGTAGAAAGTTCTACTAATTACTTTTGTTAACCTATCTTTCAGAGTTTCACTAGCTACATCCCCGTTGAATGGTAATTTCATGTATAGAGGCTTCTTACGAACAGTTGAAATCTCCGATTTCTTCCTTGTATCATACATGTACTTTTTGATGAACGCAGCAGGGTAGCCGATCTCAGTCAGTGAGTTATAGATAAATTGCAGTTCGATCTATACTGCCGCTACATCGATGATACATTCATTGTCGTGGATCAGAACACCAGTAAGGATGAACTACTAGAACAGTTCAACAGTGTACATCCAACGATTAGCTTCACTGGTGAAGGCGAGTGTGACATGAAGCTGAATTTCCTTGACGTTACACTAAGCAGGCGAAGTGATGGCTCGTTAAGTAGAAGCGTGTATAGAAAAAGACCCTCTACCTGCCAATACACTCACTTCTATAGCTTTACACCTATCCAATATAAGAGAAACTTGGTTAGATACCTCACTAGTAGAGCAAATAAGATCTGTTCTGTTGATACTTTAAGTCAGGAACTGCAATTTATCTATAACTCACTGACTGAGATCGGCTACCCTGCTGCGTTCATCAAAAAGTACATGTATGATACAAGGAAGAAATCGGAGATTTCAACTGTTCGTAAGAAGCCTCTATACATGAAATTACCATTCAACGGGGATGTAGCTAGTGAAACTCTGAAAGATAGGTTAACAAAAGTAATTAGTAGAACTTTCTACGCAGCCTATCTCGCATTGACTTTCTCGAGTCGACCAGTGATGTCTACTCAAACGAAGGATAAGTTACCTGAGTTGGCCTCCTCTATGTGCATTTATAAGTTCAGCTGCTCCTGTGGAGATAGCTATATCGGGCGTACTACTAGGCAACTTAACCAACGAATGAGTGAACATCTACCAGCATGGTTTGGAAAGGGCCAAATAAAAACAATACGCAGTTCTATCTTTTTGTATTCTTCACTATCTATTTACTTGCATACTTCTTATTACGTAATGATTTTAATGTTTTGTGATTACTATTCCAGTCTATTTACCCACGTTTGACCTCTTAATTCTTATGTTTAATTATTGATAAGACTTTTGTTATCGTAATTTACTATTCTTACTACTATCAGTAAACCTGTCTTCCCACTATCAACTTGTACTTTTAACTATTATTATGCTTGGTAACGTATTCTATTTCATTGTGATTATTGACTCAAATAGCCTTGATTGGTCTAACATTTTCATATAAATATTCATGTATATTAGAGTAAAGCCTGATGACGATCTAATTGAGAACAATTGTTCGCTTACATATGTTGTTCTAATTTTCACAATGGGAATCTTTAACATTAAGAATATATTTGTGTTCAATGTATTGGCATATAGGTAATCTATAACTCAGGGTAAGACATATAACCGGGTATTATTATTAAACACTAGACTGAAAACGCTTGGATCAAAATTGACTTAATAAAATTTAATATGACAAATGAGTCATGTCTTTTTTGAACCACCTTCTAAAGAAATAATTCTAATGATGTGAACAAGCTCAATATGTCCAGTTGCCTTGTTTTTATGAGCCTTGACGTCTCGTCCAATACTTACGTTCTCTCAGCTTCCCGATAATCATACTAATCCTGCTTCACCATAGTTTTCCTTAGATTTTTGCTTATCTAGCGATAACGATCTAAATGTTTATTTGAACTGGACTTCCATCTAAAAGCTAGGGTTTTCTCCATCCATGTCTACCAATTGAAATATTAACAAATGGGTAAGAAGGTAAAAGTTTCACGCTGAATTCAACTTTCTGGTTTGTGCGTGTACGTTATGCCTTTTAACTGTCCTCGGTCGACTCCAGTTGAAGTACGCTGATGAATAGAATACAACTCCCCACACTTTCGTATACAATACGTAGATTAGTCCTAGTAATCATCAGCGGTAATAAAGGACAAGCACGAAACGCTCTGGGAGAATTTATTTAAGAAGTTCATATGCAAGCAGAAATACGTCAAAATTATTAAATGAAAGTCGCAGAATCTTTGTCTATTGTTGGCCAAAAGACAGGTATGAATCAGTTTCTATATTTCTTAGAGAATTTATTAAACACGAGCAAATATTCAGGCTACCAAACAACATGTAGATAAAAGTAGATATACATACGCACAATTAGATATTAAATTCTGCTACAATTCGAATATATGTTCACTTGACCCCACTTAGTAAGTCAGTCAATCAAATGCAACATAGAAACCTATACGTCTGTATGTCGGTTGAACTTGCCATTAGCATATCAAGATGAAATCCCAAAGTAGTAGAGTTAGTAACAGTATCAGTGACAATACAAAAGATTAGACATAAAAGGTACGATTCGAAAAAAAAATCAATCAGGGAAATAAAAAGTTATAAGGAATTTAGGATCTCGGAGTTTGGTGGAAGACATAGAATGGAAGCATCTGCGCCACTGCAGACGATCTGGATCAATGCCGCTCAAAGCTTCTAGCCATCGGTTACAATAATCACGCAGATCCCAACCATCTACTTTACACCCATTAACATGTCTCAGTCCAATTGTCACTGACTTTATGAACTAATGCTATGTTTCGGCTTGGCTGCCCCTAACTCTCAGCCTACTACTACACCACACAACATCGCTCGTCAAGGTAAGTGGTAGTTAGGCATTCGTAACACGTCTCAGCCACCACAGTTGTTAAAAATTTACCACCCCACCAGTCGATTTGCCATCCTTACCCAGTACCTTATTACTAACCAAAACATTTCTTACTCCGTGGTACCGAATATACGAGGAAGGCTTCAAATACCTATGACCAGTAACCTACGAACATTCTCTATTCTTAGTGTTTATGCTTCACGTTCATAAAGTAGAACGGAGCAAACTGCTGCACAGTGAACCTACCCTTTGGTTAGAAGTGGCTCAAACTGATGAAAGCCAGTCGAGCCTTCTGATGCCTTGCAAGACTCCGCCAAACACCAGACCATGAAGACTGATGAGACTGCTTCACTACTTATCGTTAATTCGGACGTTGACACAGGCCAATCCTGTAGTAACATCGTGGATTTGGAGGGAGAGAACCACATCCCAAAAATGCTAGCATTATTGATTAAGATGGCCAGAAGACTGCATTTTTCTAGCGTCTTTACCAAAAAGGATTATAAAATCTGCGCATTCTAAGTCAACAAGTAAATCTCCTGGCAGCAGAATAATGTCAAAAAAGCTAGATCATAGGAATGTTATCTCTAAACGAATGTCTATAACAAAGTTAAATAAAAATGGGGAGAACAGGTAACCCTGACAAGCATTACTAGAAGTAACCGATTCTGATGATAGTTCGTCATAAGCTCCGTCTCGACCGGTAGTATTCGAATAGAGAGTTAGTATAGTCCTTTGGTGTGCCTTTCAGCGGCGTACTACCACAGGACCACACCATCATCAAAGTTGAATGCTTCCTTAAGGTCAAAAGATGCGACCATAGTCGGTCCAATCTCCTGAATTAAAAGTGAATAACAATCTCATCATTTTTGGAGATATTCTCACTAACACCCGGGTTTTTAATGCCTGTTTCCTTGATCATTCTGAATAATAGTCTACTATTACCTATCCTCATTGCTTTCTCCATCCCCTTTGCTCTCACTGTTCACTGTACTCACCAAGCGCGACTCGGTGGTTTACATGTCAGCTGTCTGGTACTTCAGTGAATAGTTCATATGGGTATAAGGGTATAAATAAGCACTATCTATGGTGAATGTACCTATTCAGCTTTCATTAATAGTTTGAGTTGTCGAATTGCTTTTTAGGAGCATGAGATGATCGACACGTATAAAAATACTAGCCAAATTGCGAACTACGAACTGTTATGTAACCTCCAGAATAAAGTAATCATAACCGTTCTCTGAACTGAAGGAAGAATAATAACAATCTCTTATTGAAACAAATGGAATCAACATCGGGTCTTGCAAAATTACGTAACGGTCAAGGTGGCTGCATTTCGCACCACGGTCGCTGAAAGCTCAAAATATTAACACTAAAAATTATTCAGAGCTTGGAGAAAACGAATAGCAACATAGATATGTAGAAATGAAAAATTAGAGAATGTTAAAGACAAAAGCATCCGCTAAACTGCAGCTGGATTTATGTCATAACATTTCTAATCTCCAACTGTGTATCATGTTCATTTTGGGTACCTCAATAAAAAAAATTAGTCTAAATGTGCAGCTTAGGTAGAGTATAAAACTTTATACTCTAACTCCCGCAAATGCCTTGGTACGGCCGAGAGTGGGGAGAGTCCGCTCTCCCTCTCGAAATACTCTCACATGGCCACGCGTATATAGCCTCTGCCAGGGAAGTCCTACTCACAACCTTCAGGTGGCGGGGGTGTTGTGAGGACGAAAAGCGAATGTCCGGCGCTTTAACCGGGTTGGTGGACACGGAGGGTCCACCTCGGGGAGTTGGAAAACCCTGATTCCAAACCAATGGTGCACATGGGCTCCAGTATCCTGAGGGAACAAATGGCATATAAACCAATTGTTGGTCACGGCTACCATGGGACTGCATCTCCTCACGACGCTCCACTGCCTTGTGGGTTAGACCTTTAGGTCAGACACTCGGGGTGTGGCCCCGTAGAAAGCCAATTTGTGTATCCTTACTTTTCAACTCATACAGCAGCTCGCCCATGGTGGAAACTCTGTTCTATCTAAACGATCTCTAGTCACTGTCCGGTCGAAAGTGAATGCTTCCACCGATTACGGATATTCAACCAGTCTTTCTGAAACCACGTACGCCGTTCAAGCTGGCTTCCTTCAACGTTCGCACGCTAATGCAGATCAGACAACAGATTGGGCTGGCTATGTCTATAGAAAGTCTTAACATGAACGCTTGTTGTATATCCGAGAACCATATCCAAGACTCTAGTGAAGTACTACAAATTTGCTCTCCATCTGTCGCCTCGAAAAGCTTGTTTCACGTGCGCTTATCCGGGGATCCTGTGGCATCCCCGTCTGGTCTTGCTGGTGTTTGTGTCGCACTAAGCGCTGTAGCTGAGGCAGCACTAATCGATTGGATCCCCATTAACAGTCGGTTATGTGCTGTTAGATTAGAAAGTTCCATCAAAGTGCGAAGAAATCGGCGTGAGAAACGATGTCTTTTCGTCATCTCCGCCTATGCCCCGACAGATTGCAGCCTGGATGCAATCAAGGATGAGTTTTACCACCAGTTAACAGTTCTTCTCCAGAAAGCGCGTTCGACAGGTATTGTAGTATTAGCCGGGGACTTGAATGCACAGGTCGGGCGTCTAGGCACAGCAGAGAGTCGTTTAGTTGGCCGATTGGGACTTGTTGGTCGCAGGACAGATAACGGGGACCGTTTGCTGCAACTGTGCACAGACCAAAACCTGTTTCTGGCTAGCACTATCTTCCGGCACAGTCATCGCCGGTCTACCACCTGGTGTCCTTCCTCTGCATCTCAAGCCTGGACTCAGACTGATCACATCGCGATCAGCTACCGCTGGCGTGGTTGTGTACAAGGCTGCCGCCCCTTTTGGAGTACCTATCTGGAGTCTGATCATGCCCTGGTCTGCGCCAATCTTACCTTACTTTTCAGTGGCCGAAGAATTGACCGCCATCAACAGATTGATGTTAGTAAACTGGCTGCAACTTCTGTTGCAAGTAAGTATCGAGCGCAGCTAGCTTCTAGGCTAGCTACCATCCCACCGAAAAGTATAGATGAGCATTGGTTGCAACTTCATGACGCCATGAAAATGGCGAGTAAAGCCGCTTGCGGCTTCGCGAAACGTCCCGCTTATAAGCACTGAGTTTCTTCTGGCTCCTTACAACTGATCGAAGCCCGTCGGTCTACTCCGAGTGACCGTGAGTTCGACCACAAACGAAGGCTGTTACGTAATGAAATCGGGCAAAGCTTGCGTAAGGCCCGAGGAGCCTTGTGGTTGGAGCGTGTTAATGAGATGGAAGCAGCAGCTGCATCTGGTAACTGCCGGAAGCTCTTCCAACTCATCCGAGCCACTGGCAGCAAGAAGTCTGGTGTGAGTGAAACAATCTACGAGGATGACGGGATGCCAACCACTAACATCTGTCGACGTCTTGGAAGATGGGCAGAATTTTTTGAAGGACAGTTCAACTGATCTGCTGCTCCGGCAACATCGACAAGTTTGTCCTGCCCCTCATGGCCGGTGACGACTGATCCACCAAACGAGGCGGAAGTCCGTAAGGAACTCCAACTCTTGAAGCTCTACAAATCACCGGGCCCAGATGACTTACCTCCAGCTCTTTTTAAAGAAGTTGGTGACTTTCTGACCAAGGAATGGACTGTGTTGTTTGCAAAGGTTTGGGAGCAAGAAAGTGTTCCAACATCATGGAATGAGTCGATAGTCGTCCCTATCTTTAAAAAGGGTTCACGTTGTTCCTGTAACAATTATCGGGAGATAAGTCTACTTCCGATTGCGTCCAAACTATTGGCTTCTGTCATTCTTCGTAGGTTGTTTAAAACCCGAGAACGATTGACTCGCGAGGAGCAGGCTGGTTTTCGTTCTGGTCGAGGATGCATTGATCATATCTTCACCCTCCGCCAAATGTTAGAACACCGTCATACTTATCGCAGGCCAACAATCGTAGTGTTTCTTGATATCAGGGCTGCCTTCAATTCGTTGGACAGGACTGTTCTCTGGGATTGTCTATTGAAGAAGGGTGTGCCTGAGAAGTTCATTAACATCTTAAAGGCCCTGTATACGAACACCTCAGGCAGAGTGAAGGCATACAACCACCTTTCTCCCTTGTTCCATTCGAGCAGTGGGGTTAGGCAGGGTTGCCCGATCTCACCATTCCTCCTCAACTTTGCCATCGACGACATCCTAGAAACAGCTCTGATGGATGTAAGTAATGGCGGTGTGGATCTGCTGCCTGGAGAACGACTTCTCGACCTTGAGTATGCGGATGATATTGTTTTACTGTGCGATAATGCCCAAGGCATGCAATCCGCACTTAATCAGTTGGCGATCAGTGTCCGCATGTACGGTATGTGCTTTGCACCTTCGAGATGTAAAGTACCTTTAGAAGACTGGCAGTATTCTAATCCTGTACTAACCCTGGGTGGTGAGCAGATTGATGTAGTTGAGAAGTTCGTGTATCTAGGTAGCTACATAAGTGCTGGTGACGGCGTGAGTGATGAGATCGATGCACGTATGGTGAAAACCAGAGCAGCTTATGCCAATCTGTAAAAGGTCGGATCTACAACGCGTCGGTGAGAGCAGTTTTGCTCTATGCTTGTGGGGCCTGGCCTCTCCGAGTTGAAGATGTTAGACGACTCTCTGTGTCCGATCATCGTTGTCTCCGAAGGATTGCTGACATCCAGTGATAACACCATGTTGGCGAGCCTGCTGTAACCTTCTTTTACTTTCTTCATAAAGAGTGGTTATAACTTCTTAACTGAAAGAGTCTTCTGGTTGTACATTTCAGGTCCCCCCATCATTACTTTTCCCTTTTTTTAATCCTATTTGTTTCTTTATCTATACTCATCTTACCTCTTCTCTTTCCATTTTCATTGTTTTGTGTGGCGCATATGTATCTGGTTCCCCTTCGTACCAATATGTATGTGTTTAAATAAATAATAAAACTCTAACTCCATGTACTGATTTTCATGTTCTTAATATCTAATGGAGCACAGTAACTATGTAAAGCTCAATGTACTGGGTTTTTAGCTCCACTTTTTACATCGGATATAGTGATAATAAGTGATTACCAAAACCAATATAACTAGAGGAGTCTAATCACAAAACTTAGTGGCCTGCGTTTAATATCTTTTAAGCAAACATTACAGACTATCTCAGTAAATTCTGATGACCATGCAATGAACAGTTAATTTGCAAATTAACAAGCAATTGTCTCAATCTTCACTGTTTCTTCTCTAATTCCATTGTTCATGCATTTTCCTACCGATTGCGCTTCATTTCAGTCCTTTCCTCATCGGTCTTCTGCCAAAATACATTCTATGTCTGACCAACACCATATACTACTTATATGGATATAAGTAGAACACACCATTTGTATGTAAGCAGCGCCTGTATACGTTCAGTATGTCTCCACTAATGAACATGTTAAAAATACCTGTAGGACTATTCAGTGCAGTTCTGCTTACTCTTCGTTAATTCGTTCTCAATTTGATATCGATTAGTGTGTCAATGTTAACTATAAGGGTAAAGGCTTTTCTCCCTGTACGATTATTTATTGTCTTATTTTTGTCGATAATATGTAACGATATAATTAAAGCAAATAACCAGAGACACAATAAATACCTTCAATACTACTCCTAGTGTTAAAAACACCAAGTTCCTGAACATTTCGACCGATTTACTTTCTGGTCGGTCACCAAATTTTTCATCTAGCCATACTTGCTGTTTAAATTGTGTCACTGTGATATTCGATATTTGAGAATTTTTGTCATAATCCTGATATGACATCAAGAAGGCACATATGAAGTCTTCAGTATGTATGTACCGTGCAACCCAGTCGTAGTTTGTTATTGAACTGATTATTCAGCAAATCTTATTTTCAAGGGTCTTTTTACTCCAAAATATGCGTTAAATGTTTGATCAGTCAACTAAATTGCAATACTTAGTGTTATCATTTTAGGTTACGCAGAAAGTTGATGACTGAAATATCACTTACCTTTTCAGTTTTGTTTATGGATCAAAAAAGGTGATTAACACAACTATCATTATGCAGTCAAAATAAAGATAGCGCACTTCTTACAGTTGTCTATTTAAGCAAAAAGTTTAAACCTATGTTATTCTATGCGAAAGATTCCAAAATTGCAGAAAATAGGTACTCATGAGATAACTGCTTTATACAGAATATAGCCTTTTATAGAAATCGACCAAATTGTAATCAGATCCACACACTTTATTACACCTGTTACCCCTCGTGGAGGAGCATAAGCTGCCCACTAGGATTCCCTATCGAAATCTGTCCTGGGAAATCCTCTTCGGCTGTTTCCAGTTGCTATTGTTTTGTAGGGTCGGACTGTCATTACTGGTTGTTAAGTAAACAGGTTGTAGCTGATTGACTGAAACAGGTTTACTGAAAAATGTAGCACTTCTTATTTTATTACTAGGAAGAGAATAAAAATGGAGACCATAGATTAGCAGAAAAACTTTGGTATGATTAAGAGTGCGACGTTTTGTGTATGCCGATATCTTGAAGTTTTTCGGACGAAATAAGTCGTTAGGCACTTTTTTGCTGCTGCTCATATGGGTCCTTCATAAGTCGTGATAATTAAACAGTTTTGTCCTTTATTTGACAAACCTTATTGCTGCCGATGGAAAGCTGTCGAACAAGGAAAAGTCTAGTTCTTATCAGATTTTTAAAATTTTTTAGATCGGAAATACTAGATAACTCAGTGCTGGTTACTAAACTAAAGTATCCTAGTGGTGTCATCATTTCCAAACAAACAGCACTTTTTATTTCCAAAACTTTCTTCTGAATAAACAGTTATTTACACGATGGCATTAGTCATTCTTAGTTCTCCCGTCTTTCAACGATAGTACGGCAAGACCTTACCAAACATGCATTTCAATCATTAAAGCTCAACTAAGTTCTGCAAACCCAGTCGCCATACTAAAGTAGCAGCTTTCAAATGGAAATAAGACACCACTTTTGCAAGTTGTCGTTAGCTTCACCAAATTGTAGAGAAGATCACTGTTGTGCAAATATGTAGAAGGTGAAAAGATTCCAAGTTCTTCGGTTCAAGTTTATACTTTAAATGGACACTCGTATTCTATTAAGTAACATTAAGTTGCTCGTTGTCCATTCTTGGTCCTAGTATAGCTGTTCTTGGGATCATACAATGTGTTTGCTTAAATTCTTTCGTACTTTTAAGTAACCAGCATATCTTATGTAAGACGTGATAATATCTGAACAGCCACGTACAAATATTACGGACAGTTTAGTACGGCGTATAAAGCTTTGTGAAACATAGTTTGACATAGAAAACTACTAGAATGTAACTAACTTGAATACAACAGCTAAATAGCTAACTTTTTAGCCATTTATGCATCCTACTATCTATGGTTTTCTTAATGTTAAACTACGACTTTATAAAAAGCTGAAAAGTAATAAAACATAGAATGGGAATCGATGGTGTTATGAACGAGTTTTCGATTATTGAAATCAGTGGATAGGATATTAGTTAATCGATGATATGCAATGGTGAGATGTGGCGTAGTGATTACTGCTCACGGGACTGCATTACTGATATGTGTTAATGTTTTGGATGGCTACTGTACAATGATTCCAGATTACAAATCACTGGGTAGTTCTAACACAAAACTCAATCTATGTGAACTGGATATGCCAAATGACAAATTTACAACTCTTCGATGAGAACCCACCGTAGTATAGTAGAGGAAGAAGAAAGATGTGTGGGTGAAGACACCAGAAGGATTAACTCACATTGAAGTCGGTCTAATTATATATCGATTAATTTTAGTGACTTTTAATTACAAAATTTATCATTTGAGCAGTCAACACTTGAGCGCAAGTCACAGTAAATAAGTCAATGCAATTGCATTTGGCGATTTAACATCCTCTTCAGAATCAAATCAATGTACACTACAGACTACCGTAGTTTTCCCAAGCCACCAGAAATAGGTGAAGTAGGTAGAGTTCCCTAGAAGTACTTGTAAGCTTTCACTTGCTTATCAGAAAGCTGTAGGATTCATGGCTTATATTTTTTAAGATAATTTTCAGGGAACATTTATTCTTCCTACAGACAAATTAAGACAATTGGTTGATAAGATAACATTGAGGTCATCAGTGTTGCCCTTTTTTCAAAGACTGATTCTATCTTTCCAATCTGTTCATTTTTAGACCTGCAATAATCCCGATGTAAAGAAGTACATTTTCGATTGTATTGAATCCTTACGACCTCAGATTTCGGAGATAGATGAGTTTCGTGTTGTAATTAAATCTATTTCGGCCAGTCCATATGAATCGAAACCTGTTGAATCACTTGTTTTTACAGTCAATAAACTACATGCAGAATTTATCCGGTGAGATTTGTTTAGCTATGAAGTATTATTACACTTTTTTTAAAGGAACTTCTTCTTAGTTAATTATGTCAAGCCATCAATGTTCTCACTAAAAATATTTCTACATTAAAAAAATTAGACTATTTATTATCGACAATGTTTAACTCCATTACTTCCTAATAAGTACTGATAGTAAATATGTAAATGGACACAAATCCATTAAAAAGTCAAGATAAATTACTACCTTGCCATATGAAATTCTATAGCTGCAACTGTGTACCAAAATTATCATGTGTTTGGTGACTTAGAATTTGACCATATGATTGAAGAATGCAAAGAATACATCTTATGTATCACCTACTATGTCTAACCCACCACAAACAAATCTCAAGGAAATGGAAGGATAAAACGTCATGCAATAAATTAAAGTAACATTAGATACATCTTACACACAATTCAGTCCCATGATCTGACCGAAGACATTGAACACACAAATGTTTAACCAATATATATATATATATATATATATATATATATATAAATGCTTGAGGTCATAAAAGGGGAGCCCAATAATCATTGGCAGTGTGTTAAAACGCTATATTTTGGCAAGGCGTTGAATATGTTATGGTTAGAGATTCCAAACGATACCAACTACTATATTTCCAATCGAACCGGCGACCTATTTCAAGAATTTATACATTGATCTAGGAATAGCAATCAATCCCTTAATACTTATTGGTTCACAGGTTCTTTCTAACCCACTAGCCAATCAAAAGACTCGGTAAGAGTAGATTAGTTCTCTATTATACCCATTTCGACTGTGAATCAATACTTATACAATAATATACTTGAAATGCCTAACTACAGAGTACATCAAACAGGAGAACACAGTGCATAACTAATTAAACATTATTAGGGACTAGTAAGACGTATAGCAAGTCAGTGGGTCAGCTGAAAGCTCAAAATAAGAGGAACATAAAAATCCAACAATGAAATTATCTACTCATCATACAATAGAGATATAAATAATAATAACCCGAAAAATAGTCCCGAGTATTCGTTCTGTTATAACACCTTCCCTTTTCTTTAAGAATTGTAGAGGGTCTTCACAAGGTCTTTTAATCCAATCTCATATAACCAAAAGCCATTTAAAAAAAAGAACGTCCATAGTCAGATTCCGATAAAAATCAAATTATTTCGAGTTATTGACATTTTCCTCCTCCACAGAAAATTGTAAGATTTTTTCGTAGTATGATGATTAAACTCTGGGCTATCAGGATATGCTTGACATTTAATCTCTGATCCTTGTGAGCTGTTCGTTTTCTGAAAACATTATACACGGCTGTACTACTTTGATTTTAATATTTCCTAGAAGTAGTTAAGATATTATAATACTAAATATGTTCAATTATGATTTTTTCCATAGCTCCTGATTTTCCACAGCATTTGGTTCTTGAAACATTAGAATGTGGGAAATCATTCTGTTTCAATCAGCTTTCAATTGAGGTTTTCATAAAATCCCATTTGAAAACATAGGTTAACACAAAGCGTCAGTTTTTGAATGCTCATACATTCGTAGTCGTTTATCTGTTTAGCGAAAGTTTGATAACTTGATAATTTTTTATTTGAGAGGATAATAATTACTAATTGTTCATTTTAATAGTTTATATACTAATTCGTTATCTCTAGTGAACTACGTAGATCTAACATTAATAATTATTTGCGCAAAAGCAAACAGATCGATTGAATTAGATTCCGCGATCCAGTGGGAAAGGATCAAGAAGCTAAGACACTGTAGTTAATCACAATCTTTTAGTTCTATTTGTTTTACGACATTCCAGTGATTCACTCCAATTATCTTGATATTTATGTTGTTACCGCAAAACATCCTTTTAGTTTCTTGTGATGCTTTTACTTATCCAACTTTCATGTATAAGTCTATCGAATAAACAAATAAATTACTCCGCTTTTATCACGTTTATTAGTTATGATTGTGATTTAATCCTAACTTAATCAACTAGGATGTGATAACTAGAGTCAATTCGAAACAAGCTATATGTCTTTTCAGTACCTGAAGTACTTAGATACTATTAGCAAGCATTTTAAATTGAGATAACTTTCGTCTGTCAAATTATTTTACTACCATTTTGATGGAGTTTTGTTCTCTGAGCTGGATGGTTTGGTCGTGGAGTTTTCATCGTCCTTCTAAAAGACATCATCAGCACAAACTTCGGGTATTTATCACACAATCTTGACGTCTTGGTAGAGAATCACTGATTGTTGAATTCATATGACACTAGCGCATTCCCTTCATTTTAGCGAGTTTTGTTATCAAAGATAAAAGTAGATGTAGTTTTCGCTATTTCAAATATAGCGTAATGGGTATTTTTATTACGAAGAAATTGTTTAGGTTTTATCTTGATGAATACATTTGGAACTTCAAAGGCTCATTCTACAAACGGCTTGAAGATAAATTCCAAATAAAAGGATAGGAGATTACTTGGAGGATAATTTCATACTAACATTGATAAATTTTGATGATCAGCTACACAGTTCCTAATATTATTGATCAGAATATTGATATCCTATCAAACCGAAGATGTCATTGGAACATCGACAATGAAGTAAATATTTGTTTGAATTTAGATTCTTAAATAACTATTTGGTGTTTGTATATGAACTAGTAGATTCCAGTGAAGTATAATCAAAAGTAAACCCTATCAAGTCATATTACTTTGTAAGCGTATCGAAATACTCGCCATAGTTAAAAAACTTTCAAAATAGGTAGAGGACGTAAAACTTCACCTGGAGCCCTCCCAGGGTTGGTGCCGACTCGAGTGCAGATAAGGGAGGAGAGATAGGCGCCAGATTAGTGACTCCATCCCGTAAAAATAATCTTCCTGAAGAAAACACCAACTAGAAAAAACCATTTAAACTCCTGTCCGGGAGTTGAAGGGTCTTCATGTAGAAGAGTTAAGGCGGGGTAACATGGGAGACCGAAAAAAAAACATTAGAATAGCAATAGAAATAAGAAAATACAACACTGCTTTGATTAGAATAAGTGGAACCCATTAAACTCAAGCTGAACAGCAAAGACTAGCTTCAGCAACAAATGTAGATAAGGACCGCGAAAGTTAAAACGGATTCTACCGCAGCAAGCCTCAACATTTACGACGGTAAAAGGAAGATCCTGAGATATAACTGCAAACACCAGCTAAACCAAACTTGGTGACGAGGCTATGAAAGAGATGAAAGCCTTCAAGTTTCTGGGATGTATCATTAGTACATAGTAAGGATCTGATACAGATGCGGAGGCACAATTACTCAAAGCAAGAGTAACATTCCTACAAATGAAGAATATATGGAACTCAAAACAACTCAACTAATATCAAAGTGAGAATCTTCAATACGAACGTGAAGACAGTTCTACTGTACGGAGATGAATTTTGGAGAACCACCATCATAAAAAAGTACAGGTATTTATAAACAATTGTCTACGTAAGATACTGAATGTCCGTTGGCTGGAAATCATTAGCAACAGCCTATTATGGGAGGGAACAAACCAGCTTCCAGCTGAAGAAATTGGGACGAGACATTGGAAGCGGACAGAATATACATTGCAGAAATCATCAAACTACATCACGAGAAATGCCCTAGCTTGAAATCCTGAAAGCAAAATGAAAGGAGACAAACCAAAATACCCATGACACTTGGAACTGTAGACAGACGTTATGAACTCTCTTAATACGACCCAGCTACTCTTATTGCTTAGTATTTTTGGACACTACTTCACTCGACAAGTCCCCAAATCAGAACGCGGTTGGACGGGAACGTTATTATATTCCAAATAAGGTTGAATGGAAGTAGGGATCATAATACGAAAAACGTTATTATGTTTATAAATTTTACAAAAGAAGATTCCAGAGTCTTCTCCAACTATCCGTTAGCACTAGTAAACACCAATCAGCGTGCCCCAACACAATCCTGCACGGAATATGCTTTAATTCAATTTATATCCCGCTGACAGACGTCAGAAGGATAAGTAGAAGTTGGTAACAACTAGAAAGGAGACCTCGAGAAAAAATTGGTTTGGGATGCCTGGTATACGGCCTATGCCCCATGAAGGGTATTAGGTAAGTAAGTAAGAAGACGTAAGTTGACAAGGTACAAGCAGATACTAAGAGAAAAGATTCGAAGACATATAAAAGATTCATGCACTTATTCCACTAAAACCAATCGTGACTGATGTCAATTAGTCTTCGTTTTTTATTTTTCCTTAGACATAGAGTATTTCAACTTGAAAGTGTATGCGATTTGGCTCCCTACTTTTTAACTTAATCTGACTTGATAATCTCAAATAAATTGAACATTGTTAATAATGAAAATAATATATTTGTAATATCACAATGAGTAGAAAAATTGAATTTTCTGACTTTTCGTGACTCAGTGTAAGCCACTTCTTCAGAAAATAAATAAAGAAATAAAATAATCCAAGTATGAACACTACGAATGCACGAAGCAAGAATATTTGATGCAATAAATCAAAAAACAGGTCTGATAAAGTCAATATCATCTCATTTCGGTCAAGGAGACCTGGTTTTTGATTTATCGCACCAAATATTCTTGCTTCGTGCCTTTGTACTGTTCATACTTTATTTATTCTCTGAAGAAGTGGCTTGCACTGATTTACGAAACCTCAGAAAATTCAATTTGTCTACTCATTGGGATATTAAAAATATATTGATATAGAAAGCCAAACGGAAGTAGCAAAAAGTCAGTCGATGGCAATGAGAAGTGACCCAAACGTCAAGTGCATTTCATTGGAGTCAATGGGTCAGTTTCCTAAAGATAGGGTGGTATATATATGAATGAGTATTTTTACATTTCATTCGGTAGTCCAGTACACTTTCTCGCTCACTCTTGTGTTCTCACTCAAGTAGTCAGTTTGGGGGGGGTGTATCAGTATCGGTATCAGATTTCGGACACCACGCGTCACAACATAAATTATTTTTATTGTTAACTTAGTCGTGAATTTTACGTTTTGACAAATAATAACACATATACCTAACTAATCTCCTTCCACTCTAGCATGCAGTTTTACCGATTGGTACATTTCCCAACTAGTAACCTGCATTGATCTTTGTTGGTCGATATACTACTGACCAGATTTAAAACCCTGTTTTGCCATCAAAGTATGGATAGTACATAAATGCATCTGCGACTAATCCTTTCAATCAGTAAGGGGCTGTAGAGATTGTTGAATTTCATTGATTTAATGAACCGATTTAAGTTGGATCACGATAAAAAACCTGGAAGCACATGGGCGGCCATTTCGTTCTAGTAGGGGACTCAACATACTGCATCTGTTGTCGCGCGTGAAGGACTTGAACCCAGGACCTTCAGTCCCCAGCGTGAACGCTTAACTTTACTAGTGAATAGCTTCGAAAGGAAATTCCCGGAATCCTAGTGAGAAGCTGTGACCAAAGGAGCTAATGCATGTCAGATGTGAAGCAGTTACCCGTCGGAGACAATAGAAGATTGTCACGCAGTTTCGTGAATTGAATGAGGTTAGACATAAACAGCTTTAAATTTCAGCTCAGTGGTCTAAAAGTTAGGCGTTAGCGCGTGAAACTGGTCTTGGGTTCGATTCTCGCGTGAGGGATCGTGGATGTGCATTGCTAAGAACTCCTATATTAGGACGAAATAACCGTCCGATGCTTCCAGATTTTTAATGGTGGTCTAACGTATATCGGCTCATATGTTTCAATCTAATCTATTTGTCTCCAAGTTTTCGTGCGAATGACTATGTAATTCCCCATCAATTTCTGTTTCACTGTTTGTTTTTTAGACAGGATATTTGTTTCTCGTTGCTACAAGAGTATTTTGCTATTATACTGATTCGTTTGAAAATTATTGACTCTTTTCTACAACCCCTAGAGTTTGGTAGGTTGAAATATTTATAATATTTAAATAACCTGCAATTTGTTTCCTCAAGATTATTAATACGACTATAGATCTCTGAAACTCTCATAATGTAGTGAACACCAGTGGGGATAATCGAATGTGTGAGAACTCAGAATTACAGAACGTCTTAGTAAAATTTGAGAATCATACAGTAAATACTTCATTTGCAATATATCAATCGTCTCAAACTTGACTGTTCCTTTTGAAAATACCAGTCAATCGTCTCAGATTTGATTTTTCCTGCATTTTCATGCCAATTTATTTCCGTTTCCGTTCTTTCCTTCTCGATCTACTAAAATACATTCTCCTCTTGACTATCGTTGTATACAACTTATGCGGATATAAGTAGCCCACACCAAAGTATAAGTCCACAATTATTGCGTGTTAGAAAGTTGTGTCTTAGATACCTCACGAAAAGAGTAATAGACTGCTTTCTATTTAACAAAATGTTTGGTAAGGATGTATAACGATGAGTTATCGATAGTGCTAACGATAACGCTTATCTGTATGTGAAGTGCAAATATTAATTTTTTGTTCATATACTGAACTGGATCTTTATTCAACTTCTATGTGTACCCATTGTTTCATACCATATATTGGCTCCACTATTATTAATCTTAACATCCATTATTTGATGTTCATAATAAGTTGAAAACATCAGTTCGGTGGTTCTGTTATCTTTTCTGAAGTTCTTTGTTTTGACGGCGATATGTTTGTTGGTCACATTTTTTCTAATTAAACTAAATTAATGACGAATAAAACCTGTGAATTGTTTGTCTAAGTACACACAGTTCACATAATTTATTGTTTGTGCTTGTTCAACAAAAAAATTTTTTAGGTTGTTTTCTTTCAGATTCATTGTAAAATACCATATAATATCACAAAATATTAGTAAACATCCCCTAGTTAATAATTAGAAATTACTTACTAGTGAGTAACTAATTTCTAAAGGTAGTTCTGGAATTCCAGTGCGAAGCCGTGATCAGTGCATTTCAACCATATAAACTATGAGGCAGTCACTCTCCAAGTACACTGAAAGATGTTTGCAAATTATTACGAGTTAATTGAATTTAAACATGTAAACCATTGGATACCGAATCAGTGGTCAAAAGCTTAAGCCTGCGCTCACAAAACTGAAGGTCTTGGGCTCTAATTCAGTGAAATAAACTTGGAAAGAGAAAAAAGATAGAGACATGAAGAATTCAGAAGATTAGAATTTGGTAGAACACAAAGAGTGGATGCACCTTTGCTATTGCAAACGGTTTTGAGCTATGTCATTCAAGGTCTCTAACCATCGGTTGTTATTGTCTCGCGGACCCCAACCAGGTAGTCTACACCTACCAACATGGCTCAGTCCACCTGTCAGTGACTTCATGGATTTGTGCCACGTTTTGGTCTGGCCGCCCCTAGCTTTTTTCCAACCTACTCCTACACCATAAAACATTGCACGTCGGTGGTTGGGCATACGTAACACATGTCCCAGCCATCTCAACTGATGAAGTTTCACTACTCCATCAATTGATTTGCCATCCTTACCCAGTACCCGTTTCCTAACAACTGTATTACTTACTCGGTGGTCCCAGGATATACGAGCAATGCTTCGAAGACACCTATGTTCGAATACTAGTAGCCTACGAACATCCTGTACTCTTACTGGCCATATTCCACTACCACAAAGTAGGACGGAACAAACTGCTGCTCAGTAAACCCGTCCTTTGGTTGCTAGACGGATATCTCTCCTATGCCATAAATGACGCGTAGGCTTCTTATTAGCCTGAGCTTAAGCTGACTCTGCTTTTCGTTATGGTTTACCGTATTAGCAGATATCACTGCTGTTTCTACAGATTTTCCAATGTCATTCTGCGCTGCCTTGGGGTAAGCACAACTTACATGGCTGCCTAACTGTTTTTCTAGTTGTTCCTCAAATATATTCTTAGCTTGCCTATCATTAAGTAGAACCCTAAGAGGTTGAAATTTTAATTTCAATCGCTGAGACTATTTCAAATATAATTTTTCACATATAATGTCGCATTTACAGTTTACACTTATTTACAAAATGATTCATAATTGGTCGATATTAATTCGCATTAGTTATTAAATTTAAGGTGCGATTTTGATCTCATCAATAGTAATGTTTTGTTGTCAAGGTATTTCAATAATTAAGTACGGGTTCGCATACCTAAATACCATCTAAACTTATAGTGATTGTGTATAATACCCGACCATACAAATTGAAATAGATGCAGTTAAGTTTAAAATTGCATTTCCTGAAATGTAAAGCAGATTTCTAAAGTACTTAAACTTTATTTAGTGTTATTTTGTCAACATTATTGATTGAATCCATTTGTACATCCATTTTCATTATTGACACTTTCAAATTATAGATTTATCATCCATCTTTGTCTCAAATTCATTTTTTTAGAGACGACTTGGGAACCATGGGTACATTTCTGTTCATCTTCAAATCAAAATGAGGTAAGAAGCAGTTGAAATATAAATAATTTAGTTTATCCTTTTGATTAACATATTGGACTGAAGACTGAATATCTCGTCTACAGCCAGTAATAATTATTGCTTGTAAATAGAGTCACTAGCATTACTATAGTGACACGCTCCCATGACAATATGTGGTATTCGGCTGGTTACTGTAGAATTTAAATAATTAGTTTTTATGGAAGTGTGCATCTAACTTTTAACAAATCATCTAGCTTTAGATATTTTTGTCATACAAAATTGGAAATATACTTTTCCCCCTTATATAAGCCAATTGCATCTTTTCATTAAAATGCAAAATTATCATTCATGTATTGTTGTGTTTTTCATGTATGTTACTTATTAATAATAATAATAATTCACACATAACTCGAGAGACAAATAAAGTGATGCTATAAGTCATTTAATCAGCATCATTACAATGTTTGTAGATCGCCTAGTTTCTTTTCAGCTATCACTAAAACTTTCTTGTCAAAGACAACCAATTTTTAACTCGAAATTGTCTGTTTAGAATCCTACAATGTCATGGAGTTTGATACGAAATAACAATAAAAATGTTACTAATTCTGGTTCAGTTTATCCTATCAAATCATTCCAAACTGAAGATATTCAAGTAAATCAATTTATTTGCTGTCTGCATGTCTTATCTATTTTCTTTTCTTCTAGATGCAAGTGTTTTTAATTCAGTATTGATGTGTTAAAGAAGTTTTCAATTTTTTTTACATTTAGTTGGGTTTTTACAATAAATTTGTCATTTTCACTACAGTTTTTTTCTTGAGTTATACCAGAATAGCCATTCAGATCGATTATGACATTGCCCTGTTGATTATGATGTAATAAAATCGCCAATCACAACACCGACTTATACGACTTTCGCCCTGTGCCAAACCAGTGACGCGTTAACCAACACGAGCGGCCTAGAGTCAACTCTGAGTCCTTATTGGTTCGTCTTGTCTTGCCTTGCGCTGCCTGTTGAGTCGAGAACACAATCTCATCTTCCACTGTATGAATCACGTATTTCATACATACGCAGTTTATATACAAGCAAATCAGACAGCATCATACTATAAAATAGAAAATATCTACTATACAAGATCAAGCCAAAAAGTGTTTGTGAATCTGAGACTGTATAATAATAGATATGTAGTCATCGTCCGTAAATAATTCCTAAAAGTTACCATTCATTTGTTCTTCGTTAGGATATAACAAGATCAATGGGTGATAGGATTCAGAAAGTATTTGAGAAAGAGATTTTGTTTTGACAGACAAACATAAGGAATGGAGTTCCAGTAGAAGGCAATAATCTTGGTGTATAATATTCAGCAGCAACAACTGTATGCTTATGTTTTGTAGTTTTAGAAGTAGAGGAATATCATGACTACTTAAAGCATCTATGGTGGTGTCAGAAAAAAGATTCTAAAGGAATTAGTAATTCAGTGAATAAATCAATTAATGTATAAAGTCAGTTTGACATCATATACAGAGACGATGTGTCTGTGTGAATTATTTTTCTCTCACCAACAAGTCAAACTTATTATTATCCACAAAAAAGGTCGTGTGCGACCGACCCCAAGCAGTTGTCCCTTGGGTACTGCGGTCACGCTCTCAGGTAACTAAGACCAACTTCAACCTGATTTCCTTTACAAATACCTCTAGAAAAACCTTTCCACGGTGTGAGCAACTGGGAAGTGATAAGCGCCATCATACCTCTGACCGCACTCAAGATCACTGTACTCATAATCAATTTCACTCTCCAATTCCTATTATTCCACCTACCTCGACTTTCAACTCTAAAATTCCTCTTTTGGCTTCCTTCTCAAGTGTCACCATGGCCAACGATTTTAGTGTGCGAAACACCGTCCGAGGTATACTGAAACCTCTCTCCAAACCATACATTGTGGCCTTCAACGTACACACCCCACGTCAAATCGGCCAGCAGGCCTCCTTGACTAAAACCCTAGAATCTCGTACCATTGATGTATGCTGTGTCTCCAAAATACATATACAGGATCCTAGCGTGGTCATTCACTTGACCTCACCTCGCCAAAACGAGGAGCCAACGGGAGATACTCTTTGTTTTCCTGGCGACCAGACGGCAACTTCTCGCTGACGGACGAGTGTAGGCATATCACTAAGTATGAGGGCAGAAGAAGCACTTTTAGAATGGATCCCTTTTAAGAGTCGCCTATGTGTTGTTTAGCTAAACGGCTCCGGAAGAATAGGAACATGCGTCGTTGCCTTTTCATCACTTCTGCCTACGCTCCCATTGACTGCAGTCTGGATGAAGCGAAAGATGACTTTTTCAGAAGCTTTATGAACCTTTTCAAAATGCTAGACACTCAGACATTATACTCGTAGCAGGTGACGATATTACCCAAGTAGGTAGCCTAAACCAAACGGAAAAACATTTAGGTGTGTATTTTATTATTTATTTATTTAAACACATAAATATTGGTACAAGAGGGCACCAAATATATATATCCCGGCTCAGCAAACAGATAAGGGTAATCATCTGTTTCAACTGTGCTCAGACAATCGTTTATTTTTAGTAAACAGTAAATTTAAGTATACGGAGACCACCTACACCAAATCAACGATGGACTCAAATAGACCATATTGCCATCAGTCATCGTTGGAGAGGCTCGGTAGAAGACTGTCTCTCGTTCTGGAATGCATGTTTAGACCCTGACCATGCTCTAATACGAGCACGCATTTCCTTGCTTCACACTGGACGCAGAAAAACTACATTAATAAGATCTATTCGAATTAGACTGAGGGACGAGAAATCCAAAAGTAGATTCTAAAAACAGCTAAGGTCACACCTAGGCAGTTATGAAAACGAGACTAAACCAGATGTTGCATGCAAAAATATACAAAAAGCTGTGGAAACAACAGCGACATCTATTATTGATTTGAACCAAAGGGTAACGAAGAACGAATGGATTTCTGCTTCATCTTTTACGCTGATAGATTCTCGTAAACTTTTCCCATCAGGATCCGAACACGATGAAGAGCGAAAACAAATCAGATTAAGGTTAACCAAAAGTCTAAGGAACGACTGTGAGTAGTGAGGGAAAGTGAAAGCAAAACAGATGGAAAAGGCGACAGCTGTAGGTAACATGAGACAACCTTTCAGATTGATAGAAGAAACGAATTAAGAAGTTAAGTGTAACTGAGACAAGCTCGGAAAAAGACGACACTCTTCTGCTCTCAGCCCAGACGTTTAGAACGATGGATGGAACACTTTAGGGAACATTACAGCTGGCCTTCAGCTAATCTACAGCTACCCATTATTTCCAAACAGCCTGAGTTGAACATTGAAACGTGCCCACTCCAAGTCAAAAAGACTATAGTTAGTCTGAAACGAAGAAAAGAAGCTGGTCAAGATAGATTAACTCCAGGGGTCTTTAAGGATGGTGGTCCAGTTTCCGCGATTAGATTGACTAATATTTTAGCTGAAAACTGGGAACTGAGCGTAATCACATCCGATTTGTCGCAATCACTGATCGTCCCAATATATGAGAACGGGTAAAAGTCGTCCTGTGATTACTATAGAGGAATCAGTTTAATTAATATAGTATCTAAAATACTAGCCTCGATAATTATCGGACGGCTAACAAAGACTCGTGAACTGCAAACACGAGAAAAGCAGATTGGCTTCAGACGTGGTCGTGGGTGCATCGAATATTCGTCAGGTTTTAGAGCACAGACATGTTTGTCGGCGTCCCACAATGATAGTTTTTCTTGACTTGAAAGCAGCATTTGACTCTGTAGACCGAGAGGTTCTTTGGCAGTGTCTGTTATTGAAAGGTGTACCTCAGAGGTACACAAGCCTTGTCAGGCCTCTTTACTCAAACGCTACTAGTCGAGTGAGAGCATATGGCGACCTGTCACCTGATTTTACAACCTCAAGCGGTGTCCGACAAGACTGTCAACTATCTCCATTTTTGTTTAACTTCATAGCAGACCTACTGCTGGAAATAACACTCTCGTCGACTGAATTTACAGGAATTGATCTTCTACCAGGGATTCCACTAATCGACTTAGAATATGCAGATGATTTAGTCCTGTTTGGTGAAGATGATGATAAAATGCAGAGTGTTTTGGTAGCGCTGAGTAACAATGCAAGGATGCTTGGTATGCGTTTCTTCCCATCTAAATACAAGTTGTTGCTTCAGGACTGGCAAACAATATTGTTTTCGATTAGATCATCTTCAGGCTTTAGTCTAATATACAATTATATTTATATGCATATACCAAATTATTAAATAAACAAGGCAGTTTATGAGGCAAAGATAACAATGGAATATATTACATAAATAAACATAATAAGTGAAAAGTACAAATTATTAGTGTGATGACAGATGTACTAGTTGTGATAATTATGATAAAGGTTTGATTCAGTGTTTCATAGTGGGAAATTGGTCAATTGTCTTAGTTGCTAAGTTCATGTTGCATAATCACTATCGCCTCCTCTAATATTAATTAAAAGATAACCCTGTTTTATTGTAAAGTAAATATGCCTCACAAACCACAGAAAAAGAAAGCTTGAAATACATTGATTTTGAAAAAAATAAATCAGTCAAGTAAATAGTCATTCATGTGAAAATATTTGTTCATAGTTCATTCAATTCAGTACAAGGTACAGCAATTATTTTAGTTTGATTGCCCATCCACGAAGCTCGAACACTGTACTTGAAATTAGCGAATCCTACACAAGCTGATCCATGTTCACCTTGACTTGTAAGAGCGACTAAAGCTCCATACCATTTTTTTGGCTAAACAATATAAATAATTCAACTTTATTACGGTACTTTGATTCATTTAGATCAATTATTATGAAATAAGTATCATGGATTTGTAAATATATCACTAATAGAATAGATCTGTTTTAACATGTATGTGTAGGTAACCAACTACATTTTCATCTACTTAATATAATAAAGTTTTCAATCACATGACGAATGGAGCAATTTCCTGTTGTAATTATTCGCATTTGTTCATAATGACTTACTGTTTCATCTATTGTTTTCTAATCTACTAACAAAGTAATAGTGAAGAGAAAAAGTCAAATGCTAGGTAGTAATCAGTGTATTGCTGTCTAGCCCTCGATGTTAATCCGTCTTCCCAAAAAATCTACTATTTTAGCTTCTAATTAGACGGTTAATTGACCTAAAAACACTGGACAAAATTCTGAACTTAAAAAGGGCATACTGATCAAATATTTTTACATCTTTATATCACATTACACAGATACACTTGTCAGTGACTCATACTGATTGTTTTACTTGACAGGAAAATAAACTTCGATTCTGTAGGTCGAGAAGTCCTATGGCATTATTCAACTTAATATATACCCTGAAAAAGTATATTGTTACTAATGGCTATTTATTCGAGGTTACGTTGTGCTGTTAATGTCTATTAAGAATCATTATTCGAGGTAATGACACTAAATGGTGATTATCATAGATTTTCAATCTCATTATTCGAATTCAGCTTTATTGAAGAGATTCATGGATATTAAACTGATTGCCCTTTATTTGTACCTATCAAATTTATGAGGATGGTCCCGAACTAACCCAATTTAGGAATAGAGAATGATGTGTTTTGTTACATTAACTCGTTTTCCTATATGGAGACATATATTATTTTTAAGGAGTTGATCCCTGATAAAATGCCAAAATGAATACAAAAAGCTTCAGGTTTTCTTCAGATAATGCTGAATATGGTCCTGGAAAAATATTTGAGTTCAAATAAAAATGTGAGCACATCCCTCAAGATTTCTTTCGGTCCTAGTACATTTCTGCGAAACAATTATTGAAGGTGTTTGATCCATAAAATCTAAGCACGTTACTCATGTGGGGTGGAAGATGATAGAGATGTGCGCCGACTTTCAAGGCAGTTGGTCGAATCATTCGATGAGGTTATGATCTTGAACCTACAGACAAAAGAAATATATATATATATATATACTACATATATCGCTTTTTCAACTACTCTGACTTGTGTTATTACCTGGAGTAATGTAAATTTAGGAAAGTACAAGGTCGAACTTATATAGTCACGCTTCAAATTCATAAATTTTCGCGTTATTTCCACCTAGTGTTTTAGGGAATTGCAAGGTACTAGAATGGGGCAGTTAAAATTTAGTTGTCTGAAACCTCAAATCAGTCAGTCATAATCAATATAGGGCTTGGGATAATTGTGGGTTCACGCAGGTTGCTGTAAGATATCAGTATAACAAAAAATCAACAAAGGGAATAGCAAAACAGCCGAAGTAATAAGTCAAAATACAGCTTCGGAGAATAAGATTCGGAAAGAAGGGACAATTTTGAGGAATAAAAAGTACCAAATAATATTGAATCGCAGGATTAAGGCAAATATCACGGTCGATTCTGATTTATGTTACCCAAAATGTTCAATGTCCATTAAAGTTACCTAGTCTCGCAATGAAAATAACGGTCATTCGACTGAACATTACAATCTAAGACACGTACGGTCACCGATATCATTTATGTTAAAACGTCAAAATAACCACCTCATATAGTTAACTGAATAAAACCTACAAATTCTTAAGACTATAGTGCTTGGTGTTTAGAAATAACTTCTATTGCATACATTTGAAAACGAATTTTATACAGAAATGACTGATCACATTAAATTTTAGTAGAAGCTTCATGGTAAAGTAAATTAGTAGCATACTTACCGATCTCACGCTTTGTAAAGCTCTTCTACAAGCTTCATTCGGACCAATTCCTTGACGAAGGTATTCAACAACTTGAAAACTCAATAGGTAGCGCATCATAAGATCTCCATCACCAGTTGCAACAGCACCACCAATCTTAACAAATTCAAAATACAATACAATGATCATATATAGTGGATAGAAATTTTATCGAGTATTCAAGTAATTAGGCTTAAAAAAACTAATGACAACTGTAACGCGTCTTATAAATAAGTCACTAGATATTACAACCATTTTCGTATTTGTAATTCTCCGTTGATTGTTTTTATACATTAAAATTTGTTTATCTTTTTCGTATTGGCAATGTTAAATTTCACCAACTAAGGCTTTATTCATAAGTCAACTAAGCGAATGTTCTCTGGATTCGACGTTGATTAATTGAAATCTTTTTTAATGGATTTAGATATTTTCACATTTGAAATTACAGACTGATCTTAGCTAAACCACGATTGAAAACCTGGAAACAGTGCCGGTCGTTTCATCCTCAGATGCAAAACGAAATTGTTCGAAAACTATTCGTAAGGAAGAGATATTTCGTTCACAAAAATAAACTTTAGGATGGAGCGAGATGTCGAGTAAAGCTGACAGATTTATTAGTTTTCATTAAGTACACCGCTAAGTTTCATAGTGTTTCCGTAAATATTGGAGTCTATAGCAAATCATAGTACATTGAATACTCGTTAATAACAACGAAAGAGTAAATTAGATTTCAGCGATCATCAAGCGAAAAATTACGCCTAAACTCTAAGATCGTTATTTTGACTGTATATAGTGACATACAAGCTTATCCCAAAAGGTATGTTCTTTTTTGTGTTGATTTTAATCCACAAAGAAATGGACATTCTACTAGTATAAAATAGATAAGTCCTTAATAAAAAGCCAAGTTTTAAAGACCTAATATTCAGTGAACTAAACTATGCTAATGGAGTCTATCCCTCATTAAAATAAGATCATAATATACAAAAATTATTGATTTTACCAGGGATACAAGTCAGACCGATAAAAAGGTTTAGTGAAAAAAACAACTTTATAGATACATTATTCACGACGTAACCACCAGCTCCAGGAATAGGTGAATCTCCAACACGTCCAGGAATTTTATACGTTGATCCACTGGTTGATGTACCGACAGCCATTGAACCATAAGCATCCAAAGCAATCACACCAATGGTATCATGATTATTGACATCTAATTTGTTGACACGTTGATCCCTCAATTTGAGTAAATCAACATCTAAATTGTTAGAGTAAAAAATAACGTTATTGCAAAATCATTATCTAACAATAATTCTATTCGTTATCAAGTTTACCTGTATTGTTATCGTAATCCTATTCGTATGATTGTAAATAATCATAGTTAAGGAGTTCTTATATAACAACATAACTTATTTTGATTGAAGTATTTGAATGTAGATTGATCTAATCGCTAGATAGTACCGATTTCGCTTTTCCTTATAAACATATAAATCAAAAGGTTACATAATAAAGCATTCAGCCTTGAACAAGTGTGTCAGAAGTTAGAGCCTTTCTTTAAACTACATTAGTTCCGGCACTTGTATAATTAGTAATCCTTAAATAAATAGTTCAGCTTAAAGCTCAGTTCATAGATGCATACTTGGAAGGTGAGTTGCAATAACCAACTTTTTTTAATAAAGACATATCGTTCGAATTGAATTAGAATCAGTTGACAGTGAATAATGTGTACAATTTCAATATATATATATAATATTAGTACGCAGAATATTTAGAATCTAAATGGATGGTTATATACTTGAGAAATTCTAGTATTACAGATATGTTCACCAGTTATGCAAATTACATACTGCTAACATCTTTTTATTAAAGGTGTTATTAATAGTTGGAGATATCCCAGAAAATCAATATGTAGCTGGAAACATTGAGACCACAGCTCAATATGGCATTCATTTAAATCATGGTGTGATGGAACCAATAACTTCATAGCCTAAGTATGGGATTGTGAAGACCAGATACGAATCTAGATGAAATAAATAAACTAAACGAAAAAATTACATATCTGTTTAAACATATCTTTAGTGATATGTACCTCATGGAAACAATGTACCTCTATTAACTATTAAAGAGCATTAAGGTCCCATATTCACCTTGAGTCGCTCCATTCCGACGTTATAGCATATATCAGCCGAAACGACTCACAAGTGTATATGCGATTTGGCGAGAATATCACAGTTAGTTTATAGATAGATATTTTATTTAGCACGGAAATAAGGATTGTCAGTTTATTTCAAAATCTCAATCATTTGTATTACTACTTACCAGAAACGTTCGGTCTATATGGTCCACATGATATTGTAGGATCTGGAATCCAATCTGATGATTTACGAAAATTTGGTTGGCAATTGTTCTTTTTCCATTTCAGCCATAAATCATGCGATTTAGGCGTATCCAACGAAGTTGGCGTATATCCTCGCGACTTCGCGAATTCCGCTGCAAGCGGCCCAACTATTAATGTATGCTCTGTACTTAATAAGACATCACGTGCCACTTGAGATGCTTGTCGAATATCAGGCATTGATGCTACCGCGCCAACCTGCAAAAATGTAGTTTTCAAGGAAAAATCTCAGATAATTTCTAAAATATCATTGGTATAACCCGAGAATTGTCTATAGCTGAAACAAGGTAAAAATGTTCTTACCGCGAAACAATACGTTTAGAATTTACAGAAAGGGTGTTATAATTGACCGAACTAAGATAAGGGAATAATGCAGTATAAACATACGACTTGTATTCAGTCGATTCGAAAATTTTTGTGTATTATTCATTTTTATTCAAATTCAATTGATTAAATAATAAATGGAAGGAAAGTAGTTTGTCTTATTCATATCAATATGTGTACACACACTTGTCAAAGTCCGAACCTCTAAGTCATTTAGTAACTCTGTGTACTAAGCTAAAAAATATATCCAGCTTTACTGAATCCTACATCAACTAGAAATTTTCTGAGATTAGGTAAATGTTTCTAAGAGACCAAGACTAACTGAATTTCAGTAAAAATATCAACAATGGAATAACCGAAAACTATTTTAAGTTGAATTGTAGGTGAAATCCTAAACAGCTTGAATGGAACATTGAAGTAGGTCCTACGACTCTAGTTAATCTGAAACGAAGAAAAGAAGCTGGTCAAGATAGATTAACTCCAGGGGTCTTTAAGGATGGTGGTCCAGTTTCCGCGATTAGATTGACTAATATTTTAGCTGAAAACTGGGAACTGAGCGTAATCACATCCGATTTGTCGCAATCACTGATCGTCCCAATATATGAGAACGGGTAAAAGTCGTCCTGTGATTACTATAGAGGAATCAGTTTAATTAATATAGTATCTAAAATACTAGCCTCGATAATTATCGGACGGCTAACAAAGACTCGTGAACTGCAAACACGAGAAAAGCAGATTGGCTTCAGACGTGGTCGTGGGTGCATCGAATATTCGTCAGGTTTTAGAGCACAGACATGTTTGTCGGCGTCCCACAATGATAGTTTTTCTTGACTTGAAAGCAGCATTTGACTCTGTAGACCGAGAGGTTCTTTGGCAGTGTCTGTTATTGAAAGGTGTACCTCAGAGGTACACAAGCCTTGTCAGGCCTCTTTACTCAAACGCTACTAGTCGAGTGAGAGCATATGGCGACCTGTCACCTGATTTTACAACCTCAAGCGGTGTCCGACAAGACTGTCAACTATCTCCATTTTTGTTTAACTTCATAGCAGACCTACTGCTGGAAATAACACTCTCGTCGACTGAATTTACAGGAATTGATCTTCTACCAGGGATTCCACTAATCGACTTAGAATATGCAGATGATTTAGTCCTGTTTGGTGAAGATGATGATAAAATGCAGAGTGTTTTGGTAGCGCTGAGTAACAATGCAAGGATGCTTGGTATGCGTTTCTTCCCATCTAAATACAAGTTGTTGCTTCAGGACTGTACTGCGTCAACACCTGAAGTAAGGATAGAGAGCGATGTAGTTGAACGCGTCAACATCTTCACTTATCTTGGAAGTCTGACCAGCCCTAATGGGTTGGTGTCTGACGAAATCTCTGCACGGATTCAAAAAGCTCGTTTGGCTTTTGCTAACTTACGTCACCTATGGCGAAGACGAGATATCCGTCTATCAATTAAGGGACGAGTATACTGCGCAGCAGTTCGTTCTGTTCTACTTTACGGCTGCGAAACATGGCCATTAAGAGTAGAAGATACTCGTAGGTTACTAGTATTTGACCACAGATGCCTTAGAAATATTGCTCGCATCTGCTGGGATCACCGGGTAAGTAATAGTGAGGTTAGACGCAGGGTATTAGGGAATGATGGTTAATCAGTTGATGAGGTGATGAATCTTCATCGACTGAGATGGTTGGGCCATGTGTTACGTATGCCTGAACACCGATTACCACAACGTGAAATGCTGACTAGTATTGGGGATTTTTGGAAGAGAGTTAGGGGCGGCCAAACCAAAACATGGCATCATTCCATAACGTCACTAACTCTTCTGGTCTGGGCCATGTTGGTGGATGCAGACTACTTGGTTGGGGTCCACGTGACTATCGTTACCAATGGTTTGAGACTCTGTGTGACGTGGTTCAGAATCGATCACAATGACGTAGGTGTATACACTCTTTATCTTCTCTTAAACCGTCAGATTAAAATTGCTTTATAGCTTTCTTTCTACGAACTAATCCTTTCTCCTTGTATGATACGTTTATATACAAACTTTTTTTGTATATTACTATCATCGAAGTGACTGCTTCTATAAATTTGGTATTTATGTTGTTGTGCTAGTTATGTATGGTAACTTCAACCGATGCATATATATGCCGGTCCTACGTTGTAGCTGACTGACTGACTGAACTTAGTTAAAAAATTAAGCTAACGAATACTTTAAAGGTTATAGGGCGTTTTCATGTTTAGTTCATTTTATTAATATTTGGTTTGATTAATTGTCCTTCAATGGATTATTTTTTAAGTTTAGTTAGCAAACTAAATATGCTTGATTATCATATATAAAACATTTTTTACATGCCTACCTCCATTGTTTTACCATCCATCACCATTGCATCTAATAAAGTGTGCCCATTTTCATCAGGTGAACATCCATAACCGACGCTTTCAATATTTGGATCATCTTCTGCGTTTGTACATGCAGCAACGACAGCATCTATTGATGATCCACATACTTTGGAATTCGATGGATTAAGGATGTTCCAACCAGCATCGGTTGCATTTGAAAATGGCCATGTATTCACTATAATAATATGTGACTGATGCTCACAACTAAAAACTATTATCACTGTTGACAATAAAGTTAAAAAATGTAAGATTGGAAAAACAATTGACATAAGTCCAAAGTTCAATTAATAAAAATGAAGTGAATCAGTTACCAAACATCTTTATTTATATAACAAATAAATAAACATAATTAACTCGGTTTTAGCAAATCAGTGACGAGAGATTTCAGATAGAATGTTTATTAATATTGAAATTAACATATTCACAAGTAGACGAACCAAAAGTTGATTGGATATTCCAGTAATATATACTTTGATGCAAGTATTATTATCGATTCATATTAGTTACTGCCTATTTAATGACTGTTCTTATTCGATAAATCAGCACAGATCATTGTTAGGCATTGGATATGAAATACCCAACTGACTAAGATGGGGGTTTACCTCATTAGTTTTGTAAAGTCTCTTCACTATGTCGAAATAGTTCTTATAACAAACTGAACGGACAATCCTACATAAAACGTTTTGGACATCTATCATAAAAATTAAATTATCCAACTGCATTCATTATACCAAATAACTAATCTATTAGACTAATTTTCCTGGTTCAGGAATAATACGTTAATCTTGTTGACTTAACAACAAGCGTAGTCTTACATATCAAATATTCTTACAGATCAGATCACACTCAGAACTTCAAGATTTTGAAATTAACACCTTAACCCCTAAATAATTTAATTTAGTTTTGTTGACTGATTTTTTTTAAATCATCCGGGTACCTGCTATAGTGTTGCTACTGTTATATGTCATGGGTGTTATCGTCATCGTAAGGAATATGGTTGAAACAAATAAAAAGAAATTTTTCAGAACAAATCAATGAATTTATTTTGATTTTCGGGCAAATTTCTCTAAACTAGACTAAGTAGGTACACTTAGTTTATGAGCTTTAAATGTGAATTTCTGAGACATTAACAAACGTTACCATAGATTGATGCCTATGAGAACCTTTGTTCATTCACTTTATTTTCTGCTTTATTGTAACAACCAACTATTTGTTCTAATATTATGGAAAGAATATAGAAAGTTACTGAATCTGAAGATTTATTCGTTTACCGTCTACATATGGCCGCAGATAAACTCCACGCTGTCTATTTGTCTGAGTGTTATCGTAGTCAGTAATTAAGGTTATGTTTTTGTTTATCTGGCCACTCACTTGTAGATATTTTGAAGTAATTTATCCTATAGAAAAAGTTAGAGACCATGACTTTTACTATGTTGTGATTTACATGACTGAATGTGCTTGACATGTCCGTTGTATAATGGAGTTGTAGTTTCGTCGCTAAGGAGAGTGGAGTTTATTCCTGGCCATAAATATGGATCAGAAACAACAGTAATAAACGCGCTTGATGTGAAGCACAGGTAAGAAAAAGTGTTCATATCAGTTTAACTGATTGAATATCAGTATAATAAAATTCCTCATTTAGAGAAAAGAGTTGAGTAAAGAAATATCCACTTTTGATTTTTCTCAAAATCGATATATATATATTTCATACCAATCAAATGTCGGTAAGTCAGTTAACAGTGTTACAAATTGAGTTAATAATGAAACCAGATAATCTAAAGACAGGGAAATTTAATGATTTTAATGTTCAAGATTATTATTGGACCAATAAGTTGAAACAGTTTACAAAACCCTTGCAAAAGAATTAAAAAATCAGGTTGGTAAATTAGTTATTAATAGTAGTTATGTAAGAAGAAATATATAATGTATGTGAACACAAAAGACTTACATGATATGAAATCACCCTTGATGTAGATAAATAGGCTTTAGTATGGTCACATGTAGTGAACGAGAATACAGGCGGGGACAACCGAGTGTATTTGAGAGCAGAATTAAAGAAACTTTTAGTAAAATCTGAGAACCATACAATAATACCTCATTTGCAAAATATCCATCAACTGCCTCAGACCTTGTTGTTTCTTCGTTTACATACTAATCACTCTCTGTTCTTGATCTTTTCTCTTCGATTTTCTCAACCTTCTGTAGCCAAGCATCTCACTTTGGATTGGTGATACATAGTTCTTATATCTGTTGACATCAGTAGCCTACACAACACCTATTTATGTGTAATAAATATTCGTTCTTTCTGCTAACTAAATTTGTTTTATTTTGAAGAAGTGAACTACACTAGTTCCAAAGCATCATAACTCCAATATTCTACACATTGGAATGATTCAGATCTATTCATATTTTATACAGCGATGACCGGTACGATGAGAAGTAGAAAAACATGAGATGAGGTGGATCAATAATATTTGGAAAAAGCATCTTATTTCCACTTTTATTGACGTGACATTAAAGAAAATGATTGATATTTTCTGTTTTGCGTACGATGTAACACCTAATACACTATATGTCTAAAATACTTTCCTCTTCTTTGAGTTGATGTATAAATGTGTCAGACATTATCTAATGATGTTATACAACAATCTAAATTAAACTATGTATTTGATGAAATCCTACATAATTTTTAGGGAATAAAACAGGTAGATAGAAATCATTAACCTAATTTTGTATGGTGGCACTTCCTATTTAATTGATCTGATTCAAGAAGTTTGACGTATACTTTCTTCTTAACAGACTTTTCAAGTCACACCGTTGATAAGCTTGACCTCAAACAAGCAATATATATATATATAGTTCCCAGTATAGCAGTATATTCACATAAAGAATTTGTTTACTTTAAGTAGTATAGATAATATGATAAGAAATTAAGTCTTGTGAATAATGAACCGATTTGATTGGACAATCATTGTCTTAGTTATTGGCATCTATCCGTGGATACCGGCAGACAATATCGAGAATAAACTTGTGTTATCTTTTTTACAAAATGACAACATACATTCCTTCGTTAATAACCGTGAAAATTTTAGGTTAAAGCTTGTTTGGAAAACCTAATCAGACTTAAGAATAGCTGACTCGGGTGTAAATGATGATTTAAAAATCAGTCATTGACGTAGACATAATTCTCCATATATCAAACATAAACACTTCGCATCTATAAACATCCAAGTTAATATAATTTTCTCGATCGTCCTATCAAATACTGCCTTAAAAATCACACACTTAATAGACGGTGTTAACTAATGCCCTATTCATACTCATCATTTTACTTAAAATGTTAACATTACCCTTAATAATGTGTCGCTATTGTTGTTTACAAAGATTTAACTAAATTGCGACTAGCTAATTAGTCGGAACTATAAACAAACGTCGATATATTTTAAAGTCTTTTTTGGAAAAGCAATTATCAGCTCTTCATACTTTGCGATTTTATAGTTACATCTGACAACCATGATTCTAATAACTGAAGTAGAATGTTGCACTTACTACAGATGTTAGATGCTCCGAAACACATATGGCAGGACGTCTGGGAAACCATAACCCTATAGCAGAAATGTTACGGTAGAAGAGATGATCAGTAGGTATATAAATACACCGATGACCTGTACGTTCAAACTAATAATTATATTCTTCAAGTATATAAGAATGGTTGGTTTCGCTATCACAAGGTTTAAGGATAGACTATATGAGACTAGTTACAAGCTTCCAAAAAATATCATTCTCTTTTTAAAGAAGTGTGTTGATGATTGAAGAAAAGTGAACAAAAAGACAACTTTGTAAGACAAACGGTTATTCATTACTTCTCAAAAAGGACACCGCCGAAGTGCTGGACACGAACAGAATCACTAGCTAACAGTTTCCAGTTAGGTTGTGGATAATGATCTAATATATAGCGTTCAACTATCTATTTCCCTTTAATGGGTATGTAATACCACTGATTTTAAAAAATCTGGTGAGTTGATGTTTCGAGTATTAGTAGCACGTGCTGAAAACCATATTAAGCGTTTACTTGAAATATGCCTTTATGCAGCGAGAAAATATGAAGGCGCCCCCCACTAGTTGACAAAAAACGGCAAGTGTCAGAAGTTTTATCAAAAATTTATGCTTTTATGTACAAACACAGTGAAAAAGTGGAACTAACATACAAAAACGATAGGATGGAATGAATATTTGTTGGACTACATCCTATATTTACAAACCAGCATGAAAAATTGCAGACAATGAAAGTCAAGTCTATATCTTCATGTAATGTAAACTGTCTCTTCTGCACGCCGTTTTTTCGCAGCTAGTATACCCGGCTTTGTTTGAGCATCCGGGTGATTGGCAAGTTCGTGAGGACAAGTTGATACAGGAGATTGAATTAATAACTGTTTTAGATCATAAAATACAGGGGCATCTTCTTTCGTAAGTAGTGAGATTGCAATACCAGATTTACCAGCACGTCCAGTACGCCCAATACGATGTACATATTCTAAGCAGAGAAAGAATACGCAATATAAAACTTACTAGTCACTAAATAACGTTACTTATGTTGTGTTAATGTGAACGATCGTATAAACACTTCAATTAAGGATTTAGATGTATTTATATGAATGAGCCAGAAATATGTGTCCAAGAGTCGCACAAATGTATTAAACAGTACCTTCATCTAGTTACAGAGAAGGTGAATTCGAGGTCATACACACAACTTGTCAACAATAATTTGAGAAAGAAGAGGGACAAAACTGTCCAGATCTTTGAGACATGTAATACAAAGGTTTTCTAAGACAGAGCTATGGAGTCATAATAAGAATCAAAGTTATTTCACTCAGATTATAAAGATCCCTAAATGACTGTCTTATTGAGCTTAAAGCCCACCATTCAAAATCACTGGTGATTGCAAAGAATGTTTAGCTTATGTTTGTACCATCAGACCTTTTGATACAGCATGAAGAATAGTTTCTATACAATGTTTTGACACCAAAAGAGTGATCTGTCAACGATGATAAAATGTATCCCTGACTTTTGAAAGTTATATGACTTTACAATTGAAAGTTAAGACAACTAATTAATTTAAATACCACTATAATATCGAATGCAGAACGTATCTAAGTAAATGCCTCCAAATACCCTGGTAGGGGCGGGAGTGAGGAGAGACTGCTCTCCCTCTCAAAATGCTCTCACATGGCCACGCGTATACGGCAGCTGTCATGGAAGTCCTACTCACTGCCCTCTCGAGCGAGAGGTGTTGTATACAAAATTAAGAGAATGAAAAGCGAATGTCCGGCGCTTTAACCAGATTGGTGAATACGGAGGATCCATATAAGTGGGTTGGAAAGCCCTGATTTCAAACTAATGGTGCACGTGGGCTCCAGTATCCTAAGGAAATAAAAGGCGTATGAGCTTGTTGTTGGTCACCGGCTACCATGGGACTGCATCTCATTACGTTGCTCAACTGCCTTGTGAATTGAACCTTTAAGTCAAAGGCTCGAAGAATGGCCTCTTAAGAAAGCCACCTGATTCAGTTTGGGCGCCCGTACAGTATCTCAGCCCTCACACAAATCAAATGATTTGGGTGGAACATATATATTTGGTGTCTCTTTCTAAATGTGTTTTGTGTTTAAATAAATAAATAATCTAAGTAAATAGCGAAAGACCTATTAGCTTACCATCAATAGTTTTAGACATGTCATAGTTTATAACCATTGACACATCCTTGATATCAATACCACGACCGGCAACATCAGTTGCAACCAAGATTTCCTTTTGACCAGACTTTAAACTTGCCAAGGCATATTCTCTTTGTTCCTGTCCTTTGCCACCATGTAAAACAACAGCACTGTATCCAAGTTTTTCTAGTCCTTTAGCAAGTACATCAGCACCTTTTTTCTGATTGACAAAAATGATTACAGGTGGGTCAAGTCCTGCAGCAAGTATTTCTAATAGTTTTCTCCTGAAAAAAAAAATGAAATTTTAGTCATTTTGACGTTAAGGCGTTCGTGGATAAAAATCTAGATTTAGCAACAAACTAAATAATACAAGTTTTCGACCTACAAGAACTTTTAGTTTCAGATACTCAGTCTCTAAAACCCGAGCAATTTGTAATAACTCACTTTTAAATGAAAAAATAATGGATATAGGGAAACGCATAAAGACATCGGGAATCTGCTGATAAGAATTGTTCAGAAGCTATTTCTTCCAGTTCATAGACTTCAAAACATAAGTTCATATTATGTGATACTTTTCACAACTTCATATATTGATGTACTTTCGTCTAACCATTGTTTCTTCAACTACAAACCCACAAGAGGTGATGAAACCTTTACAAAGTGGTCGACGCGCTCAACTACTCCACTCCCTACCATAAGCTCACGCAGATCAATCCTGGAGCAACATTTTACATTTCCATCGAGACAGAAAATATATGTGTACCTTTAAATCGATTAGGACATTATGCTTGTCTTTCGATAAGTCGAAATACAGGTGTCGAGCTCATTAATGAATTATGTTAACAGGACGATGAATGCTGTTAAGATGAAAGTTTCCCACTTCAGCATTCGTTACACATATAGAGACAATGAAGCCGTGTATATTAATGTACTAGCTATTGGTAAAGTTACTAGCTTCATTATGTTCAATAAAAATATATTGAATCCGTCTTTGGCCTAGCGGTCAGTTCTCCACAAGAATTATCGACACGACTAAAATCGTTTCCTATAAATCAGAGCGAGCACAATATATTAAGATTAAATTTTCAATAAATACGATTTCACAAGTGCCAGCTGCAATTAATCAATTGTACGAATAGTTCGCGGCACTATCTAAAACCAATGTAGAAAATAAACTAATAATCTGGAGCATGTAAGTAAAAGTGGTGTCAGAGCCATTAGTCCTGAAATACTTAAATTTATAACCAAAAGGAAATCGACTTAGTTATAAACATTTGATCAATATTGGTATGAAAAAACTACCTCTTTTCTTGTTCTGAAACCATATAAACAATCTGTTCCACTCGTTCTGTGGGTTTACCAGCACTTCCAATATACACCATTGCAGGTCGCCTTAAATAGGAACGAGCAAGACGTTCAACTGCTGGGGGCATGGTAGCTGTGAACATGACAGTCTGACGATACTTATGTTTCGTTGCGAAATTGCTTAATAGCTTCGAATCATCTTCAGCATCTTCATTATCAGGCTTTTCATTTGTAACTGGTAAATACGTGAGAATATTGTTGACCTCAGGTTCGAAACCCATATCAATCATTTTATCAGCCTATTAATTTAAAAACGTCAGAAATAAATATAATTCATAAGCATTTACAACCACATGGCGAAGGCTCATATAATGGTATGTCGATTTATATAAATATGTTAATCTGACACCAACAATTAGGAATATTTAATTGACTCCGATAATTTAGATGAAAGTGCCGGGTTTTTTCATGATTTGTCGAAATCAACTTGATTATTCCAAAATCCTTAAGACGAAAGCTATGGTTTTCTGTCAGATGAAACCTCGACTCTGTGTATCTATTAACTGTGCACTTAATCTATTATTATTGTTTTTCCGTCTTATATACAGTTGTGTTTAAAACCACTTCATGGACTACTTCTAGGTTTCCACATAATAACATCTAAACCTCCAAATTGATCCAATGCTAACCATCATAGTGCTGAGAAATGATAGCTGTGTAAACGAAAAACAAGTCTGAGAGATCGTAATTGATGAAGGGCTACAACTCAAAGATATAATTTACCATTTTAATCTGGTGCTTTATATCTAACTGCGCCTGCAGCTCTTCTTGGGTTACTGCCGGTCCTAAGACCGAGTAGAGGAGATGGTTTGGGTATGGGGTCAGCAGCCACATCCGGTAGAAAACATTCTTGCGAAGAAAAGAGCTAATCAGAAGGAAGTCTAGGTCATTTAAAATCTGCTTTGGGAGCTGAGAGAGCTTCTTTAGAAGAATGACGACACCTCATGGTGAAAGCTGAGATCCTTCGGAAATCACAAGGCTGATGCCTCTTCTAACAACCACAACAACGATTAATGTAGGTAAACGGAATGTCCGGATAACGTGGGAGACCGAAATCACCAATCAAATAGCTGCGGAAGAAAGGAGATACAACATAGCAGTGTTTGAAAACAGTAAAACCTATTAAACCCAAGCTGGACAGAAAAGGTTAGGCACGGGAGAGATGCTGCTGTACTCTGGTCACAAAGAAAATGTTTCGCACACGCAAGCAGTTGCACTGATGCTGTCCAAAGAAGAACGAAAAGCACTCATAAAATGAGAAACTCGTGAACCCAGGATCATCAAAGCATCATACAAAACAAAGGAGGGAATTATGACGAATATTATTCAATGTTATGCACACACCAATGATAGCAATGAAGACGATAAAGATCAGTTCTACGAGAGGCTGCAATCGATCGTAGAGAAACGCACAGGAAAGGACCTGAACATTCCGATGATAAACCTAAATGTGAAAGCCGGAATGGACGATACCAGGTGTGATCATGTCATGGGACGACATGGACTGACTAGGAGAAAGGGACGAGAATGGTAAGAGATTCGCAAATCTATATGCATTCAGCAAATTGGCCATTTGTGGCACAATGTTCCCCCACAAACGCACGCACAAAGCTACATCGATCTCACTGGATCACAATACAGAGAACTAGATCGATTATATCTGTCACCAAAAAATTCAGATCAATAGAAGACGTGAGAACCAGAAGAGTTGACATAGCTTCAAATCACCACCTGGCCGTGGCCAAGATGAAACTTATGCTAAAGAAACAATGGACAACTGGATAAACAACATTACAAAGGTTTCATACTGCCTTCCTTCAAGATACAAACTTGACGAATCCAAGATAGCTCTCAGCAATAATTTTCGAGCCTTCGAAGAATTACTCAAAAAATGGGAAACTACTGTGGAAGACAACAGGAGAGGGATCAAAGAAACACTAACTTCAACGTGTCAGGAGGTTCTGGGCCGCAACAAGCATCATCAAAAGGAATAGATCTCTATCGAAAACCTGGACAGGACTCAACAAAGGAAGAACAAGAAGACAGCAATCAACAACAATCAGAAAAGAAGAGATAAAGCCAAGACATAGACCAAATACACAGAAGCAACCATCAGTGAAGAAGAGTATTAGAGCCAACAAGCAGAAATACGTAGAAGACCTAGCAAGGACAGCGGATAGAGCTGCAAGAGAAGGAAATGTCGGACAACTATATGACACAACGAAGAAGCTGGTAGGGAAACATAGCGAACCGGAACGACATGCTAAGAGAAAAGAAGGCAAACCGATCACTGAGATTCAAAGACAGAGGAACACATGGGTGGAACACTTCGAGGAACTCTTCAATAGACCGGGCACACTGAACCCACCAGACAATGCTGCAGGACACACAGACCATCCTATAGATGTCACTCCATCAACGACTGAAGAAATCAGCATGGCCACCAGACAGATCAAGGCTGGGAACGCAGTAGGACCTGACTATATACCAGTTGAAGCACTGAAGTCAGATATAGAAGTAAATGCAAAGATGCTCCACGTCCTATTCAGGAAGAACAAGTACCGACAGCCTGAAAAGAAGTATACCTCATCAAGATACAAAAGAAAGGAGAAAGTTTACAACAGAGTGTTGCTGAACCGCGTGAAAGACGCAGTAGACAACCAACTTTAAAATCAACAAGCCGGATTCCGTAAGTATCTGTCGTGCACAGACCGAATACGACACTACGGATCATCGTCGAACAATCAATTGAGTGGAACTCGTCACCATACATCAACTTCCTTGATTATGAGAAAGCATTTAACAGTGTGGATAGGAGAACATTATGGAGGCTTTTTCGACACTATGGAATACCTAAGAAAATCTTCAATATCATATGGAATTCATACTACAGACTATACTGCAGTCGTGCACGGAGGACAGCTGACAGATGCATTCCAAGTAAAAACCGTTACCAGATAAGGCTGCCTACTCATCCTTTTTCGTTCTTCTGGTGGTCGACTGGATAATGAAGACCTCCACATCCCAGAAGAAGCACGGAATATAATGGATAGGTTGGGTGCAGCTAGACGATTTGGACTTCGTACATGACATGACCCTCCTATCCCATACACATCAACAAATGCAGATGAAGACAATCAGTGTAGCAGAAGCCTCTGCTTCAGTAGGCCTCAACATACACAGGGGAAAAAACAACATCTTCAAATATAACACAGTGAACACCAACCCAATCACACTTGATGGAGAAACTCCGGAAGGGGAGGAAACGTTAACATACCTAGACAGCATCATCGATGCACGTGGAGGATCTGATGCATACGTAAACGCGAAGATTGGTAAGGAAAGAGCAACATTCCCACGGTTGAAGAACATATAGAACTCAAAACAACTGTCAACCTACATCAAAGTCAGAATATTCAGTACGAACGTCCAAACAGTTCCACTGTATGAAGATGAAACTTCGAGAACTACCACAACCACCATCAAAAAGGCAAAGTATTTATAAACAATTGTCTACGTAAGATACTGAATGTCCGTTGTCTGAATAACATCAACAACAGCCTACTATGGGAGAGGACAAATCAGCTTCCAGCTGAAGAAGAAATTAGGAAAAGACGTTGGAGTTGGTGAATAGGACACACATTGAAGAAATCATCAAACTGTATCACGAAGCAAACACTAACTTGGAATCCTGAAGGTAAACGGAAAAGAGGAAGGTCAAAGAACACATTACGTTGGGGATTGGAAGCAGACATGAAAATGATGAATAGCAACTGGAAATGATCGTCCAGAACAGATTTAGATGGAAGGTGGTGGTTTGCGACCTATGCTCCTCCATATGGAGTAACAAGCGAAGGTACGTAAGCTTCGCATCTACTTCACAATGCAATCACAAACACTTGATAACAAAAAACCCCAAAAATATGTCCTACTTTGAAAGTTAAAAAGTAGTAGTACTTACCTCATCTAAAACAATGTAAGTACATTGGTTAAGTACCATATACCGGTTTTCTAGTACATCATTTAAACGACCAGGGGTACCAATAACTATTTCGGCGCCCATTCGAAGCTTTAAGGCCTGATCTTCACGCGAGAGACCACCAATTAACGAAACAGTTTTGATTCCCAGTGGTCGACCGAATTTCACTGTTTCTTCCTCAATTTGCTGTGCCAACTCTCTAGTAGGGGCCATGATAATAGCATATGGTCCTTGCTCTGTGTCCTTTTAATAACTGATTAAAAAGTAGCTTAAGTTACCTCCAACCTCTCCAGTTTTGGAAGTCGCTGAATCCAATTTAACAGGGGTATAAGGAAAGCTGCTGTTTTTCCTGAGCCTGTTTCTGCAACACCAATAATATCACGATTTTGCAGACCTATTGGTATTGCTTGGCGTTGAATTGGTGTTGGTTCAGGATAACCAACCTAAAGGGGAGATGAAACTGAGTTAACATCCGTACCTTTTTAATTACATCCTTAAGTTCATCAGCAACATTCATCTCCGCCCAAGACCTAAGGGGGTTCGGAATGTTACCTCCCTTGGTAGATATATTAAAATCTTCGCGAAAGATTCGCCAGTCGCGTTCAGTCATCTGATCAAGGGCCTTTTCTGTCCAGTGCCTGTCATCCCATTTCTGCTTAGCTTCACGCTTTGCCACACCACTTAAACGTTTCCTAAACCATAAGTATAATCCAATGACTAGTTACTTTTCTTGAACTTTCTGGGTGTCGGAACGGCGGCTTTCTAATAGCTTTGAATAAAAGCGTCCAATTTCCTTTTTTTGTTGCTGACAATTGTGAAGAATGTAAACACTTCATTACCTTAATATCAATACCACCAATATGTCCACGGCCAAAAAACTGGATCTGGTGCTTTTCTTTGTAAAGCGGGTTGTAATCTTGGCTAGTATCATCTGCGACATCCCAGTCAAATACAAATTTCCTCTCATTAAGTCGTCTAGGTCGACGCTTAGTCAGACGCTTTTGACCCAAGTAGCGCTCTTTAATAGCTTGTTCTTCTTGTGAATTGTTTATCTTATCACTTGGAACTTCTCCCTGAGCTGCTCGTTTGGAAGTATTTCTAAAGTTTCGGTTCTGCCTCATTCTTTCTTGAAAATCTTCGGTGCGTCTCTTCCGTTCCAGATCTAAAAACATAACAATGGGTAGGAGTGTAACCTTTAGCCCCTTCGAGATATTCCGTTTGTTTTTTAAAGGCGTCCATCTGCTTTTCACGTTGAGCTTGAACTTCAGCTTGTCTTCTTTGGATAGCCTGCTGAATGCGCTCCTCCTTAGATATAAATTTCGGTTTGATTAATTCTGCCTCTTCAGCCTTCTTTTTTAAAATCAGCTCCTCCAGAGAGATAGGAACGCGCTTTGGAACACATGGGATATCGCCTATTTCTTTTTTTGGGCTTCCAGGATCTTCTAACTTCGTTTCGTTTACACTTGGTTGAAGAACATCATCATTATTAGGAGAACTAGAGTAAGATTGACAAAGTAAAATTACCATTTCCCCTTGTTCTCGTGCCTATGCCTCTTCTTTTTCTTCTTGTGCTTCTTTTCCCTTTTCGCCCTTTTTTCTTTCTTCTTGTGCTTTTTTACTTCAGCTTCTTTATCTAGCTTTTCTTCCTTCTTTATATGACTGAAGAAATTTAAGGTCAAAGATATAAATGCTTACCTTTCATGTTTGAACTTGCATCCTTCCTCATCGCTGAGATCTACATCAAGCTCCCCTTCTTCAAGATTGATACCACCGTTGTCCATTAGGTAACTGTAGCATCGACGACAAATCGTTCACTTGATTTTTCAAACATTCAATTGGTCTTCAATTATTAATATAGTAATTGTCCTAATATGTTGTAATCCTCGCTTTGAATAAAAGCGTCCAATTTCCTTTTTTTGTTGCTGACAATTGTGAAGAATGTAAACACTTCATTACCTTAATATCAATACCACCAATATATTCAATTGACTCAGGCTTTCAACTATGAAACACACTAAATCTCCACAAAACCCCTTCTGAGGATATTATTGTTAACAACTAGCGCGTTTTTCAAACGAGAAGTTTAGTCCTAACGTGGTTTGCATTTCTCAAACTTTTGCTATGTTCTTACGCAACAAAAGTACCATTTCTAATCTAAAGAATCTATTCTGAGCTTTACGTTCGGCAGAATACTTTTTTGAGTTTCACCCAACTTAATACTTAACTGCAGTTTTGCCTCGCCTTATTATTCGGTTTTTTCTCTAGTTTTTCACGTAAAGGCTAGTTTCAGTTTATCGTAACCCGTTTTTAGTGTACTGTATTTTTCAACGGTCTTAGGTTTTCTGCTTGCATTTATAAAAAAACTTACGTCAATATAGTCACGAAAAATTTATGCAAACGACCTGAATGCCGTTTCGCTGTTACGACAACTGCAAAGGTTGGTTCCATGAAGCGTGCACAGATTTCACAGTAACTGCTTACAACAGACTCGGCAAGTCGGATCATAGGTGGGTATGTGTCATGTGCAACACGGATGCTATAGTTTTGCTGAGCAACATCATTGTCCTATTGACAGTAAACTTGGAAAATGACAGTCATAAAACGGGTAGACAAACAAGAACGCACAGTGAAAACATGAGGAGGAATATCGACAGGTCTACTATCGATAGAGCATGCAATAGCACTAGCGATGGCATGCTGAAACTCAGCACCATCATAAAGTCGAAGCAGATAGACTATCTCAGCAAACTTGTGTCTCCCAGCACAGGGTCCTTGAATGCAACAACTCTGTGGGTGATTGAACCCACGTTAACAGAGTTAAAAAGGCCCAGACGTCACCGTCTAAGTTGAGCATTTCAAGTATTGTTGGTAAGTCAACTGGTGATTTGACCGCACAATCTACCCCCAAGAATGTTCGTCCGGTCACCAAACAGTCGACGAATCAAAAACGCGCTCGACATCCAAACAACAAGGTGCCGAACTTGAATGCACAGGAAAACCTGGTAAATCAATAACAGTTCATGATGACTCTCTCATAATCATGAACTTTAAAGACAACCCTGACCTTCTCACCAGTTTGCAGGACAAAAATGGCAGGATGCTCTGGGGAGAGTTAAAAAAGAAGCTTGAACTTCCTAGAAAAGAGCCTTTGACGGTCACACGATTCACTCGGGGGAAGGACTCTAACCATCAAAATCACCCGGGGTTACTTCGTGTAACACTCAAGAACATCAGTGAAAAAATGAATAACATCATTTACTTGGGTATGACATACCACTACATTGCACCTCGCTTATAGATATAAGAGTAATCACTAACCGTTCGAATCGACACCATTCGGTACTCCTAACAGTCCACCCAAAAGCGCCACTTGCTGTGGGCAGTCTTTAGGGAGTGTAGTTAACTTCAAACACCCACCGAACCCACAAGAGGACACTGTATAGCGACTCATAGATTGGAATTGGGACTGCCTGCTATAAACAGTCCAGTGATGTAGATCTGAAGTACTGACTTTAACATATATTCCATTCTTTAACTAAGTATGCACAATGTGACCACCAAACGGGTTCCTGCAACAAGCCTGTACGCAAATATGCCGATCGTGAAAATTTTATTATAAACTCCACTACCTTCACCAGTGGTAATCCAAGAACAGTTAAACGGAACTTCATCTCATCCGAACTATTGAAGAGTTATTACCGTGCAAATTTCTAATCAGTGTTTCAGAAAATTCTGATCTCGAAATTATGAAAAAACACTGCAAAATCAATTGACCATAAATCATTATGTGTTGAAAAGACTTCAGTATATGCAGAATGTCATTGTGTATAATATGCTTGATGGTGAGAACTTAATGTCCGTTGAAAATACCCTACTGTAAGAGTGTGGATTGTCTTAATCCTAGTATTTAACACGAAGAGAACATAAAGCACAAACTAGAACTTACTGTCTCATTCTCTTTCAGTTCGGTAGTATTGTAGAAACTAATCAACCTAATAATAATAATTAGTCACTACTTCGGCGTATTCCGACATTTAAAAAGATTAGAATTATCTTTGGCAGGACTACTATCCAACGTCCAATCATCAGTGAACTGTAAACCAATCAGCCCAGTCTACATACTAACGACAGTCACAGCGTTGGCCACTGCAAAAATCTCAGAGCCCCATTCTCTACCTCTTCCGAAAGCAAAGGCACGTGTTATGAGGCTACTAGTCCTATGATCAAGACCGTGCATAAAACAGCCGTTATCATTCACCCAAAGCCCAAACATCCAAGTAATTTTGGATCACAGTCCAGTTGTGCCTCCATGATGACCCAGAATTGCCTTAGCGAATCTGATATAAACCTTAAAGGGTGTAAAATACTCCTCATAAACAATGTTCCAGAAGCTACAGCTACTCAGCCACCGAAATACGGAATAATGCCTAACTTTTTAAAATAATCCAGCACACTTAGACAAAAGCAATTACAAATCCCACAACACACATAGTGGACTGACAATGCGCATTCATCCTATCGTGAGGTTACAACTGTCTAACACACACCCACTTATGACATCAGAAAGCTTTGAAGAATGAAAATATAAGACCCTAAAGGTCAGAACAAAACCACACACAACAAAAACATTTCTCTTGGCAACAATCTCAGCCAATTCCTAATCTCCAAACTGAAACATACAACATACTCAACTACCCATAGTACCGCTAAAATGGCCCAAAGCTCACAGGAAAACTACAACATTGGCCTAATTCGAAACCCACCTTGTGATTCCGGACACTGTTTGAGTCATGCTATCCTAAACATCTCTTTGGTCCTCCAATTCGACGCACACACCACCTCATCCTTTTTTATCTCTCCTTTTTGGCAGTGCTGCTCTGTGGTCTTCACATGTTGAGAGCAATGACTTCACCCTGTTGAGAACATTCTCTATATACCCCGGCCCAATGGAGGATCTGACACAACTTCCTCTTCACCGATAACTGTCCATAGCCTCAAAATCTCTTTGACTGAACCTCCAGACAACTCCCCAAATACACTACTTGACCAATCAACTCACTCTACTTCACCTATCACTCAGAGATATACTCCTTTCTCCAAACTACCCTCTGACTAACAATTGAATATATATATCGAGTTCCAAACACTCCTAGTCCAACTGAAACTACTATAAGTGAATCGTTTGATGAAGCTGTCTTTCTTGATTATGCCTGCAAAATTGCTTGTGGTGATTTCAACTTTCCCAGTATAAACTGGAAGACACAGTTTAGTTCACTGTGTTTTAAAATCCTACTTACTTCTTTAGACATGCACGGTATGCAGCAACACGTATACTCGTCCACAAGAAACCATAAGATTATCAACTTGGAAGTCCGTCACAATGTCACACCAACATCTGTGGTGGTTGGCAAAACGTTTCTCATCGGCGGTCATACAATCGTCCTCTGCACACTACCATTTCTTGCAAAGTGCAACAAATCCAAGACAACCACTACTCGTTTTCAATATAGGGACCATCATGTGCGTCAGTAAAAGTAATCTTAGTATCATGAACTTTTATCCTAATAGTATACGTGCTGCCGCCAAAACATTGAAGCCGAACTCAAATTCTGGTGCAGATGACATCCCATCAACTCTTTGCAAACTGTCAGGACCAGACATAAGAACACTATTACTCAGAATATTCACATTATCTTTAGAGGCAGGTGCATATCCAGAAACCTGGAAGGTGTGTATGTTGTCTTCAAACTCAAGCCAGGGCCGAAAAACCTGATCGAGAACTATGGACCTGTAAATATCACCTCATCATATCGCGCACAATGAGGAAAGTGAGATCAGATCAATTATCTGATCACCTACTTAAGGAAGGTTAAATCGATCCGTCGTAACACAGCTTCATTATGACAAGGTCCCGCAGTACGTGGCTGATAGACTTATCTAACGAGGTTGCTCGCATACGTGACCGAAAGGAACTAGTGGTTATACTATATTTCGACATCAAGGAAGCTTTTGATAAGGTACCGCATAACCACCTATCCGACACACTTCAGTCAGTTGGCATTACTAAACTCCTATCGCAATGGATTAAGTCCCTCCCCACGAACAGACACCAAATAACTGAAATAAACTTCACAACATCTACACTTCGAACAATAACTAGTGATGTTTTGAAGGGTGGTGTCTTGGGTCCATTGCTTTTTACAATCTACACCAATAATACATGCAAGTGCTTTAATGCGGGTAAGGCCTACGTTTACTCTGATTACTTAAACGTCATCTATAAAACTAACATTTACGATGCACGCAGTACTGTGCAAACAATCTCGTATGAACTCAACAACGTAGATAACTGGTGTGAGCGCTGGAGGTAAGAATTCAACACAGAGAAATATGGCTGACTACGTATTGGAGGAACACCTGTTGGAATTAAACCGACATTCAATGAGGACGTACTGAATAAACTCACATGAGTAACTGATCTTGGGGTACATTGCTCCCACAGTCCTAACTTCTCAGAACATATCTCCACTAAAGCATATAAATGCGGAAATTGCTAGGCTTCATTCTTCGTAACTTCTTTCAGATAAATTCAGAATAGATATGTGTGGATGTATCGATGAATACTGATCGTTCTTGTTTTCCAACTTAAGCCTACCCGTTGTACTGAAAGTAAAAAAAGCGAGATTTCACCCACAAAATGCTTAAAGCTGATTTATCCATTGACTATCGTTCCCGATACCATATCCTAGGACTATAACCTCTCTGTAAAAGAAGGCTTAGTTTTAGTTTATTCCTCTACTTCAAGTTTTTCGAAAAGCGTACTTACTCCATTTGTGTTACAGTTCCTACCCATGGCCCACACCCAACGACCCACCAGATAAAGTATCTGTGGTCAAAGTTGAAAAATACACATCGAAACTGGAGAAAACTGCTTCCTCATCAAGTATGCGTTAATATGGAACACTCTTCTCTCTGAAATATGCATGACGGATAGATTACATACGTTTGTAGGAATTCTTGATGAAGCCTTGGCTTGTACTAATCAAGCACTCACAAACACATCTGCGTCCCGCTTGAACATCATAAGACCTTTAAATATATAGAACATACCAGAATAGAAATTTAGTTTCCCTAACTATTCTTCTTTGCAGTGGCGTCAGATATGTCTTCGTGGATGTGTCGCTCCTTTATTCTTACTTGAAGTAGACAGATAACTCACTGGACCTGCTGATATCGCTCAGCTATAGTTGTTTGCAAAGGTCGCTCACTACAACCCAGAATATTTTGTTTGTATCAAAATCTTTGTGACTTAGGACGAGGCAAACAGTCATTAATACTAGGGCTGTTCTCCTACGCTCACTATTCAGACTTATGTTTCAAATTTGTTGTTGACTTCACCATTCTACTGAGATAATCTATAACATACTGACTCAGACCATTACATCATAACCTAAAGGCTGGCATCAGATAAAGGGAAAGAAAATAAAAATACAGTAAAAAATATGGTAGATAGCTTTTCTTCACACTTTCCTCTCTTTGGGCGCCTTTCCATTCTGATGAACAACATTCCTTGTGGTGAGACTATAGTTTATGGACAACTGCTGAGCGACGGTATGGTGACCTACTTACCAGAGCTATGTGAGGGTTTCAAAGCGGTGTGAGGGATTAAGATTATAATTTCAATTTGATGGTTAGGGTCGGGGATCAGATTTAGGGTTTTTCATCACGAACTGATATAAGCTAAAATGATGAAACGCCATTTGGCCAAATTGATGAATGAATTTTGCGCTCAAATCAAAGACCTGTTATACTAGGTCTGTTTGGTTCGTCCATAATTTATAGTTTCGCCTCATTATTACTGTATCCTTTTATCTGGAGGCTCTAACCACGTTCAACCAGCAACAATAACTAGTATGAGTTTTATCTACCAATTCACCACACATTCGTCTGTTCCACAAAAAACGGCCAAGCTTTGTTCAAGTGCACTTTTGCTCCTTTGTTCCTCGTAGTTTTTTAGCATCACGCTCTCAGTACAAATCTATGAAGCTCCTCGAGCCAAAAACAGGTTTAACGCACGCGTTTTTCAAGATCATAGCTCATTACCAAGCGCCCTTAAAACATACTCTATAACACCTTCAGTTTCAGTCTGAAAAGGATAGTAGGCTGATTGTATTGCATAAATACTTAGCAGGACTAGAATACTAACGAATGAATGCCGAGTTCGGATCTGGGGTGCGACGTTTATGTGGTGTCATATTTGAAACAGACTATAAAAACCGCACTCATGATGTAATACTAAAACATGAACCTAATTATTACTTCTTTGGGATATCTTAACCGGTGTATTGTCTTTTATTTTCATTGGTTTCATTTGCCTAACAGTCCTATTTAGAAAACATCTTATGCAAAAACCAATATTGTTAATTGTAGATCATACCTGTATAAATGGTGTGTACCTCCCCTTGCAGAAATATATTAATATTTACAATTCAGAGTGTATTTAGGCAAAAAGTAAACTATTCAGTGATGTTTGTAACACAGAGCTACATTAAGAAGAAATTCCGCATTCCTTTTCTATGGTAGGCTAAAAAGCAGACATTCTGGCGCATCCTCTCATTAGTTCCCCTTTACTTTCAAACGTATCTCCCCCTTTGTTCCTCCTTTGCTCTCCTTTATTTACTCCTTATTGGATGCTTGGGTTATAATATATTATTATATGAACATGATAGCCGGGCTCATCTACTAAACCAAAATGGTTGAATTTCGGTTTATATTGTCGTTAAAAAAAGGAAAATAACAACTGCTACGTACGAATGCAATTATTCATCATTAGCTGCATATCAAGGACATAAATTCCAGGCAGATATTCAACACGACCGTAAGTGAAGCGAAGCGGAGGAGTCAAGTTAGCCAAGAATTGGTATTAGAATAGTAAAAGAAATTCAAATTAAAGCAACTTCTGCATATTTCCGATGTCGAATATGAGTCCGTATTTGAATCTCTTAGTGGTTTATATGCATTGTTCACAAATATTGTTGTCTAAGCTATTCATTTACAAAAGTATCCGAAAATCTGCTGTTGTTAAGCTAATAGTGCCTCAAAGATATCACCCTTAGTTCGATCCACACGATACATTTTCCCATTATGAATATGGCTTACACAAGTGAAAAGTATATAACACATTGTCTTTTATTTGCCTGACACACTACAAACACTCAAACAAATAAATGAATATCACCAATGGCTTTCGTCATTGCATTCAAACTTCTGTAAGGCTACATACGCCAGAAATTATCTGATCACTGCGTGAACAATTAACGTTCACAGGTTCGGTCAGTCGTTTAAGTGTGTTTCTAGGTATTTTATCAGGAAATCAACATTACAGATTAAATGGGTCTTTGATAGCTTCGAAAGATATAATAGATTGATCAGTTATTTGTGACAATTATTTACCATAGACAAATGTATGATTCCATCACGGAAAATGCTAATCTGAGCACCAACTGGTTCTTACTTTTTTAGTAGTACTTACCATGCTTATTTCAGTGATTGCTGAAGCATTCAACTTAAGTCATATGCTTTCCAGGTATAGAAATTGTAATGACTTGAAACAAAATTGACCTATCAGTGCTGCCATTCGAATTAACCGTCGACTGCTGCTATTGATACTGTTGTGAAGGAGAACACAGGTGAGGACGACCTGCTATGTATTTAGTACGAATTACAACGTTACTTGGTAAAATGCAAAAACTATACTATGATACTCTATTTGCAAAATCTTCTTCAATTGTCTCAGGCTTCATTGTTCATGGATTTCCATACAAATTGCTTTTCATTTCTGTTCTTCTCTCTTGATCTTCTCAATCTTCTGCTGTCAGATAGTCTATTCCTTACTCACCATATATACTACTTATATCGATATAAGTAGCTCACATCACAATACGACTTTTTGGCATGACTGCCTAATAAGTGCTACCTGCAACTTATTACGACGAACAACACTCTTATATTGGTTCAAAGAAAGCAAGACTATATAAAGAACTACGTTGTTCACCAATCACTAATTAAACACCTTACTTACTGAAAGATGTGGAATCTTTCACGTACCTGGTCAGCATCATCGATGCACGTGGAGGATCTGATGCATACGTAAACGCGAAGATTGGTAAGGAAAGAGCAACATTCCCACGGTTGAAGAACATATAGAACTCAAAACAACTGTCAACCTACATCAAAGTCAGAATATTCAGTACGAACGTCCAAACAGTTCCACTGTATGAAGATGAAACTTCGAGAACTACCACAACCACCATCAAAAAGGCAAAGTATTTATAAACAATTGTCTACGTAAGATACTGAATGTCCGTTGTCTGAATAACATCAACAACAGCCTACTATGGGAGAGGACAAATCAGCTTCCAGCTGAAGAAGAAATTAGGAAAAGACGTTGGAGTTGGTGAATAGGACACACATTGAAGAAATCATCAAACTGTATCACGAAGCAAACACTAACTTGGAATCCTGAAGGTAAACGGAAAAGAGGAAGGTCAAAGAACACATTACGTTGGGGATTGGAAGCAGACATGAAAATGATGAATAGCAACTGGAAATGATCGTCCAGAACAGATTTAGATGGAAGGTGGTGGTTTGCGACCTATGCTCCTCCATGAGGGATAACAGGTGTAAGTAAATAAGTAACTGACTTATGTATATAATATTCGTTTTCTCAACAGCTTTCTCTGAAAAACGTTATAAATTGAACTCTTTCCTGGAAGTTAATTATACCTTAACATTTTTAAGTCGATTTGTGTGGGTCCTACTAGTCGTCTATTCTTGTTGTTCAGTTTGTGAGATAAAGGCGGTCTCTGCCCAATGTTGATTGAAGACAATTCATAGATGATAAGTCTTGCTGACTGAACGCTATATTCGGATCCTAAGCTAGTCTTGTGACCCCTAATCTAAATCTACACAGCGACCTGGACACAAGAGAAAAGGTGTAAAATATGCGAGAAACACTTTACAACAAGGGTTCATTTATGTACAGAAATCATAGGGTTTTTGTAGTATTTTAGAAGTCCTTGGGTTTTCCTGAAAATCCCGGAAGGCTTGTGGTGCCGCGATTCGTTAATCGTTCGTTTCGATAATCGATATAATTCTAATCTTAACGGCGCGTAAAATCAGAAGACAAAGGATAGCAGCAACTACAGTTTATTGTCGAATAACTCAGGTCAGGAAGTTAGCAACACCTGAGCGAATAATAACGAGCGAGTGAACAGGCGAATAAGCGAAGGAAGTGAACGAGGCGAAAGATGATGCGTATTGGAGATGGCCGGGAAGCCAACTCGATTTAAGCAAGCGTTAATCAACATTTATAGTCGGACAAAAATGAGTGACAGACATATGATAAGATACGAAGTGTACACATATATGCTCATATAAAAGTATAGTCAAGGTTAATAAGCAAATGATTAACAAGATCAAAAGATGACTCAATGTACAGGTGAATTGGCTTGGCCAGCAACTAGAATAAAGTATATGGGCTTACCAAATAAACTGATACTACAGGCTACTAAACATAGTAGCAGTGTAGTTATCAGCCAATCAGAAACTCTACATGTTACTTTTCACTTTCGTGATGTTTCTAGCAAAACTTCTAGTCAATGTCGATTGGATAAAATGCTCCTCAATATTTCCTGAGCCTTTCTTGTCTATTGCGAGAAATTATCAGGATCGCCCCAACAATAGAGTTATTTGTTTCCATTTCCAATATTTCAAGCAATGTTGTAGAGGATTAATTCCTCTATATTTGACCCCAATAAATAACTAATATCCCGTTAACTGAATATTTAAGGCAGGCTAAATCTCCTAGTAGAATTATGGGTTTACTCGAGATTATTCAAAAGCCCAGACACCAGTTATAGAGATAGTTTATTGTGAAAGACTCACACAAAAATTTACAAAGTGGATTAAATGTCTAAATTATAGAGAGTACACAAATAATACAACAATTGAATGGGCTTGCCACAATATGCGTAACAACCGTTATACATACTATGCGCTCACGTCAGATACATGTACATTTAGTTGGCTTCTGTATCTAGTGTGTGTTTATTCCAATTTGCACCTCATAAATTACTGACTTTTACAGCTTGCTTACAGAGCGTATTGGGGACGACAGTCACTTACGTACACCTTTCAACAACTGAGGTGGTTGAACGTTTTTGTTTCCTTGGAAGTAAAGCCGCATGAGACGAAATAGCGGAAAAGAACTACATATTACGGAGGATATGAGAACAGTCAAAGCAGTAACTACAACGGATGAAGAATGAATCAATTTGAAATGAGATTAATACAAAATAATGAAGTTGAGTGAACAGAGTAGTTGCAACAATCTACGGTGTATGCTGTAAAGAAGAATGGGAATGAAAGCCAACGTACAAAGAAACTAGTATTCATGTGACATCTTAGAAGGCTTGTCAATCAAAAATAGATAGTTATTCAATTAAATGAACTTCATTGGGTTTGACTGACCAGGAATTTTTAGTTGGACAAGTGCATGTTACCACAACTGACCTGATGGAGTGCTCACACACCATTTTTAAAACACTATAGTACCACTGTCTATACAATTCGATCAATATTAGAAACTAAATAACATAGTGTATATATATAGTATGTATAGTATATATATATATATATATGCCAATGGCGGTGACTGAGTGGTTGAATATAGACTAAACACTTTTAGACTAATGATATTGTCTATTGATGCCAGTGTTTTAGTAATGAACTTCGTAAAACAAAAAAACACATGATGTCCTGCTGTGTTTGTTCCATTTTAGTATTTACACTTTCTCCTTAGAAATATTGTTAATGAACTATTCGGAAGATTTGAACTGAAAAATCATTTGTTCTTTGAACACTACATTTTGTTTACAACAAAATCTCACGTCTATTATATTAACCCAATCTATGTTTATTTTATTTTTAAAATAAACTAATTGATGAAATTGTTACTATGTTGATGGAAATGTTAATTATCAATTTTAGAGAAGTGCCTTATAAATAACCATATTTATACTTTGAACAAAAAAACATTAATCGAAAAATCCAGTTCGAATTATTTGCCTATGATTCTAACGGTACTCTGAAAAAACTTCATGTTTTCATTTACCCAAAAAATGATAAGATATAGTCGTCAATCTAGCGCATCGGTGGCATCACCACAAACAACTGACTTCACCAATACCTACAAATAATATGAGAGTCGAACGCTTAGACTTAATTATAATTACTAGTGACTTGAACTGATTTGTTTCTTACAGTGTTTGTACTTGTTTATTTTTGAGTTGAAAAAGTAACAAAACATCAGAAATGTTTTCTACTGATGGGGTTACTATGAATACATCATTTTCATGACAAGATATGACTTCATAAAACATTCAAGTACAAGGTGGACAAACTCACTCCCTACTTTCTACAAACTGAGAACCTTAAGTAAATCGAGATTCTTGAAAATGAAGATTTTACCGCGTTCTTTTTTTGTCAGATCTCTATTTGCTCATTTCAGCTAGTCCACTTAACAGATAAGTGAATATAGTTTACTTAGAAAACGTTTGCAGCTTTCACGAACTCTAAAGGTCAAAATGAAATATCAACTACACTTACAGGCTTGATTGAATCAAAATCTATATAGACGACTCTACTACTAACAGAAAGTCTTGTCAATGAATAAGCCAACCTCTGAGAACGAATGTAAATATATTTGAATTAATCAATCGGCGGCCACTATCAATTTGCCTTAATCACTTAAATGAGTGTTACTTTAAGAACTTTATTTTCGAATAGACGGAAATCAGCTGCAAACTGAATCCTTAGACATTTTATTACAAAACTCTTAACCAGAATAAATTTGGATAGACTCTCTTATAAACTGTAAGTATGGGGAACAGTGGCACTGATTCGTCTAATCCTAATATTTCAATGTTGTCTACCGCCATTTCTGAATCTAACTCGGTATACCGCTGTTACGTATTTTCTTATTTAAGTAATAATAGTTTGGACGACTAACTCTTTTAGGGTAATCCTCATACTGAAACAATGTTTTTCCCATAAATACCAATTAGTTAAGTGCGATTTATTCTAAATATTCAGTCAAGCAACTTCGTAATTTATCCATACAAATTTCCCGATTATATGAAATAAAACATCGCACAAACAACTCTTCCCTGGAGGTTGATTGGCTTCATTATATGACACTAAGTGTCTAATACAATACTTAAACGTAGATCAATACCTTTCTAACGTCACTCCCACTTATGAATTTGAAAGTACTTGTGGTGGCATTTATGCAGGAAGAACTGAAGAAAGTGTTTTTACCGGTTTTTTCCCAACATGTATTCGAGAGAAACTATGTCTGATGAGTAGTAAATTTACACAAATATAACTGTCAGGCTCTTTATAGATAGTGGACACAGTATGAATACCTTCTAAAGCATTCAAAATAATTGACGAACAAACACCAACTATACTCCGCTTTGCAAGGGTCATTACGATCAAATGTTACAAACCTGATCTATGTGGGTGGATGGAAAATGTGACAAGGCTCTCCTTAGAATGGTAAACAGAACTGTACTCGAATACTTTTATTTGTTGCATAATATTGTCGGTGTTTACGCACTGATTTGATTTTGACTTTATGAAATCACTCATAACTGTTAGCTAACTCTACTTCACATTACCAGTTATCTCCAAGGTTTTCTTGCCAACATTAACAATGGCCTCATTTAGCAGTATATGTAACATCTTTTTCAATCTACTATGATTTTTGGTTTTGTTTTAAATACCTATCTCAAGTTCGCTAATTACAGCATATACAATCTGTTTCGAATCATATTGCTCTGTAACTTTGTGCTGGCCGCAGCTGATGAGGAGCCTTCAGAAGAGGAAAAACTTATTTCATTCTGCAAATCTCGTTGTTTGCGTTTTTCTAAGATTCATCAAGTTGTACGAAGTAATTTACTAACTGGTCAGTTTCAATAGATGAATTTACCGACCATCAGGACGGAAGATCCACTTGATGCATAAAATGGCATAATTCAGATCCAGGTAGGCGGTTTGAAATGAACGAGCCTTATACACAGACGGCTCGGTAGTAAAATGATTACATATAACAGTAAAGTTGATTGATTACATTTTTCCACATAGGTCTATGTATATTGACCCGATAAATGATTTATTTTGCATTATTAAGGTTTTTTCGTATACCTAGTTGGTGGACTTCTAAAAATGACCGTAGAAGCTTATGAAGGAAACTTGCCTGAACGTCAGATATAATCATCCTATCAGCTGAGTATTGGCAACATGAATTTGAGCAAGGAAAAATGAGGCGCTGGGATGAAAATAAGCTTTTAACATGTATATTTGTGGAAAGTTACAAATATTTACATTATGATTAAGCAGTAGCAACCAGGTCGAACATATAGTGTATTCAAAATGATTTGTAATTATAAGAACAAAATATGATAAACAAAAATACCCAGAAGTGTAGATTTAATTTTGAATTTTAAAAGAGATCCACTCCATCGTGCACAGATTTGCGTGGACGAGTGTTTCATTTAACGATTTTATTATTGCACGAATCGAAAACCAGGTTAAAATTATAACTGGATGTTGAAATGTGAGCATCACGGATGATCAGTCCAGGCAAGAAAATCATATTCAAAGTTTAGATACATAAGATACTTAGAACAGAAGTAGACACTTTCAAGTTACTTTTTTTCTAAGTGCACTTTGAACATGGTTGGTTCCAACGTCATCTTCTCCATCATTGACTTCATAAACCCTATGAGGCTCTCCTGGCTTCAAAAGTCGTCCAATATGATCATAACGCTCTGTAGTACAAGACAAGAGTTGTATTTGCTTTTACTGAAACAAACAGTTTATAAACTATATGGTATACTTACGTTTCAGCACACAGTATACACAAACAAATTTGAGGTATGATTTGTACTTACTTAAAAACTATGTCAGTCCAAATAAGAACTATCGTGGATGTACTATAAAGCTAGGTGGTTTGAGTAAACGAACACTAGATCTTATCAACTCAAGTACACTAAGTCAATGTCCTGAATACATTCTCCCTTGTGAAGTTATGGCCGCTAATATGTTTATTATTAATGACAATGAAACTTTAAGTCCAAATGATAGTGTATATGATCGATGTGCAGTGATGCTGATTAAAATTTTATCAGCATCAGATGCGTCATGCTGACGAATATTAGCTATTTCGAGACTTATAATAAAAGTTTCTTATTAGTTTGGTGTAATCACATAATACAGAATCATTATTACATTCACCTATGGAGTGGTTGCTTGTTGCTAAGATCAGACACTGTTCGGACAATCAGATAGTATTATTGACATTTATACAAAGATGTGTGAGTTATAGACGAGTACTAATTCACATATCCTTTTTACGATTTTCAACTAGGTTCTGTGAATGACCGATAGGTTATAACAGACCTTTACCAGACAGAATCATAGCGATGATATCTAGTCGATACAAAACCATTGGATATCCCTATGGTCAAAAACTTGAGGACAGTATTGTGCCTTAAAGATAACTTTTCTCATTGGAATATGCCACTCTAACTAACTATGTACTTTTTATAACATGTCTTCACACCTCATAATATAACATCAGTACCACATTTCTTGCCAACTTACATCACTTGTTGCGTAGGCAAGATGTTTAACTGCCAACCAAAGGACGTGTGCATTGCGCCTCAGTTCGTTTAATTCTACTTTGTGGGTGTGAGAAGGCCTTTAAAGGCACAGTATATTTGTAGGTTACTGGTATTTGATTGCAGAGGTTTCATACTGCCTTCCTTCAAGATACAAACTTGACGAATCCAAGATAGCTCTCAGCAATAATTTTCGAGCCTTCGAAGAATTACTCAAAAAATGGGAAACTACTGTGGAAGACAACAGGAGAGGGATCAAAGAAACACTAACTTCAACGTGTCAGGAGGTTCTGGGCCGCAACAAGCATCATCAAAAGGAATAGATCTCTATCGAAAACCTGGACAGGACTCAACAAAGGAAGAACAAGAAGACAGCAATCAACAACAATCAGAAAAGAAGAGATAAAGCCAAGACATAGACCAAATACACAGAAGCAACCATCAGTGAAGAAGAGTATTAGAGCCAACAAGCAGAAATACGTAGAAGACCTAGCAAGGACAGCGGATAGAGCTGCAAGAGAAGGAAATGTCGGACAACTATATGACACAACGAAGAAGCTGGTAGGGAAACATAGCGAACCGGAACGACATGCTAAGAGAAAAGAAGGCAAACCGATCACTGAGATTCAAAGACAGAGGAACACATGGGTGGAACACTTCGAGGAACTCTTCAATAGACCGGGCACACTGAACCCACCAGACAATGCTGCAGGACACACAGACCATCCTATAGATGTCACTCCATCAACGACTGAAGAAATCAGCATGACCACCAGACAGATCAAGGCTGGGAACGCAGTAGGACCTGACTATATACCAGTTGAAGCACTGAAGTCAGATATAGAAGTAAATGCAAGGATGCTCCACGTCCTATTCAGGAAGAACAAGTACCGACAGCCTGAAAAGAAGTATACCTCATCAAGATACAAAAGAAAGGAGAAAGTTTACAACAGAGTGTTGCTGAACCGCGTGAAAGACGCAGTAGACAACCAACTTTAAAATCAACAAGCCGGATTCCGTAAGTATCTGTCGTGCACAGACCGAATACGACACTACGGATCATCGTCGAACAATCAATTGAGTGGAACTCGTCACCATACATCAACTTCCTTGATTATGAGAAAGCATTTAACAGTGTGGATAGGAGAACATTATGGAGGCTTTTTCGACACTATGGAATACCTAAGAAAATCTTCAATATCATATGGAATTCATACTACAGACTATACTGCAGTCGTGCACGGAGGACAGCTGACAGATGCATTCCAAGTAAAAACCGTTACCAGATAAGGCTGCCTACTCATCCTTTTTCGTTCTTCTGGTGGTCGACTGGATAATGAAGACCTCCACATCCCAGAAGAAGCACGGAATATAATGGATAGGTTGGGTGCAGCTAGACGATTTGGACTTCGTACATGACATGACCCTCCTATCCCATACACATCAACAAATGCAGATGAAGACAATCAGTGTAGCAGAAGCCTCTGCTTCAGTAGGCCTCAACATACACAGGGGAAAAAACAACATCTTCAAATATAACACAGTGAACACCAACCCAATCACACTTGATGGAGAAACTCCGGAAGGGGAGGAAACGTTAACATACCTAGACAGCATCATCGATGCACGTGGAGGATCTGATGCATACGTAAACGCGAAGATTGGTAAGGAAAGAGCAACATTCCCACGGTTGAAGAACATATAGAACTCAAAACAACTGTCAACCTACATCAAAGTCAGAATATTCAGTACGAACGTCCAAACAGTTCCACTGTATGAAGATGAAACTTCGAGAACTACCACAACCACCATCAAAAAGGCAAAGTATTTATAAACAATTGTCTACGTAAGATACTGAATGTCCGTTGTCTGAATAACATCAACAACAGCCTACTATGGGAGAGGACAAATCAGCTTCCAGCTGAAGAAGAAATTAGGAAAAGACGTTGGAGTTGGTGAATAGGACACACATTGAAGAAATCATCAAACTGTATCACGAAGCAAACACTAACTTGGAATCCTGAAGGTAAACGGAAAAGAGGAAGGTCAAAGAACACATTACGTTGGGGATTGGAAGCAGACATGAAAATGATGAATAGCAACTGGAAATGATTTTTCAGGACGGAGTTCGATGGAGAATCATGGTGGTCTGCCCAAATCCTACCACCAGGGGTAACAGGCGATGGACTAGATTGGACTGATGGTTTGTATAACGTAATTTCTGAGACACCTGTGCTGTATATTTGAAAACTTTGACTGAAGGAAAGTGATGTTATGTCGCGATTTGACTAGAAATTCAGCCAATAATCGACACACCTTGGTAATATATTTTTGTGGAACTGGAAGCGAAATACACGTAAGATCTAACAGTCTGTTTGTTATACGGTGACATAACTAACAACTGACCGAGCCTTGGTTAATAAACACAGTCGGATATGCAAAGAAATTAAGTGGATAATTAGACGGTAAAAAGAATTGATGCATGAAGATATTGACAATGTGGTTTTCAAAAATTACAATCTTACCGGAAAATTGTAGTTCCCATTCCCTTAGGGTTTGCATTTGATCAGCAGTTAGATCAGTAAGATCGTCATAGTCATCTTTTGTTTCGAGGTTGAAGCACGCAAGTGCTCTTGATGCATCTCTACCGGCAAAAGCAGCGTACGGTGCACCTGAAGCAATGTAATGTTGATTGCCAGCTTACCCTTGCCATAAAATCCCTGTCCTTTATTTGTGACATCGAATATCTTACCATTAACTGCTATTAATATTCTCTTATGTTCGCCACTGCCATCGAAACTCTGGAGTTCTTCTAGTGTAAAATCACGTCTCCCCATCTTCGGGACTTCACATTTCTGAGACTTCTTTTTTCTTAACAGTGGCCTTAGACTTAAATAAACAAGTAAAACGCATATTAGGAACAATGTTATGTTAATAGGACACTTGACTGCATCCATCACAGCCACAACGTAATTCCCCTGTTTTGGGCCATCCTTTCCCATTGTAGGGATAACTTTTGAAATGTGTTCGTCGCTTCAAACAACAAACTTTGTTTACTGCAACAGTGCAGTTATAAAAAGATGTGATTGTCGTTCTGATATTCCAGAATCTAGAAAGAGTTCCAGTAAGTGGATTTTGATATTAAGACTGCTGAAGTAATTTGATAGAATCAAACGATTTGATCTAAATATTAGACACGAACATAATTTGGAAAAGGTCTTCAGTAATAAGGATAGTAGGTTGATGAACCCGTGTTAATCCCGACAGATTGCCTTCTAGTAAATGTTCAGCTTCTCCGTGAAAATTTTCGCTGATAGGGCTGATACAACTTGTTCGGGTAAGGCGTTCAAGTCATTGACCACTCGGTGAGGAAAACGGCCCCCCCCTTGCGTTTATTAGATCGCGGTTTATGAACCTTCTTGTTATGACCTCGGAGATCATCAGTGCCGAAAGGAGCAAAAAGATAAGACATATAACACCCAAAACACAATTAAAGTTAAGAAATGCCAATATAAGGCCACATCGTGTCCTACGATAAGAACAGGGGAAAAGGTTAATGAGTTGTAAACTCTCATCGTGAGAGAGTTTAGAAGGACATTTCACTAATTTCGTCCATATACGCTGAACACGTTCAAGTGAGCTAATATTCTTTAACAGACATGGACTAGCTGCTGGAACACAGTACACTACGTGTGGTCTTTCGTAGATGGGATGTAAAATTGGAAACATTTCCTCGTCAAAGTATTTGAATGCTCGGCGAAGTGACCATTACGCACAACAACCTTTGGAAGCATCTGAGTTTCAGTGTATAGTCGTTTTCAAGTCGTGACTTATTATTACTCCTAAGTCTTTATGTTCTTGAGCGTGCGGAGCATTTATTCACAACATCCCACCAGATAAATATACAAGAATTCAGGCGATAAAATTGACAAAAATGTTGAACGTTTACCATGTATACTCCTTAAGGCGATCCCAGGGTCGGAGAAATAGCGAAATATTTTATTCGATAGAGCTCGAAGTCACGATAATACCAACATTCGAGTAGGATCTGATTTGCCACTAGCATTTCGAAAGAGAGAGAGAGACTTGACTCTCACCACTCTCGTCCGGATCAGGGATTTGTGTGCAGATTGAGCTACGATAGATGACACCCAGTATAGATGCACAAATAAGGAAGGTAGAAACGGCTGAACTAGGGATTTGTCGCAAAATTGTTGAGAAAATCTCCGTTTAAAGGATTTTCGAGTATTCGGGTCTTGGAAACGAACACCACCAAGATTTACATGGATAGATCGTTCTCCTTGGACGATTTATATGGAAATGCTTGTAGTCCAGGAAACAAATTCCAAGGGGCATTAGTGGATGAATTGAAGCCCCTCATCGTAGCTGTGACTGAAACTTGGTTAGCCCATGATTTTGACGTCACCCCAGAATTACTCGGGTACAACTAGCTAAGAAAAGATAGGAATAGATGCAGGAAAGGGAGTACGGTCGTAATATACATAGCTAGTAATACGATTATCTGTTCCTTCGTTTGTGAATTCCACGATAGTGTAACTTGCGAAATAATTAGCTGTAAACTCACTTCCGTATTTTGTGCATTTATACTGGGTGTCATCTATCGTAGCTCAATCTGCACACAAATCCCTGATCCGGACGAGAGTGGTGAGAGTCAAGTCTCTCTCTCTCTTTCGAAATGCTAGTGGCAAATCAGATCCTACTCGAATGTTGGTATTATCGTGACTTCGAGCTCTATCGAATAAAATATTTCGCTATTTCTCCGACCCTGGGATCGCCTTAAGGAGTATACATGGTAAACGTTCAACATTTTTGTCAATTTTATCGCCTGAATTCTTGTATATTTATCTGGTGGGATGTTGTGAATAAATGCTCCGCACGCTCAAGAACATAAAGACTTAGGAGTAATAATAAGTCACGACTTGAAAACGACTATACACTGAAACTCAGATGCTTCCAAAGGTTGTTGTGCGTAATGGTCACTTCGCCGAGCATCCAAATACTTTGACGAGGAAATGTTTCCAATTTTACATCCCACCTACGTAAGACCACACGTAGTGTACATAATACAAGCATTGACAAATCTATACAGTGAAGTTTCGGCTAATAACAGAGATGGCACATACAAAATGATAATAAAAAAATGTGAATTGTGACACTATTTATAGATTAATTATATCCTGTCTATTTCAACGAAACAAATCAATTGACATTCACAATGGTAATGAACTTTTGCATAGGAAGTGAGTTCTAGTATCTGTCAAAAAATGTATAGTGAGGTATGATAATCAGAAGTATTTGAATCGTAGTATAAACATAATCTTCAACAGTTTTATTCGTTCCCATTTAGAGCACGGAAACATAGTATTTCCTCCCTCCCTCCAAAAGGATAAGGACACTCTGGAACGTATACAACGTCGAGCCACGAAATCAGTTCGGGGACTCAAATTCAACCCTTATGAAGAGTGCCTTCAATCACTTAACCTTTACCCGTTAGAGTACAGGCGTCTTAGAGGTGACCTTCTTATGACTTACAGTATCCTTAATACTTCTGGCCATCCCCTTAAACATCTTCTTAAGCTTAGTCATAACACTAACCTGAGAGGTAACACCCAGAAATTGGAGACCCTACATAGCAGAACAGACTGCAGACACAACTTCTACTCCGTTAGAGTTGTCAAGTGCTGGAATTCGCTGCCGACTGAGCTAGTCCAAGCGACCTCCCAGGGGTCCTTTAAGAGGAAACTTGACTTATTCTTAAGTACTAAGGATAACATATTATTATGATTTACCAAATTCTTTTTTGTCCTCTATTATCGTTCATGTACCCAGGTTTTAGCCTGGAGGTATTGGTGATCCACTGCTACTAGACACGGAAGCCCGTTAAGCGAAAGCTTCTTCTATTCCGTCCTCAACCATTTGAACCATTTCAAACTAATAATCCCAGGAATAACGCAATTTAATCAAGAAGTACTAGATGAGCACAAACGAATGTATTGTATTTGGAATTCAGAATCACAACAGTCATCAATACGAAGAAGTCATTGATTTATTTAAACATCACATCCTACACAGCTCAAATCGGAGTGTAAGTGTCTGTAATCGATTGTTCATCTTACATCTGTCCGATGGTGCATTGGATATATATTCTGTATTTCTAGAATGCACTCGTGAGTATTAGAATTAACAACCGAAATTGGAACAGACTCACCTGGTTCCTGAAACTGTATACAATCATCATGTCGGTTGTATAGTGAAACCGCCGATATTTAGAATTTGCATTATAGACTTTCCAACACTGTCCTCCCTCACGAAATAATGTTGGGTCCTTACGTCGCAATGTTATAACCAATATGACGTTTCCAATTTGTATTATCTTCTCAAATCTCACGCTTCGATCACTGTGTGTGGCTATTTGGGGATAAACACTGATATATAATTTGAGGTATTCCATCATGTGACTTTGACTTGAATAAAAATTATGGTACATATTCTTTTTGCTATTCATATTAGAATACACAGATGGATATGCATTGATATATGTAATTAACGCATGTGATTCATCTAGACTTGATTTACCTGTGAAACAATCGAATGGAAAACATTCATCTGCGTCATACTCATTAGGATAATCTTGGACTTGATTTGGATTCTCTGTCTGTGTAAACTTCACTTCTGGGCAAACTGGCTGCCTGATTGTTCGGGGAAATTTTGCTATGCCCTCTGATTCATTATACCACTGACTAGGGATTCTACTTAACAAACATTGTTCACGAGAATATGCAATATCTGATACAATAACATCAGAAATGTGATTGGAATTCGACTCATTAGGAACATACTTGTCACATTCATCAGGAATATCACTGGAGATAAATTCATTGTGAGGGTAAATGACATTTAATATGATACCAGAATTTGATTTTTCTGAAATATTTCCCTCGAATCCATTGAGAGTTTCATTAGAGAATAATGGGTAATTAGGAAAATCAGCATCCACCAAAACTGAATCTGGTTTTTGATCATGATTCGACTCATTTAACATTTTATTCTCAGAGTTGTAAGAAATTTCATCAGAAGTATATGAATCATTATGACAAACCATATCTGGTACAATAGCATGAGAAATCCTATAGGAAGTTCGTTGATTTAAATTTTTTGTCTCACAATGATTTTGGGTTTCATTCAACTCTGAACTGTTATGTGACGTTATACCACTTCTAGATAAAGATAACTGATCATTAGAAGCATCCATCTTGGCATTACTTTCAGCGAAATGAACCATGGTATTACAAACTGACTGAATGTGTCCAGTTTCACCACATTTAAAGCATTTAGAATTACGAAATACACATGAATTACATGGGTGAAACTTGCCGCAGAACAAGCATTTACTAAACTCGCGCTCATCTTCGTGGACTGTTTCGCAGCTCAATGAAGTATTACCTGAATAACTTTGATTACACATCGAACTGCGACGACTTAGTAAAGTAGTGGAATTCCTGGTGTTCTGGTGAGTCATTTTGTCGGATTTTTCTCTCTTACCGCATTCGGAATTTGTATACTTTACATGATCCAACAGTAGTTGCTTGAGAGTTGCATAGGGGAGTGAAATCGGTTTGTCTGGAAGTGCCAAAGTCTTTATAAGGCTGTATGCTTCTTTTCCGATGAATGTAAGGAAATGGGCCACAATATTAAAATCTTCATCATCTTCCTTGGTCATAGCCCAGATTTCAAACCTCTCCATGTACTCCTCAAAAGCATTAAAATCTGAATTTGTATCCAACCGTTCCATCACAGGCTCAATCACGACGCCAATGTGATAATCAGAAGTATTTGAATTGTAGTATAAACTAATAATGCCAGGAATAACGCAATTTAATCAAGAAGTACTAGATGAGCACAAACGAATGTATTGTATTTGGAATTCAGAATCACAACAGTCATCAATACGAAGAAGTCATTGATTTATTTAAACATCACATTAGGGTGTAGCAATGATATTTGCTTGTGAAATCGAGATTTAACTAACCAGGAAGAGAAGATAAGCAAACATCTAGCCTTTCTATAACCATGAGTATGAAAATCAGAATTATTCAAACCGATTTTTGAACCGAGAATTTCATGCAACAGTTCAATTTAGGGCAGGTAAGACGAGATGAGTACAACTGGACTTATTATATTTGAACTTCGTAATAAGCGATCCATCAAGTGAAAATGAGTCAAATGTCAAAATGATACAATGTTTGTATTGTGAATTCCTACCTACCACCTGCTTTTACTCTGCGTTACACTGTATGTTAACTAAATGTATTTACGTGAATAGGACTACTGTCTGGCTTAGAATCTCATTCTCAATCACTGTTCTTGAATTGTGTATCCATAAATAACTTGGTTTAGTAAATTCGTACCCAGTTCGTAGACCAAGTATTCAATCTGGTAGTGTAAAAAGTCTAATTTATCGTATGTCGCATGAAGGACAATTCAATTCTTATACTCTAGTTATAATAACGATTTGATATAACGCATACGATTAGAACACCACGGATTTTTTATCGTTTTAAATTATGGAAACTTAATCGTTTATCGCAAGAGGGCTTACTGACCATTCCATATCAACACTATCTGAAGCATACATCTTAAAATTCTTAAATAAACACTGTTGTTTGCAGCGAGTGCAAACAAAAAGCCTTTTAGCGGGCCTATATCTGACTCCAGTAATATACATATGGCTAATCGTCGTATAAAACTATCCACTTAACTAGCGTTAGTGAATGACGGGATTAAATAAGTCACATACGAGAATAGATTACCAATACATATATGTCATACAGTCTTTGATACAGACAAAGGATCAAAGATACGAAGCGGAGAAAGCGAAGAGAAGAGAGTGAAGCGAAATGACACGCGGTGGAGAAAGCGTGTGAGCCAACTGGGTTTTACCAAGCGTGGCTCAATATTTATTATCAGAAAAAATAAGTTCCAGACATGTGATGATTAAGATAGGAAATGCACACACAAACGCCTACATAAAAACGATCAAGGTTGACAAGCGAATAATTAGCAAGGTCAAAATGTAACATAAGCGAAAGGGATAAGTTGGTTTGTCTAGAAGCTAGAATATGCTATGCGGGCTCGACATAAGACCAGCCACTACAGCCTCTAAAAATATTTTAGTATTCTTCTTATATTCAAATTTTTGTCATTTGAAGTATGAGTAACTTGTGGTAGTGAAACATAGGTTGGACGGCTGACGTTAATAACTGTGTTACACGTAATGTTCAACTCTTTCCTGAAATCTCATTGACGTTCAAATAGACACTATAATTTTATTTACACAACCCTTAGTCTACTCTTATATTTTCAAACACCAAAACTAATCTACTTTAAAATTCAGTACTATTCATTTTTTTCAGCTTATTGAAGAGGATGTTTTTGAGCATGTAGTTGGCGTCGACTCGCGATTGACTATGATCACCACTACAAGAAGATTACGTGCCAGATATCGAGTTGGATCCCTCCGTAAGCCGAAAACCGGAAGGCAGTTGATGGGTGCAATAAGATATATTTGTTAGCGATCTCGTGGTATCGAAAGAATACCGAGATCGTGCCCAAGTTTACGAGCGGAACTACCGAACGTATGCGAGTTTGTGCAAAGTCACGGACAACGGAAGAAAATGTGTATTTTGTACAATTAAACAAACGGGTACGGTAAAACAATCACCGGTACAATTGGTCAGAATAATATTTGTTTCCATTATACCAATCGCGTTCTCGTCATAAAAGTAAGTCACTACAAGCATGTCTACGGATATATTGGTGGCATTTTTTAAAACAATGAATCGTGTTATCTGCCAAACATCGATTCACGTAAAAACGATATTCATTTGATTTTTCCTTTCTTGAGGTATACTTTGAAAATATTTATCTTTATACGTTCGCGTTTTGTAAATCCTGAATTAATGAAGCCTGTTCTTTAGATAATGGCATAAATAAACATTCAAGTGTTCCGTTAATTGAAAGTATTTGTTTTGAACTACAATTTGTAAGCCTCTGTCTTTGCTCATTTGAAACCTTACAATCTTTATCACTTATTGGATTATATATTAAATCCGAACTTTCGAACATCTTTTATTGTTGCTGCTAAACTTAACCAGTCTTCATAATGAACTCCAATACAATATATTATATTAACACAACGTTATTATTATCATTACCTCGATTAACAAAAAATTCCCCCTACTATGCATTTTATTCACCTGATTTGTTGACTTACTATTACATAAATTATAACTTGACACTTTAACACGAACTATCTTGATCTTTATTCACTGAAGTTTCTAATTTACAAATCACACATTGTTGAAGTAATTATGCCGTGACAGATGCAAAAGTTCATCATTCGTAACAAATAACATTGTCAAATTCATTAGTGAATGTCTTATTTTGACCTTCGTAAAATATCACAATAGTTATGAACTTATAACTGTAGAGCCTGATGTCGAAATTATTGAGAGCAATTATCTATTTAAAGCTCAACTAAACCGGGTTGTTTTATTGACCAGTTATGGTATTTGTATGTACTGACAGTTATTTTGCATATCATCGGGTTAATACTTTGAGTTACGAAGTATGGTGCCTTTAGGTGTACTCACTGCTTTCTCCATGACTTCAATACTGGTTCATTCGTGACTACAACCTTGGGAATCGCTATTCAGTATATCAAATTCTACTACTTTTACTTATCACACCAACCTTATAAGTTTGGAACTGTAAACGGAAATTTCAGCGTACTTCTATTTGATATCATTTCTAATGGGTTATTTGTGGTGATCACATAAAATAATAAATTTACTCTTTATTCATATCTTTTTCACGCGAGTTCATACTCTTCACGCTATAGTTGATTCTTAACTACTGCAGTACAAATGAATAGATGTAAGATTTTCGTTGATTTAATATGCAAAGTGAAATTACTTATTTCAAAGGACGTCACAAATGAACCTGATATTGGGTAATTGGATTTCTATTCAATTACAATGTGTCTTAAGATTTTATAACTTAATTTCAAATTTGGTATATGATCAGAACAGATGCTTAAAGGAGACAAAATTGTATTATACTTTATTACATTCATCGTCAAATAAACATAAAACTTGTTAAAAGAATTTGATTTTCCGGAAAGTCTTATTTTATTACCTTACGATAATCTTGAAGTACTATTAGGTAGTCGTGTGAAATCCAATAACTTTGAATGGACGAAAGGAGCTCGATTCCACAAGATTCTTTGACAAAAATAAGAAAATCAGATAATTCACGGTCAACCTCCAAAAGTAAGCTATAAAGTGTGGTTTTGGTAATTTGATTCATGTTAATTTGCCTGATAGGTTTATTACTGAAATTACCAAACACGGTCTGGTATGACTATTTACAAAACTCCAAAAATGTTCATTCCATAAGATGAGAGATTCCAACAATTGTGAGGCAGTGACTAGACATTATTTGGCGTCCGCAAAAAATTTTAATGCAATCCTCAAATACTTTGATCAATTACACTTCTTAGGTTTCAGATTCGTAGTCTAATAGTGAAGAATGGACTGGCAGTGAAAACTGGATTTTGAAGTGTACACGTAGTAATATATTGTATTGAAATATGTATGAAACGATTACAGTTGTATACAAACACTATAGTTTCACAGCCACTATTTTTAGCAATCAAGGAATAAGCTTATTAAAACTTACTTTTATGTACTTGGAATTCGCACGGGAAAATAAGGATAGTGTTAATGTGAAAAGCTTATCGTTCTTGAATCAATTGTTTAAGTTTTTGAAATCTGTTGAGTGATATATTTGGTGATTTCTTCAAGCATACACTGTAACAACATCAGAATTGATTTTTTTTCTAGTTATATTACGTATATAAGATATCGAATTATGATGTTGATTACGATAATACAGATTGTGTGATAATCTTGAGAAGTATACAGATTAAGCTCTATATTATTCACGTTCTTAATTTGTATCAATGAATGGGTATCATATGTGCTTTCAAGCTAGATTTAAGTGAAAACAGGTTGTTTAAAAAAGATAATTTTATTTGTCGATTGATTGAAATGAAGTGAAAAAGATTTTGATCAATACGACTTAAGGTGAAGACACTTTCCAGATTAATTGTTAAATATTTCTGTGAGCGTTATTCGATTATTATAGTGAAAAAAAACGGTTAGAAATTGTTATGTATCTTTGAAAATATTTCCACTAACAGATACAGGACATTAAATCCTTCCCAAAGTTGTCGCTGATCATATCGTATAAAGTTGTATTTTTATTTTCACAGATAACCTGCCCAGTCCAGAGAACATGCAATTCATAGAAACTATAGACTAAATTATTGTAACCAATTTTTTACAGAACACCAAACGTTAATGGATGTTTGCCAAGTCACTTTAATCAGTGAGTTCATATTCGTTTAAAGTTAAATTCTAAATAAACAAAATAATGTATCAATATTTTTTTCTTAGTTTTATTGACCTTATTTTTTTTATATAATTCGAATAGAATGAGTATTTCACAAATTGTACAAATTGATACATTTAGAAAAAAAAGATGAATAGAGTAGGTAAACTATTTTATTTTAAAATAGTAATGTGCTCGAATTTCGCGAGGCGAGGTCGTGGATGCGCACTACTTAGGAGTCCCACAATAGGACGAAACGGCCGTCCAGTGCTTCTAGGTTTTCCATGGTGGTCTAGCTTCAATTGACTAACGCTTTCAACTATGAAAGTAATGTGATATGTAGTTGTTTTTTAATATTAGATGATTAGTACGTAACCTCATTTGTTATTTATTGTCGAATCAATTTATAATGCAATCTTTCCTAGCCTCCTATAGACATATATTTTCTATATAACTACATATATACGAATGTACAGCTTAAGTAAATGATTTCGTCGAAAAGAAAATGTTCTTCGCTGAATTCTCTTTTTCTTATTCAATAACACTATGAGTCATTTTAATTATCTAGATGAGGAACCATTAAAATCTAAAAGTTAGTAAATAGTTAATGTATAGTGTTATGATGCTTAAATTGTTAACTAGTAAATTATAGAAAAAACAGCTGTAAACAGAAATCTTAGATTACTTATTTTCATTCATCCTTAACATTTCGTATAAAGCCCTATATCAAAATCAGAGTTTGTATAATGCAATTAAAGGTATTTGAAGGAAATTTGTTTTTTCCCCATTAAATGGTACTAAAGAAATGATAAAATGTTTATCGATACCCTTGTAACTATAATAAGATAAATTTTAGCTATGCCTATATTCACGTAATCTTACGAAAATCTGATAACAATCAACAGTTATAATATCAGTTCAGTGAATCAGTTTAGGTCCTCATTTCAAATCTGTTTTCATTCTGCATTGTACTGCAACTATCTACTTTTAAATGTTTAGACATCACAGATAGATAAATTATCTGAATAATGATTGACTAAGATCTGACATTAAAACTAACTGAGATCTCTGTACAGCTTAGAAAGTATAACACTTTATTGTGGGGGCTACAAGTGATCTCTGTCTCTTTGAAATAAACTATATAATCCATTCATCCATCAGTATTCCTTAGGCCTTATTCCAAGACATCAGTAACAAATGAGGTGGCTATTATAAAAGGTCAAGCACGGGAGATGATCGGAAAGGGTGTTTCCAACATGCCCAACGAATAGTCGTATTTAAATCATCATAGTTCGACAAATTAAGGAAGCAAGTATGCAGTGTGTGCCACTGATATCGACAGATAAAAGTAGTGTGTATCATCAGTCAAAAGTAAAATGCCTGGTGGCAGAAGGTTAATAAGATCAAAGAAAAGAGAACGAGAACATAGAATGATTACTGTGGAAATAAAGGGACAGTGAAGTCTTATACGATTGATTGCTATTTTGAAGATGTATGGTTCTCAGATTTTACTAACATTTTCTATAATTTTGTATTCAAATACATCCGATTGTTGCCAATTGTGTTCTCGTTCACTACAAGTATACAAAATACTGTCGATCACTCATTATCCAAACAAACAAATTAAAATGTGCATTTGTTAACAATTCAAAAATGGGTTCAGTAGCACACACAACAAAACTAGTACAACGTTATTTTCAAAATTGAAACGAAGAAAAGTTTCTCACTGATTACTGATGAATTGTCATATACCATGTCTTCCTGTTACCTAATAATTCAAATAGAAACCTGAGTAACCGAACAAGGTGAATCAAATCTTGTTTTTCATAACGATTTTATTAATACCAGTTTTGTTCCCAAAAGTATTTGAATCTTAAACGTAAAATACAATGAAAATAAAATACTAAATTACTTTTTACCCTAAAGATAAGATGATCATAATTGTCAGATGATAAGGGATATTAATACTGATATAAATATTCATTTGTCTTTTTGTTTAATTGTTTGAAGATCCCCAACATATTAAGAGACTAGTATTTGAACAAAGAATATTCTTTTCCATAAATTCTATTCAGGTTCTACAATTATATATCCAAATTAATAATCCGAAAAAATGGCCAGGTTAAAGGTAAAGTACATCGTTTAAAGCATGTAAATTTAGGATTATCATACCAAATAGAATAACTGTGTCTCTTATCTTTGTTCACAAATCTTTGTATTATTATTATTATTAGTTAAACATCATTATTAATCTCCCCTATACATGATTCATTCACTTCGCATTGATCCCTCCTTATTACGTCTTACTAATTTTTCACACGATTTAGTCTTCCACTTGATCGAATTGTAATTGCACTATCATATCTCTCTCACCCTATCTGACCCCTATTTATTCTGATCATGGATCTTAAATTTTCACTTAACATATATACAGATTCAAGTTAACATTCTATATGAGAGTCATATCAACATTAACAATTTTATTCTATTTTGTTTGACATTCCTAAATTTACATGCTTTAAACGATGTACTTTGCCTTTAACCTGGTCATTTATTCGATTATTAATTTGGATATATAATTGTAGAACCTGAAGAGAGAATTTATCGAAAAGAATATTCTTCGTTCAAATATTAGTCTTTTGTTTAATTATCGAAATACTTATTAATTGAAGATATCACAACACCTTAATATATATTGTATTTATTCAAATGCATCAAACTATACAATTTAGATAAATCAACTTTTATATCTATTTCATAACCAAAGTTAATCTGTAATATTCATCAATTTCTTGAACTGTACAGAATCTCTAGTATTGTAGTGCATTCAAAAAGTATACGTAAATGAATCATTGAGTAGAAATGTTATCAAAACACGAAGTTCAGCGAAGGGATCTCTTTTCAACGAATTTATTATCAAGCTGTACAATCGTATATACATGAAAATATTTTGTCGTTTAACAACAACGATTAAAAGGACATTTAATGCTGCTAAACTGCGGATAACCTTCACTAGTAAGAACTTATTTTCTGTATCCATAAAAGATAAGCTTCCGTGTTTGGTCACCTCTATGTGCATCTAACAGTTCACCTGCTCTTGTGGAGCAAGGTACATCGGTCATAGCTAGCGCTCGCTTTCAACTTGGATACGAGAACATATCCCAGTTTGGTTCTACAAGGGTGAAAAGAAAGCAGTTAGGAGTTCTATACTTGAACACCTAATCGACTGTAATCATTCTACGGATCCACAGTCTGATTTTAAGGTTGTTTATATGATTCATTCAAATCTACCTAGATTTCTTCGTATCCAACTCCTAAAAAAATAGCCGAAGCTCTTACCATCCATGAGCTTAAACCAGAACTATGCGTACAAAAGAAGTACGTCTTATCATTATCGTTACCATGGCCTTAATATTATTATCACCCTATTATTACCGTCCAGTGCTCCCAGGTTTTCCATGGTGGTCTAGCTTCGATTGACTCATGATTTCAACTATGAAAATACTGAAATTTCCACAAAACCCCTTCTGATCTATGATATAAGTGTATAGAATGTTAATTTGTTACTTAGCTTAATGATAAAAGTAAGTTTTGTTTGATCATGAACCCATCATCCTCATATTTTTTTTCTTTTTTCAACCATTGATCATCTTCTACAGGAAAAATAACAATTTTACACAAATTGTAATCATACATGGGAAATTATCAAACAAAATGCGAACTAACTAAAAAGGCACTGTATCACATACTATCTTCCTGTTTGATAATATTTGCGAGTCTCACATTTATTATTTTACAGACAGTATTTTCGTACTGTATTCCTGTAGGATCAGATATGGCTTGGCCTTCAGTTTTAATTCCATTTGGTTATATTCCTGCAGGTTTATTATTTCTGACAGCTGGTGCAACTTTAGCCGCTGGATTAACAAACTCAGAACTTTGGCAAGCAACCAGTGTTGTGTGCTGTATACTTCCATTGATAACCACTATTGCTATAGCATGCACTACATTACAACAATATGTACATACTTTTCCAAAAAATTCAAGTATTTTGATTATGGGAGTGATTAGTTGTTTGACTACACTTTTGTGCTTCATTCATGCTATTCTAATATGCGTTAGTCAATATTTTTATCCTTCACCATAACCAATTATTAGACAATGCGAATTTCACACATCATTTAATGATTGAGTTTCAAATGTTTTCATTACTTACAAGATTTTAAAATCAAATCCATGATATGGCATTTTTAAAAGCATTAACATTATATAGCCATTAGGTAGAAGTAAGATTTGTTACAGAGACTAAGAATGATAAAGCATCAGTTTTTATAAATAGTAGTTGTACGTAAACATATGCTATTTATGTTGATAGTATTATGAGTCGTATAGAAATTACATGAAGGTTTGCCAACACTAAGTTGATTACGTAAATTAGTATTAGTGTATTAGTTTAAATTTCACAAGAACCATAAACATTCATAAGTTCCTAAACGTATATCATTTATAAGTTTCCTTCTAAATGTTCCAAACCATAACGTCATTAAACTAAATACTTTAAAGTGCTGACTCACATATCCTAATGATTATGTTGCATTTTCTCGACAGAAGTAGATACTTACCTGGCATCCTATTAATTCTAGAACTTTACTTTATGCTTAGGATATAACGGATTAAAATTTACTAACAGTTAGTTAATAAAAGGATACTTATTCAGATATTTAAAAAAATCACATCGGATTTTCTAGTCATAGTGTTTGTTATGCATAGCAGTTAGCTTTTTAATAAAAGCGTAATCAGTTACGCAGACAATTAAAATCATGATCAATACACTTAGTAGTTATACATGTTGACATTATCAATGTAATTAAAAGTGATTGAAAAGTACCAGTTAATACTCAACGCAAAGATTAGTTGTAAACGTAATAAAAGTTAACTTCTTTTTTACAAACCACTCAACGACAAAAGCATATATGTTCCTAATATTAATATTCAAAACAGTTCAGATAGCTAGGTATAAATATTTATTCATTGAAACGTCACAGTGTAGCTTTCATTTGAATCTGATTAGCTTCTGTCTAAGAAACTAAAAAAGACTGGTTAAAACACTATTCACTCGAATACGGAAACTATGTTTAGAGAGAATATTGAGTAGGAACTAACTGTAGTTCAGAATTGTTTACGAGATAATGTTTATCTGCAACAATTTATCAATATGTATGTGAAAACAAGAAATAAGGAAACGAAATTTTCTAGGGTTGAGAAAAATCCAGTCGTTTTATGACTTAACTTCAAAGGCGACGAAATAGTTAGAGTGAGTAATTCTAGACTAAATGCTATATCCAAGAGGATGTGTCCAGTTGTTAAACTAGTTTCGTCACAACAAACAAATTGATTATTCAGCCAAACAAAAGTGGGGAAATTCCCACCTTGTTATTTTAAACTGTAATTACCAGTCTACATGTTGTCCCAAAGCACTTGCATTGGAAGAATGGGAAGAACGATTCATATTCTCCAGTGGGAGCACATTCCAGCAAAAAGGTCAACATATTTTGTCACTGTCCGTCATCTGCTTAATAGCGGATACTATGTTGATATTTTAAAATCATTCGAAACAAAAAAATACTTAAACATTATCTCATTTATCACTTTACCGCAAGGCTGTCGTTTGTAACCTTGAGACTAAAACCGTGTACAAAAGGATACAGCTGTAAATCTATCCCTATCCCAGTAACTTGTTTTTCAATATTCATTTATATAATATCATATTCTCAATAACAAATTCCTTTCTTTCATTTATGGGTCTTTTATGAACTTTACTCGTCTTACTCTGCTAATCTATCCAATTTATGATTGTTGCGTAATTTCTGTACTCTGGAAATGTGTCTCCATGTGTTTTAAAATTTTTCTTCTAGAACTTTCACCTTAATAACATATAAATATTGATTCATTTCTGTCATAGTTGTTATTTTTATCCTACCAATCTCCAGTAATATGATATAAAGTATGTACATTGGTTACAAACCATTATTACTATTGTGTCCAGGTTGTAAGCAGCTAACGATAACCATCCAGCTCAGAGAATAAAACTCCATCAAAACGATAACCTATGTAATAAATAAATTCATCTTAATCTACCGCGCATGTTTTTCTTGCTTTAGTCAAATTTCTCAATGGGAAAAACTGTATGAACTTATAGAAATAAGTCATTACTGAATAAATATAAAATCAAAAGAAAACTGCCAACTGAGATTCTATTCATTCTCATGCTTAGTTCATTCACCATCTGTCTTTTTTGGTAGACTTAACAATTTTTTTGAACAACTGAAAGGCATGCACTTCTTGTTCATTTAACTTAAAGATAGTTAAAGAATAACTGGGAATCATTCCGAAGAGATCATACATGTAGTATGTATTTAAATAAAAAAGATTTGTATCGACTTACTTCTTAATTTTACATTTAATATCACATATTCACAATGTTTCCCAGTATTATTATCAGAAGGGGTTTTGTGGAGATTTAGTATTTTCATAGTTGAAAGCGTGAGTCAATTGAAGCTAGACCACCATGGAAAACTTGGAAGCACTCCACGGCCGTTTCGTCCTACTATGGGACTCCTCAGCAGTGCGCATCCACGATCCCGCACTCGCGGGATTCGAACCCAGGACTTACCAGTCTCGCGCCAGAGCACTTAGCCGATAGACCACTGAGCCGGTATCCAACGGTGTTAATGTCTAACTTCAACTGATCCACGAAGTTGAGCAACCGTTCACCAATTTTCATCAGTGAGTTGGTATCTCACAACAGACGTGGTTTGAACTCCACTGGTCACTGATCTTCACTAGAACTCCGGGATTTACCTCTCGAAGTCAGCATTCTTTGTTCTGTTAGTTAAAATTCAATGGATTAGGCAATAGTCATTTTGAGTATCCCATTAGTTGCTCTACCAAAACACCGTTGATTGTTAATAATAACCACTTAAAGAGTATTCGTTTTACTGTGTATTCTAATTTTATTCACCTTAACATCCTTTATCTGATAAAAGTGTAGCGGGAGATAGGATGAATTACCCCATGAACAATTCAGCAGTTAAATAAGTTTACTGATATTTTATAGAATCCATTAAATTCCTTTTATATATTTAAATATTTTGATACACGTATACAAAAGTCATAAATAAGATTTTACATTGATGTTGATATTGTACGTTATGCATCAAATGAACGTGTGCTGTGTGTTGGTTAGTGTATACATTCGATAGAAGACAAAATAAACCCATCATACAATAATTTAGTAATTTAATTGTTACTGAATAAATCAAATGCCAAATATTTCTGTTGTCAGTTTTGGAAAAAAAAAGAATCAATAATCAGACTTGTGATAGTATTCAGTATGACTTCTTACGTCACAGTACTTATTAGGGATATTTTAATACAGAATAAAATCATTAGAATATCTGTTTTCGATACAAAACAGAGGCAAATATACTTAACTTTAGACAGGTCGTAGGTTCTGACCCAGCTCTCCTTGCTACTGATCGGGTAGTATTTTAGTGGCCCGAGATCTGAATCCAGGTAAGTCTTGTGGTTATTGTTATCAACTTATACATACTGCAGATCCTTGTCAAGAATTATTGACTTAACTCGCGTTAGTGAATGACGGGATTAAATAAGTCAAATACGAGAATAGATTACCAATACGTATTTGTCATACAGTCTTTGATCCAGACAAACGATCGGAGAAAGCGAAGAGTGAAGCGAAATGACACGCGGTGGAGAAGGCGTGTGAGCCAACTAGGTTTTATCGAGCATGACTCAATATTTATAGTCAGACAAAAATAAGTTCCAGAAATGTGATGACTAAGATAGGAAATACACACACAAATGCTCACATAAAAACAGTCAAGTTGATAAGTGAATAAATGACAGGGTAGAAATGTGGTTTTAGAATGATGATAGACTAGTGTGTTGAAAGGCTAGAATGACCTATGAGGGCTTGATATAGTACTAGCCCTTACAATATGTCTAACCTTCAAACAAAATTAATTGCTTAAATCCAATTACATGAACCTACCTTTAATAAACGATTAGTATGCATGTTAACGACTTCTGATGCTATCGAGCAAATCATTACATTCAACTTGTATTTTAGAATACTGGATGTGTCATAAAAAGGAGAATCAAGTTTATAACGTTACTTCACTCCAAAATAATTAGCACGTAACAGTTGATTTAGGTATTAAAATAGTATCATATTGAAAAACGTGTCACCATATTCGATATATGAGGACTGAGCAACACACATTTATATAGGCGTTATGTTACAAGCCAGCTTCGTATAAGAAATGTGGGGCGATGATTGTTATATATGTCGCCTTTCAGTAAATACGGAACTGTGGGAATTGATCAAACTAATAGTAGCGATTGGGAAGTAAGACTAGTATCAAATGCATGTGAGCACCTCAGAACTTTTTATGAATATTGTATCATAACAAATATATCTTAAGAACGAGTATAAAGTAAAGTGACATTTATTTTTATAATTATAACTTTGGGATATAACAACAGCATAATAACAGAGTGATAGGTATAATATTGAAATTGTAGAAAAATAAAGCCATATGAATAAACAAAAATGGTGCTTCATTCGTCGGTATTCGACAGCTGCAATTGGTGGAATCTAATCCGTATATCTCAAGACAACTGAAACATATCATTTGTGTGCGAAAAACTCTTGCATTGGCGCTCTGTATGACAACCTCAGTGATCAAAGCCTAAAACCTAGACACTACGTAGGGATCCATTCAAAGGGGTTATATCCCGAAAAAGCAATCAAGTATGAACCACCAACAATCAAGAGAGTTTATCGAACTGGCCGAACAAGTGGTAGTGTAGTGAACAAGAACACAACAAGGGAAAACCAAATATATTTTAATACGTTACAGAATATCTTGTTAAAATCTGAGAACCATACAGTAATACTTCATTTGTAAAATATCTATTTAGTTGTCTCAAACTTTGTTGTTCCTTCGTTTCCATACCAATCACTGACTGTTCTCGTTGTCTTCTCTTCGATTTTTTCAACCTTCTGCTGCCAGGCATCTCACTTTCGATTGGTGATGCATACTACTTACATCCTGCAGAAGTCAGTTGCACACACCAAAGTAGTTATAGTGGCTTAGTAGCCTCGTAGATAACACTCGAATATTTAAAGCAGTGAGAACACGGTTTAAGGCTCAATGAGAAAATCATAACTGGTACACAATAACAACTATGTAGAAATTTACTTATGTGCTAGTGATGATAATGTATAGAAATTTTAAGACTGAAACTTATTTTCCCATAACTTCGATACAATTGTCGAGAATCGCTCACCATTATTCATATACTGTTACCTGACAAGGAGAATATTGGAAGATCTATGATCACTAATCTTTGTAAATGTATGGTAAATCACTCATTCAAAATATTCTCTGATTCTATCGGAAAAATGACAACAAGGATTAAACATCAAATAACACATACTTTCTCCAGTCTGTAAGTATATATTCCAATCAGTGAACGAATAAAAAAAGCGCCAGCGAGACACTTTGGGAAATACACTAAGTAACATAAGTTGGATATATTACCACTCAAAACTTTTGTGTAGATGGATATAGAGAAGTACATATACAATCGATGTCATGTATGTCAGGTCCTTCTTAGTGCAGATCGAATCCTAACGACCGAATTGCAATGTGGTCACTAGTCTAGGTGACTCGACATTGCGTGCACTATGTTGAGATAAGATGGTGGTTGGAGGTAGTCAACAGGAAACCTTGGACCTAATTTTCGTGCTACTTGGTACTCGTCAGCAAGGTGTACCTGAAATCTTGGGGAAACTAGTGCTCCCTGACGTATTCGATCCCGTGTCACCCAGCCACACAATCAGAGACGTTAACACTGAGCTATACGGACCACGGCTAACCTCCTGTACATGCAAACATTGGGAATAAATAGTTATTAAGAAAATTTTGTGTACACAACCAAAGCGTCTGATATTTCAGTTATTTGCTACAATTTTATTCTATTCCACTCTTTACTCTTAAGAAATTGTCGTTCACTTCAGATCAAGTAACGAGCCTATTGACTAATCAGCTAACACAACGAAATACTGGACTTCATATAGTCTTCCATTTGAATACTTTTCATTTCCAATCTCCTTAGAGCTGTGATCACTTCTCTACATTTCTAACACGTTACCGTTAGTTCTATTTTAAAGTAAAAATTTTCCAGATGAAAGAAATATATTTATTTAAAACAGCGTGAATCGAGTTTGCATTTCCCTGTAGGCATCAACAATAGTATGTACATAGATCTAACTGATAAGTCTTAAATATAAAGAAACGCATATTCTTCTTTCCAATGGTAGACGCAATTCAAAAATATTCTAGTTAATGTTTAAGAAAACCCGATTACATTGAAATACAGGTACATAAATCAAGAATATTCTCTTAAATATGTTCTCACCCAATTTCAAGGTACTAAGTTCAAACCATTTATTAACAGGTATGTAAAAGAAAAACTTGTACAGGTTGATCCTTTATACTTCGAGTAATATTAAATGTGAATATAAAAAGATTATGAATGATCGAAGGATTCCCCAAAGGAATTCATAAAATAAGTTAAGGTACATTTTATTTATAATATTTACAGAAGTAACTCACTCTTATAAATGCACCAAAAGGATGATGAAGGTGAATTTAATCACAGATAAAATTGATTTGATCAAATTGCTAAAACCAAGATCATTTCACACGTAGAGTATACAGACCAAACCATACTAGTTTAAAGAAGTCAAACAATTACTACTACTTTCTAAGATAATTTTTACTATTAAGTACTTTTACATACTGACATCTGATTAGTACTTTATAAGATGGATATGAATAAAAGTTAGACAAATGTACTACGTAATTTATTGGTTATCGACTAAAAGATGTGTCAGACATCATTCGAATCCATACAGTTAGTGTCGTCCAATAAAACAGATCCATCTTCTAAGGTTATTTTACATATGGGGACTTCCATTGCTGGGGGCGAGTCATGAGCTTTTACATTTATACATAAGCGAAAATCAGCACATAATAAAATACCATGGATAAAGCATAAAAATGCTATCATACTGTTAATAATACCCATAATTAACATGCTTGATTTAGGTAGAGATCCATCCACATACTGTTGTATAGTTGTGCATGCGATTGCAGTTGTTACTATTAGTGGAAATATGCAACTAACAACACTGGCTGTATCCCATTCATCTGAGTTCGCTAATCCAGCAGTCAAGGTTGCACCAGCCGTTAAAATTAATAAAAACGCAGCAATATAAGCGAACGGGATTAAAACTGAAGGCCAAGAAAGATCTGATTCTGCAGAAACACAATATGAAAATACTGTTTGGATAATAATCAAAATGAGGCTCGCACACATTAGCACACAAAAGGCTACTATATGATACATTGCAGCACTGATTACTTCATATCTCTTTTGACAGAGCTCCATACTTGGTGAAAATATTTGCAGAGTTCACAATATTTCCTCCCGAAGGAATCGGTGATTAAAAGGTATGCGAAACGAATGTACTAAGTTCTGGAGAATTAACTGGCAAATACTGTCACAATTCGAATGGATGATATAAAATTCCAATATTTTACATTTGTTTAAGATTCTAACGCAATTTTAATGTGTCGGTGAGGTGTCTTTTTAAAAACGTTTTGCAACCGTCAAAAGGTATGTGTAATGAGAACTGGGTCCTGATTGGTCGCAATAGCAGTTTTGTTTCACTTCAAATATCTCTATACAAATCAAACACCTGTTTGTAAGCATGTCTTATTGATGTTTAAATACTAGTTTTTAGTTTAGCGAATGGACGTTTCTCAAATTTACTTAGGTACGTATTTGTTGATGTGTAGTCTTTATTACACAGTATGGCTAGAAATGTAATGAGTCAGAAAAGATGTAATGATTGTGCGTAGGTGTAAAAGCAAGAAATTGACTCCTATCTGCAATGTTTTTAATTTCTTATATGACCATGTGACTTCTTTCTCTAAGAATGAGTCAAGAGTTATGATCGACAAAATCAAAGCTCAATAACAAAAATGGTAATTGGGCTTTAGAATGCTGTCACTTTTTACTTAAGCCTGTTACTCCCAATGGAGCAAAGGCTGCCGGCCAGCATTCTCCAGCCCACTCTGTCCTAGGCCTTCCTTCATAGTTCTATCCAACTTCTGTTCATTCTTCTCATGTCTGTCTCTATTTCTCGGAGTAATGTGTTCTTCGGTCTTCCTCTTTTCCTTTGGCCTTGAGGATTCCATGTGAGAGATTGTCTTGTGACGCAGTTGGGTGCTTTCCTCAATGTGTGTCCTATCCACTTCCTCATTTCTTCCTCCATTTAAATCTGGTCTGTTCTCTCACACACTCGGTTGTTGCTGATAGTGTCTCGCCAAGTATTTTGCGTAGACGACTGTTAATAAACACCTGTATCTTCTGGATGATGGCTTTCGTAGTTCTCCAAGTTCCTGCCCCATACAGTAGAACTGTCTCGATACTTGTATTAAAAATTCTGACTTTGGTGTTGGTTGACAATTGTTTTGAGTTCCAGATGTTCTTTAATTGTAGATATGCTGCTCTTGCTTTGTCGATCCGCGTCTTTATATCTGCATCAGATCCACCGTGTTCATCAACGATGCTGCCCAGATATGTAGAGGTTTTTACATCTTCCAAGGCCTCTCCGTCAAGTGTAATTCGATTGTTGCACGCTATGCTGTATCGGAGAACTTTGATTTTCACTTTGTGTATGTTGAGACTTACTACTGCTGAGGCTGCTGCTACACTGGTTGTCTTCTGCATTTGTTGTTGCGTGTGCAATATGAGAGCCAGATCATCTGCTGAGTCTAGGTCGATCAGCTGCATCCTAGCTGTACATTGTATCCCATGACTCCCTCCAGATATTGACGTCATCATGATCCAGTCGATCATCATGAGAAAGGGTGAGAGTAAGCAACCTTGTCTATCAAACAATTTCGTGATCAGTAATGATTTCTGTTACCCAAAACATGAGTTGCAGTTCGTATATAAAATAACTCATTCCTGTTTATGTAAAATGCTGTTTCGACCAATACGTATCAAATAAGAATTTATCCAGATCTGTTTTACTATGCCAACAGTCACTTCTTGAAGAAACTAGACAGTAGTGTTTTAAATCATTTACTTGGAGAAAGAACCCACCAAAAAAAACAAGAGCAAAATCCAATCTCAGTACGTTACACAACAAAAGGAGAGTAAAAAGAAAAGCGGGCAAAACTACAGTGATATCATTAATGAAGATCCAAAATAAGAAGGGAAATATTTGAGTAAGAATCGGGAAAAAAACTGTTCACAACCAAATATATGGAGGTATACTTGACAGCTTTGAAACCCTCTATTTTAGTTGTTCAGCGAATTCAAGGCAGAACATATGTACGCACTCAAACTGTTTCTTAGTGTTACTTTTGTCCGATTGCTTTAAGGAATCGCATGACCTCTCAAACCAGTTTATTATATTGATCATGAGCAATACACCTATTAAGATTAGCCATTTGAAATGTGGTCATCATTTGAGTAAGGTTATTCCACCAATCCTTCTCTAAATGAAGAAGTAACTATACATAATGTGGACAGAAGTCCTGGATCTATCTCGACGTGTAGTTTGGAAGTAAGCTAAGAAGACCAGCAGATGAAACCACTGACTTAGAATAAGCCATGCAAGTCGGTGCAAACTACCAAGCTGAAGTTTGAAAAATTATTGTAACCAGTGGCTGAAGACGTTGAGTGATAAGGCTAGAAATCGATCTCAATAGAACAGATGCATTTACTCCTTATTAATCCTTGGATTATGTTTGGAATTACCGCATACTTTCTATCCTACAGATCTTTTTTTTCTCTCAGACCACATAGTGTATCCATAATTGCTGCTATGGCTATTCATAGTGTTACTATTTCTGCTACTGTGGCAATCTTGATATTTTCATATCACTATGGGGAAATGGTATAACAACTTGTGGCCATGTATATAGGTTGGATATGATTTACTGAGTCTTGTGTGCATATCCAGTAGAACTGAAGTTCATTCTGCTCCATATAAATTCCCTTTTTCATCCACGAAAACGTGTTTCCGTCACCAACCTTTCCAACTAGTTTTGCTTTTTATATTTGAGGTCAGAGGATTGTAGGTTTCGGTGCGGCAAATGAACAGAACTGTGAACTAGGACTTAAATTTTCGGAACCTACATCGAGGCATCTAACGACCCCACTCACCTAAACACGAGCCTTTTGTAACTAACGGAGGTATGGTAGAGTTCGAAAGCAGAAAAGGGGATGCATAAACCGCATCTCAACAGCTTAATTACTTGATCACAGAACGTTGTCGGAGTAGTGAGTATAGCTTCTGTTTATGGACACAATGAAATAAAAAAATGGATCACGGTAACTTGTATAAAATACCTTTAAAAGTGATTGAGTTAAGCGGTACTTATTAGGGTTGTCTATTTTATCTAATTTGATATAACTGTATTATAGACATATGCCTAGAGGGGAAAGGATTTCGTCCCACTTTTTATAAGCATGCTTGTTAAAGGACTTGTTATAGGATGCTAACATAAAAAAATCATTCCAGTCAGTCAGTCAGTCAGCGACAACGTAGGACCAGGCACATATATGCATCGGTCCAAGTTGCCATACCTCGTTAGCACAACAAGATCAACACCGGATTCATAGAAGTAATTAATTTAGTGGTGGTAGTATATAAAGAAAGATTGTATATAAGGATATAGTATAGGAAGGAAGAACGTTATGAAGCAATTTTAATCTCAAGGTTTAAGGGAAGATAAAGAGTGTATACACCTACGCCATTGTGATCGATTCTGAGCCATGTCACCCACAGTCTCCAACCATTGGTTACGATAGTTACGCGGGCCGCAACCAGGTAGTCTGCATCTGCCAACATGGCTCAGACTAGAAGTTAGTGACTTCAAGCAATGATGCCATGTTTTGGTTTGGCCGCCCCTAACTCTCTTCCAACCATCCCCTACACTGGTCAGCATTGCGCGTCGTGGTAATCGGTGTTCAGGCATACGTAACAAGTGGCCCAACCATCTCAGTCGATGAAGATTCATCACCTCATCAACTGATTAACCATCATTCCCTAATACCCTGCGTCTAACCTCACTATTACTTACCCGGTGATCCCAGCAGATGCGAGCAATATTTCTAAGGCATCTGTGGTCAAATACTAGTAACCTACGAGTATCTTCTACTCTTAATGGCCATGTTTCGCAGCCGTAAAGTAGAACAGAACGAACTGCTGCGCAGTATACTCGTCCCTTAATTGATAGACGGATATCTCGTCTTCGCCATAGGTGACGTAAGTTAGCAAAAGCCAAACGAGCTTTTTGAATCCGTGCAGAGATTTCGTCAGACACCAACCCATTAGGGCTGATCAGACTTCCAAGATAAGTGAAGTTGTCCACGCGTTCGACTACTTCACTCCCTATCCTTAGTTCAGGTGTTGACGCAGACCAGTCCTGGAGTAACAATTTACATTTGGATGGGGAGAAACGCATCCCAAACATCCTGGCATTATTACTCAGTTCTAACAGAAGACTCTGCATTTTGCCAGCGTCTTCACCAAACAGGACTATGTCATCTGCGTATTCTAAGTCGATAAGTGAACCTCCTGGTAGAAGATCGATTCCTGAAAATTCAGTCGACGAGAGTGTTATTTCCAGCAATAGGTCTATAATGAAGTTAAACAAAAATGGGGATAGTGGACAGCCTTGACGGACACCACTTGAGGTTGTAAAATCAAATGACAGTTCGCCATAAGCTCTCACTCGACTGGTAGTGTTCGAGTAAAGAGCCTTAACAAGGTTTATGTACTTCTCAGGTACACCTTTCAATGACAGACACTGCCACAGAACCTCTCGGTCTACAGAGTCAAATGCAGCTTTCAAGTCAAGAAAAACTATCATTGTCGGACGCCGACAAGTATGTCTGTGCTCTAAAACTTGACGAATGGTGGATATGTGGTCGATACAGCCACGACCAGGTCTGAAGCCAGCCTGATTTTCTTGTGTTTGCAGTTCACGAGTCTTAGGCGCCCGATAATTATTGAGGCTAGTATTTTAGATGCTATGTTAGTCAGACTAATCCCTCTATGGTTATCACAGGATGATTTTGGCCCCTTCTTATATATTGGGACAATCAGAGATTATGACCAGTCAGATGGGATTACGTCCGTCTCCCAGATTTTAGCCAGAATATTAGTCAACCTAATCGCTAAAATTGGACCACCATATTTAAAGACCTCTGGAGCCAATCCATCTGGACCAGCTGCTCTTCCTCGTTTCAGATTAGTTATAGCCTTTTGAACTTCAAGTAGGGTCGGAGGGCCTACTTCAATGTTCCATTCAGGTTTTCTGGGAATAGTGGGTAGTTGTGCAGTAGCTGAAGGCTAGCTAAACTGCTCCTTAAAGTATTCCGCCCATCGTTCTAAACGTTTGGGTTGAGAGCAGATAAGGGTTCCGTCTTTTTCCGAGATTGTCTCACTTACACTTGACTTCTTAATTCCGGTTTCTTTTATTAGTCTGAATAGTTGTCTGGTGTTGCCTACAGCCGCTGCCTTTTCCATCTCTTTTGCTTTCGTTGCCCACCACTGCTCACGATCGTTCCTTAGACTTTTAGTTAACCTAGATTTAATCTGTTTACGCTCTTCGTCGTGTTCAGAGCCTGATGGGATGAGTTTACGCGAATCCATCAGTGAAATAGACTTAGAAGAAACCTACTGGTTTTTTGGAGCCCTATGGTTTAAATAACTAATAGATGTTACTGCTGTTTCCACAGCTGTTCGTATGTCTTTCCAAGCAGCATCTGGGTCAGTCTCGTCTAAAAAATCATTTGAACATAGTTCATTTAGATACGAAGTTCGAATCACTTATCCTGTTTTAAAAACATGTATTTTACCGAATATTTCTTAATCATAGAGTGGGTCAGTCGTATTCAACATAAACCCGGCACAAATGTAGAACGGGTTGTTGTCAAGGTACATTAGGAAAGAGAGATAAAATTACCAGGATGAGTACCACATTAGTGGAAGCAGTTGTTGTGGCAGGAATAATAACAAATATTGGGCACAGAAAATATGAATAAAAAGGGAAGAATCGGCTGAGCAAATAACAAAGCGAGGATTTTGCGCCAAAAGGCAGTATATATTGGAAGCATTGTAATAAAGAACCAAATAAATTGAGAGGGAAATAAAGTGGAGACGTTAAACATCAAGATGAACCCAAAAAGTCAGATGAATAGGTAAAGAACGTTTTAAAAAACTGTACAATTACTGATAAATAGAACTTCTGTTTTATAGTATTGTAACCTGTTTGAATTAAAGAAATGTAGGTAACAAAGACTTCTTATTTTGATGTGAGGAATACATATAGCAGAAACAAAAAAAGTTAACTATGTCATGTGTTTTACATCTAGCATTATCTGGTTTTTATCCATAATTTGGAGTGCTGCTGTGAGATTAGATTCGTAGTTATCAAGATCGTCTTCAGAAATCCAAGACATATCAGAGAGAAGTTTATAAGCTCCAATATATTTATGTGGACAGCCATCCCACTCCTAGAAATTCATTGGTTAGCACATATACAGGCTTACTTACCGTGGGTGAAAGTAGACTAAAATACTGGCTAGCGTCTGGCTTTTCATACACGTAATAAACATTTCCGGGTTTTTTTACGAAATTACAGGGAAGATTATGTAACAAAGTATCTCTATGGGCGTTTTGTATGATAGCCTTTGCCTGAGACTAAAGAAACGCAAAATCAGATATCTGCTAGGTTATAACTTACCTTTAAATGTTGCATCTGTTCAACAATTAATCGGAGTTGAGAACATGCATTTGCACTAACAAAACTATTGGCACTTTCAACGTAGTGTGCTAATTCAACTAAATTATTAGGATCCATTAATTTTCTAGCGTCATCTCTGATGCATAAAGATGATGGTGAATTATCGGTGCGATTCATTTTGAATAGTTCATTAAATGATACAATCAGATGATTAGGAATATAGTGAAATAACTAGGTTCCATGTATCTAGATAGCTGTATTCTTAAAAATCATTTGAGATATCTTAACACTTTCAAGAAGTCTAGGATCGAAAAACAGTAGAATAAAAAAAAGAGTCAAATTAGAACTTATTTCTCTATTTTTTAACGGTGGCGAAATCATAGTACAGGTTTGCAATATATTTCTATTCTTTCATTTTGCACAGGTATAGAACTTCATCTTTGACACTGAATGGAATAAAGCACGGACAATCAACCACTAAGACGTTGAAATACAATGAGAAATTAGTCAGTCAGCGACAACGTAGGACCAGGCACACATATGCATCGGTCCAAGTTGCCATACCTCGTTAGCACAACAAGATCAACACCGGATTCATAGAAGTAATTAATTTAGTGGTGGTAGTATATAAAGAAAGATTGTATATAAGGATATAGTATAGGAAGGAAGAACGTTATGAAGCAATTTTAATCTCAAGGTTTAAGGGAAGATAAAGAGTGTATACACCTACGCCATTGTGATCGATTCTGAGCCATGTCACCCACAGTCTCCAACCATTGGTTACGATAGTTACGCGGGCCGCAACCAGGTAGTCTGCATCTGCCAACATGGCTCAGACTAGAAGTTAGTGACTTCAAGCAATGATGCCACGTTTTGGTTTGGCCGCCCCTAACTAGTGAGATATTAGAGTGATAAATGATTCCAGGTGTAAGGTAAAACATCTGAGTTTAAATTTAGTGATAACGATACGAAAATGGACTACCAAAATGTCCTCCTCTTAAAAATGTTATGGATATTCAGTGTTTGACAACGCAGTCATCCGCAACACTGTTTTATTCGAGAATCTCAAACTCAGCTCAACCAAAGGACAGGAATGAGGGAGTTCGAAGACATATTTGGAAGATAGTTTATATGTTGAGAGGTTTGTAAGCTAAGCTGACCAGTTGTTGTGAAGGATGCGTAGAAAGACCTACCTAATAGTAGTCTGGCACGCATGCTTGACCAAGAGCTTTCAGCTGTGGCGTTCAGTAAACCTAGTAAAGACGTACAAGAATATTTATTTTAGGGGTTTATTTACCGCTGCACTGGTCACAAATAAATGCAGAATGCTAACGGTGATTAATAGTGATACTCTGTAGTGTTTAGTACTATGTTAAGCTTACATTGATTGCCCTAGGTTTTAAACAGACCAATCAATTTATTCCTCTTGAGTCCCTCTTTGACCTTGTCAATTATTCGCTTCTGAGCTTGACACAGGCAAATCCACGGGACCTGATGAAATGTATACTAGGTTACTCGAGAAACTTGCAAATTTCGTCGCTGATCCGTCGAGCATGTTTTAATCTATCTGTATCCCAGGATCGATTACCAAAAGACAGAGGACGCCATAGTCAGTCCTGTCTTCGAAACAGGTAATGAACATAAGACCGAGAACTATCGACCCGTTAACCTTGCAGGCATTGCTCTTAAAATTTTTGAAAAGATTATTCAGAAGGAGCTGTTTAATTATCTTGACGAAAACCTGGTTCTTTCTAAAAAGCAACATGGTTTTAGATCATTATACATTTAATTTAACGCGCGCTATTCGAACGGGAAGTTTAGTCCTAACGTGATTTACATTTCTCAAACTTTTGCTGTGTTCTTACGCAACAAAAGTATCATATCCAATCCAAAGAATCTATTCTGAGCTATACGTTCGGTAGATTACTTCTTTTTTGTGTTTCACTCAACTTAATAGTTAACTGTGGTTTTGCCTCAGCTCACTATCGGTTTTTTTATAGTTTTCACGTAAAGGCTAGCTTTAGCTTATCGTTATCTGTTTTTATACATTTTTGCCAGTTTTTGTTCACTGTTT